>NC_142383.1:11102500-11423333 GCF_059441005.1 Hippichthys cyanospilos | reverse complement strand
AAAGAACAAGTTGGAAGTGCAGGATTGTGGAGGGACAAAGAAAAAGGGGAAACAAAGCTGAAGGCGCCACATAAAGTAGAAAAAATGTGTATGTTTCAAATATGGGACATTCGACAAATGTCAAATTCATATGACGAATGGACCTAATGTCAAAAACAAAGATGAAAAATTAAAAATAAAATGAAAAGTAGTCCCAATCCAATAGTAATGATAAATCCTGGAAATAGCTTGCTCATCACTGAAACTGCATATGTATATTTGCACTTTTATCAAGAAAAAATCCCATAAATAGGCCATTGCACAGCTACCTGATTGCACTAGTGGAGAAAAAAAATCTGAACCAGGTATCCTAGAACCAGATCTCCAACAACCACGTGGACAACTTGATGACTAAAACATGTTTTTTTTTTGTTTGTTTGTTTTTTTTAAAAAGACTTCCACGTCAAATGCAGCCATTTTAATTTCAGTGCTTTCTTGGCTGTTGAGCTTCAACATGCATTTGTGGGAGTGGACTCACCAGCGTGGGACTGCATGTGCTCCAGCAGGTTGTTGTAGAACTGGAACTGGATGCCACAGGCACCACAAGTGTAGGGTTCTAAAAAATCACAAGGCCCAGAAGAGAGTTGAATCTCTCTTCAATGACAAAAATGCAAATGCTAATGCATCTGTCCATTCAGCTGCCTCCATTACTGTTTTATGCCACGTTTAGGCCTAGATTTTCAACACTACCAAGGGCTCACTAATTGCTTGCCATTTTCCCTGCAGCCAAACACATTTATACTGGAGATGCAGCTGACAAGATTTAAAATACTTATGGCAGAAGTAGGTGTATGTATTTGTATGCTAGGGCCAAATGGTTACTATGTAACCTCAGTGCACCGCTGTCCTAACTCAGAGCCAGCATAGTGGTATACAGTAATAGCATACCAAATATGGATAAAACAAATACAACATGAAACAAAAAAAACATAGACTGAAGGATTTAGGATGGTATGCTTTGTACAAAAGTTGAAGCAGCATAAAAAAAAAGTGTTAAAATAAAGAAAAATATTGGCCCAGCCATAGACTTCAGTATTAGCAGCTAACATCTGCTGCACATTAAAAGGTATATATATATATATATATATATATATATATATATATATATATATGTATATATATACACACACACACACACACACACACACACACATATCAGATAGATAGATAGATAGATAGATAGATAGATAGATAGAGCGTGAGAGAAAGAGAGAGAGAGAGAGAGAGAGAGAGAGAGAGAGAGAGAGAGAGAGAGAGAGAGGGAGAGAGAGATGGAAATTAAGAATTTATGAGGGCAAATTCCAAAAGCATTCAAATAGGATAGTGATAGAATACTAGATGTGTAGTGTGTAGATGTGAAATCTGGTGTGAGAACTCAATGTAATCGGTTGAAAAAGTATTACTTAAAATGGTTTTCTAATGACTAGCATTAAACATTAAGCTAAACAAAATCTGGCCTGCGTTTTACTGAATAGAACTATCCTGTCAATGTTTCCATAAGACAATTTGAAAAGCCTGGATCCAGGCTTCCTACAAATGTGCAATAAACCTAATATTAAGCACCTTGAGTGTTCTTTCCCCAATGATGATGAATGAGGCGAAAGTGTAGAGAAGATGAACAATGGCTTACAAAAAACTAAAGGTGACATGAAATGGAGAGCTGTGTACACATACTGTCCATTTGTTGAAAGCAGAAAGGTAGGCGTATGTGGATGGGGCTGGCACTTACTCTGAGGTGTAGAGAAGGAAGTAGCCACCAGAGGGCTTGGAGTGCCTGTGAAGAGGAGGATAAGGAAAGGAGGTTAAGCCAATAGCTCACTGTGACGTGTTTCCTTCTTTTATTTCTGCATTTTGATCATTGAATTGAACACAACTGTTGAACTGTCAAATAGGCGCTTGTAATAAACAAGTGGCCATAACACACACCCTTTCTAACACAAGTGATAACCCTTATTTAAGAAATAGATTTTTGCTTGTGCAACATCCAAAGATAAAAAGCCTACTCACCACTTGAATTCTGTGAACTGTTTGTGTCAACCAGGCTAGACTGTAATGCATTCTCCAGTTTCCGTCTGAAATGACTGCCTGTGAAAAAGCAAAATCACCAGACACACACTGTGATTCTGCATATTGTGAAACTTTTTGTGAGAACACCCATGAAAATCAATCATATGCAATTTTAATGCTAGTTTACAGCAGGTGCAAATGTGAAATCAATCATGCTATCAAAAAGGTTCCAAATATTCTTAGCGCTTTTAAATGTACGCGTAAATTATAGCTTGTGACTTTATACCCACCTAAAAAAAAAATAAATAAAATGCACGTTTTACATAGCAATTATGTTATAAATAGTTGCTCATCTGCAAAGGATGGAGAATTTACCTCTGACTTCCTTGGTACTAATAAAAATGGGCCCTGAACAACCCGCAAATATTATAACTGATGGACTTAAAGGAGCATGCTCGCTGTGTGCACACATTGATGGTGCGCTGCTAATGTGGGGGTGACACTGACATTGAAGAAGACTGTTTTTAATGAAAGAAAATGTGCGGACCACCAATCCTGGTATTCATGTGAGTAACCCACAAAAAAAAAAAAATTATGAGCACCCCTGTTTATATGCAAAACGTGTTTTTTTTTGGACTGGCTTGCTGTGTACTGTCCAAAATTAAAAAAAAATGTGTTGTTGTACTTTCAGTAAATTCAGTTTGATTGCCTGATTATTTTCTGCCAGTAATTTACAATAATCCATTAATTTTTATCTGCTCAACATTACAATTTGTCAACTCAACAAATTACAAAGCATTCTGATGACATAATTGCAGTGAATATAAATATTAAGCCTACAATCTACTTATATTGTATATGCCTTATTCTTCTTGGAACATATTTGAATAAATGCAAGACAAAAAAAAAAGTTGTACAATTACTTTTTATCTTATCTGTTTGGCCGTGACCAAATTTACTCATGTCCAAGCTTCCACACTCCTGCACTCGAGATGCCTTCAAATCAAAGGAGCCTAACAGGAGAAACAAAACAAAATTGTACTGTAATGGACATTAAACAAACAGACACATGTTTTGGAAAAAAAAAACAAAAAAACAACATGATTATCTTGGCTTACAGTATATTGAACATGGTTTCTGCCCCTGTCAAGGTATATTTTGTACAATTGAATATACTGTGCCTATATGAGCATATTTTACAAATTATGTTAAAGACATTATCAAGACAATCACCATAATAAACACTTAAAATAGAATCACATTTGCAACAATTCACACATATTCAATCAGTTATGCTTGAGATAGCAATTCCACCCAAACATTGCAACATCTTTGGAAATTGGAGCAATCATCAGAACTTTCTGATTTTTAACAGTTCCGTTGTGAAAACTGAACATACTGTGCCACCAAATTCACTTTCTTGTTTTTTGGTGAAGATACAGTAGCAATTAAAAAAAAATAAACAAAGGTCTCACTCATGGGTGTGTGAAGTGCAACATGCTCCTGGTATGGGTTGAAATATTTGTACTGCTTTCCGCAGAACTCGCAAACAAAGCTGCCCGTTTCTGCAGAAGGGAAAAAGATGCACAGGAAAATGTGTTGAATTAAGATTAAAACAAAATGAACACAATCTACAGTATCACATAATAAATTTATTGTACAGTCAAGTATCTTGAGTCTCAAACACAACTTTTCTTTGAATTGGAGAGAAAATGAATTCAGGGAACACACTTCTGAATAGACCCTGCAGGAGGCCATGATTGCGGAATTAACCGCTGATTTCAAAGTCATTTGACAAATTCATAGCAATCCACGGAATATGTGTCGTGATGTAGAATATACAGGGTGATTGAAGTGAAACTCCCTGTTTTAAAGTAATTATAATTTATTCATATGTCATAATAGTTTTCTCCTTCTTGTGTGTGTTTTTATGTCGATGTTCTTTTTTCTTTTTGGTTTAGTTATTTGTTACTTGTTTTGTTATTTGAAAGCCTACAAAAGTGGCTGGATGCCTGACTCTATAGGAACATGCCCCGCTAGCAATGTTACTAAGTTTGCAAGCAAAGCTCATCACTACAGGAAATGTGGATGCTGCTGGGCATGTTGGCTAGTTTAGAACAGAGCATTGCCATTTGCCAAGCGGTCCTGAAAGTAAGGACTTTTAGAGTCTATGGACCAAATAATGATGTGGTTGTGAGACTATCCCCGCAGTTTGAAGCTGGTTAGTGTGACCTGCCCACAGGCATGGTACTGACTGAGCTCAAGGTAAAAGCGCCCCACCTGAAAAAGAAATTAATGCTCTTTTGACGATCCCAAAACATCCCAAATGATTTCTCGTTGAGCCATAATGTCTAAGGAATCATAAAAGTAGAAGATATAATATAGTCTTACTTGGTCCAATTTTATGATAAGATTCAATCGGCTCCTCCTCTTTAAGGCCATCAATTGGTATCATGACCTGCTCGTATGGATCTAAAGGGGATAGAACAAAGGATGAATGTTGAACGCCAAACAACTGTAAGCAACGTAAACATATGGTTCAACGTTGAAAAAGTACATTCTGAAGCTATGACCTTACCCCCACTCAAGTGATCATTAGTCTGGCCATAAATATACCTTATCCATAAATGAAGCACTTCCTTTAAGAATGTTGATAAGCGCTAGCTTATTTTTAGTTTTTTGTTTGTTCCAGGTTTTTCAATCCACTGCAATTTGCTCTCTTACCATCCACTGCGTGCAGGTCACGGTGTTCTTGGAAGCAGCTGTAGTATTTATACTTTTTGCCGCAGATGTCACAGGAGTATCGGAAGCCACCTACAGATGAGCAGACAGATATGAGAGACAGTGTTGAAAATTTGTTGATTCAGGGCCTCGCAGAAAAACGTAATAATCACCTGCCTTAGTGGGAATCATTAGGGAAAGGATGAATCAAAACAGGTATTGATTATTGGTGTGACTCAATTAGGAGTTTGAGTTTATACTGTATGAGTATAAAACAAACGCAGTTCCATTATATAGGAACTTAAAATAAAAACAGATCAATGATTTGCCTATGTTTTTTAACCTATTGGCGACACATTAGGGAGCCTGACTTGATATTAGATTGTGAAATCAAATCAATTCTAATCTTATTTGCATCACTTAGTGAGAGGAGGTGTCACAGCATGAATCCGTGCGACTATGTTTAACGGAAGCAGTAACATCTCGTCAACCTTGTATTGTGCTCATGTGCCATATTTCAGTGCAGTACTGGTGAGTGGCCAACTTGGGCATTTGCAGCAGGGCAGCATTAGCCCAAATCTTGAATATTAGTCACTATCAGCAGGTAGGGCTGCAAGTTTGGGATACAATAAGTAGCAGGTTTCTGTGAAATACCCCAAATGCACCATGTAGCCTGTAAAGCATACTTGGACGTGTGTGATTCTGCCCTTCCTGAGAGTGCTTTAAGTTTTTTAAGACCTCAGTTAGAATTTAGTGTAAAATTAAAACAGACAACAAACTGAACTACATATATTGTAAATTTTAAAACAAGACATGCTTAGTTTTAAAAGCAACTATGTAAAATCCCACTGACATTTTAACAAAAACCTAGCACCCAATTCAGGGAGTGATATTCCTTGAATCAGCTACTATTTTCCCACAGAAACAATGCAGGGAGACAGATAAACAATAAAGTCCTGGGCTTGCAGGGTAAGTACAACAAATCTGGGAAAAAATAATTATAAGATAAAACGCTACAGTAGAAAGTTAATGTGTTTGCTTGTTCACAGTTTGAATGTGTGGATAAAGTAGAATGAAACTGTAATAGTTGGGCAATGTTTTGTTTGTGTTTGATTTTTTTTTTTTTTTTTTTTAGTTTCCTTTAAAAAATAATTCATGAACAACACATTCATGTTTCCAGCCATGCACCGTGTTTCTTCTGGAATTTCTTGATGAGCTGAAAACATGGCGGATGAACGATTGCTTACGGAAGTTTGCCGGTATAAACACCTTTATGATTCGTCTGAAAAAGAATACCGTGATCTAAATACAGTAAACAACTCCTGGTTAAGTTGGGGAGAGATGAGGAGTCTTGTTTTTGCTGTAGTGAATTTCAGTGAAACACAAATGTAGAAAAAAACATTTCGTAATATACAGGGATTTTTGTTGTATGGAGAAATAAGAAAGAAGGAAAGACTTCAATGCATGGATTTTTTTCACATTGGGGGGTATTCTTACAATGCAGGTTTTGGTGTAAAGGAGTTACACTGTGAAATGTTGAACTAGTCTTTAGTTTCTTTACTTTTGCAAACTAGTCAAAATTGAAGGGACTTAGGCATCAGAATGTCAGCTCCCTGAAAATGTTTGGAATTACAGCTTTCTGGTTGTACTTATTTGTACTTATTTCAATTGTGCAGTGCCTTTCCTAAAGTGTTTACCCAAGGTGCTCTACTCGACCCCATACTCCCTCTCGGACATATGGCAAATTCCGGACCATAAGACGCTACATTTTTTCCTAGGTTGGGGCTTTTAATGCGATACGGTTTCTTTATAATTGTTTACTGTAAAGCAGTCGAAACATTCACCCAGTATCAACACATATAACCAATGAAAGTACCGAACACATCACAGTAAACCAGTGAAAATGTCCAAGCCCACCCTCCTAAAAGATATTCAGCAGCTATTTGCAATGCTCACTTGAAGCAAACAGTTGACAGTGCATGAGCATGTGAGTGGGACCGAGGGAGAGAAAAAAAATAACACGGAAGCGCACAGCAGTACATTTAGCAACTGAGAGCAAAAATAAGCATCTATAGTTGAATTTAATGAGCAGAGGACCAGAAATATTGTGCATAGGGCCATAAATACTGCACAAAAAATATAGCAATTTCAATAGTGCAATCCCAGACTAGGTCCATCAGAGAATGTGCCTTGTACGACAACGAGAGTGCCTGAGAAAGGTTCTAGAACAGTGTATAACTATAAATGTGTTCCACATTGTTTTGGGGAACACATTCATCATGTGAATCAGGTGCAACGGAAAAGGGTTACATTGAAAAAATGCTGGACAGGTGCCCTTGGGGACCGGAGTTGGTGACCCCGGATTTATGATAATATGGTTATAGTATAGTTTGTTTATCCAGCAACTTGTGACTGGATACCATGCTAGCTAATATTAGTTCTTATCTTCATCATGTTATATAGTACTGCCCTGTATGCGTTTAGCTCGTTTGCATTTTTGTTTGAGCGCCAGGTATTTCCCTTGAAATTAATGGCTTTTGTAATTCAGTTTTATGACTGACTTAATGTAATTTGCGTCCATTTTTAGGAGGGTCTAGATGTAAAACATCCTCTGGCAATGTTACAGGTTCATGTGGAAGTCTTTAGTAACAGATGTTGATTTTGCGCGATAGTTAGAGATTTTTTTTTTCAGCATGCCGTCCCCATTATAATTTAACAAAACAATCACTCTTAAGTATGAACATTTTTGATTGTTGAGTTTTTATGCCTACCTTGCTACATTGTTCTTTAGATTTTTGAAAAACTTTAGAAAAAGGTTCCGGTTAAAGATAGTGCAAGCAAATATTTCATTTGTTGGCATTAAATCTGTGGAGATAAAGATACAGCTCAGTAGTTTTCATGGATGATCATGGGCTATTTTAGGAGATATGTGTGGGAAAATTCTGACATCACTTAAACCAAACACAAAAAGACAGTTTTCATTTCATTTGGGGAGCATTACAGTATAACCATTTTGCAGTCAAAACGACTTGCTTGGATAGTATGTCCCTCATCACATTTGCTTTTGAGCTCAGACTTTAAAGAAGAAAAAAAAATCTGCCAAAATGAAATACTCACTGTTTAGAGAATACTCACTGTTGGGCGCTGGTTGTAGGTCTGCGACCATGCTCTCAGATTCTGTAATGCAAGTTAAATCAGGCCATTACTCAAACAAACAATTTATTGTTCAATCAATTTATATTTTATTTCTAAAATTGGATCGGATTATTGGGTAAATACATTTGTTTTCAGTAAAATACAATTTTAAATTTCCTAATCATTTTCATGTATTGTTGATTACAATTAGACAAAAACATTTTAAGTTTGAGTACCATATAACTGACCCCAAATTCTTAGTCAATTCCTGTAACGTCTCAGTAATTCCAATGTAGCTTGGAACCTTTCCTAAATTCCCATTGCTAAACCTCCCACGAAAACCTTCCAAAAATTCTCCAGCTGGTTACAACCTTGTTCGAAACAGCCTTCTTGAAACATTCCATGACAATTATGACATTTCAGGGTCAACCAAGTACGTTTTTATACGAAGCATAAGTGAAGTCAAAATGTTATAAAACACATCTTCGTTGTCCCAAGACATTTGCACAGCACTGAATAAATATACAGTATAAACTGTTCAGTTTTTTAAAAAAAAGGCCATTTTATTTTCAGCAAGTGAATATTTTTGCTTTTTTCTGAGCATGACATTTTAGGGCCATCTCTTACCTCTGTGTGCCCTAACATGCGTCTGAAAGCAGTTGTAATACTTGTACTTCTTCCCACAAACTCCACAGACATAGGAACCTATATAAGAAAAGACATTTTCAGTAAATACGTCACTCAATTCACTTAGATAGGACAAGCACAAAACAAAGCCATTTATTAGCTCACATCCTTTTTATTTTGTGTGTATGTGTGTCTATGTGCAAAATAAATTAGAAAGACTGATATGAAAAGACAGATTAAGAGATGGATATTTTAATGTCAGTAAAATTCAAGCAATGTATAATGGTGGTGAGTCTAACGCCTTGTCTACATGTAACCAGTTTATCTAAACTCACATCGTCTCCCCAACATTGTTGTTGTTTGTGTAAAAAAAACAAACAAAAAAAACGCTTACAAGTATGCCAAGTCGCTAGGCGGCAGTAGTGTCGCCAAATTCTGTTCAATCTGAAAGAGTGTCCGCCTCTGAAATGTCCAATCAGAAAGAACTTCTGCCGCAGACATCACCAGTATCTGTGTCTTTGGCAGGAAAAAGAGTAGCGCAATGATGCAAACCTCGGGTTGAAGTTGCTTACACACAACCATGAAACCGGAGGCTTGTGCAAATCTTCACTTTGGCTGGAGGTTGGGGGGCAGCCACGTATCGCAAATAAGAGCAAAACGGAGACTTTTTTTTCTGCCGATTTGCAAGAGCCCCGGCTACATGTAGGCGAGGCCTAACCCAAATTGATGTTATAAATATTTTTGATTACAGATACAGTATGGATGGTTGTATCTGGATTGGAATTTTAAGTATTGCAGACAAGACCAAATTTCATAAACAATGGTGTTTGGTAGAGTCATATCAATTAATTGGTTGCCAGGTATTTTTCCATTCAGATACCCTAATTTTTCATAATGTTGTAATTGACCATTTTTCATTTATTTTCTTTCATTATTTTTCATGTATCAATTCCATTTTTTTCTCTTTGCTAATTTTTTACAATCTGTGATTTATATACAAATGCAAAGCTCTGGTGAGCGTTTTGACTCATGAATGTCACTCTCCTATACACAAAACCAAGTCATGATTTGCTTCATTAATATAGTGTAATATAAATAATTTATGAAAGTGACACTTAAATTCAGGGTACTGAGTGGTTTTACGGTCAATCCCATAGATAACAAAGGGTAGATGAGGCACAAGTATGAAGTAAACGCTAGTATGTCAAAGTCTTCTCATGTTATGTACATGTTAGTGGACGCATGAAACCCCAAATAACAAGGATGCATTTTCTGTATTCATTCAAGATTATGCTTTGACAAAAAAGGTAACTTTATGAAAAAGGATTTTCTGATTCATATTCCATTCTTTTTGTTCAACTCAAAGGTGTAACCCATTTAAGATCTCGCTCTTAAGTTTAGAAAACATTGATCTTAAAAGAGTCTTTTTACATGTGTTATGTATGTATACATGTATTCACACACCTATGCATGAGTCTGTGCTCTTGGTTGGAGGAGGAGTACCAAGGGTGAACATACCCTCCGCCTGGCCTCTGCGAGATCCCCCTCCGCTCGCTTTGCCGTCGTTTCCACCGATGACAACGCAGATCTCGGCAGGGTTGGTGTCACTAATGGTACCGTTGCTCGTCTCCGTGGTGCCCGGTTCCTCTTTGATCGTCACTGGTGGCAAGCCAGAGTCTTGGTTGGTCACGGCAGAAATGGAAGAGGAACCGTTGCTTCCACCGCTCGCTGGCTCCTTGCCAGGATTTAAGATGGCGTCTTGGCTGACCACGGCGGAATTGGAAGGGGAACCGTTGCTCCCACCGCTCCCCGGCTCAAGGCCAGGATTGGATGACTCTTGTGCACTCATGACTCCGCCTTCGCCGACCCCGAACTTTGGTATGATTAATGACAGAGAAGCAGACAAAGTCATACATTAATTACATGATGAGGCAGGCAACATAATAGGGTAATAATTACCTTCGGTGAGACTATGAAAATGCTTTGCGCGCAAGCGTCTGAAAAATTTCTTAAATAAAAGAGGAACCTGTTAAGTTTTTCTACTGACCCAGAGAGCATTCCTCCTTCGTCTTTTGTAATGAAATGTGAATTAAAAATGCCCTTTCTTTAAATTTTCTGTGAATAATGCATGACTGCATGAAAAAAAAAAGTATATTGTAGATGGGAAGTTGTTATCTGTTATGGTGCTGATCCGAAATAGATTTGTTTGGCCTTGGCCAATGTTTGCCTTCTATCAAGTGATGCTTTGGTTTTAAATACAGAACTTAAAAACCAGCTTAGTGGAGAATAGTGAAGCCATAAAAGATCATCAAGTCGGCACAAGAAAAGACCAAATTTCACTTACTCTGCCCAACCATTACAGTTAATTATTAATTGCAAATATATCTTTTTAAATCTATCCATGCTCGCAACATAGGGTGAACGGTAAATGATTGATATTATCATTAACATTTAAACTTTTTTTTTTTTAATTTTTAATGGAAATTGACCATATTGGAGACCACAAGTCCTGAGATATTTAACCATGTGAGTCATGCAGACTCCTTTGCATAAAATACAATAATCTAGTGGAGATGTTGCGCAGAACACACAGGTCATTTATTTTAATATACTTACTGTAAGCCACATTTTTGATTGTTGCAATAATATAAAAACGCTGTTCTTTGTTAGTGGTCAATGGACATTGAAACCACACCTAACATGATAATGATCTTCCGTGTCACTTTCAATTCTAGGGAACAGTACACCATTTTGTTTTTCATGTCCTAAATATTATGCAGTCAACATTTCTGTGAATTCTCCAGAGCAACAGTAAATTTTATCCTTCAATAAATTTTGAAGGGCCTGGAAAATGTGTTTTCAATTTTCATAACTTTTCAAGGTTTTTCATGACCGTTTGAACCATTATTAGATGCAGAGTACAATAAACTTGTTAATAAACTTGTGCCTGTTGCCATCAATTGAACAAAATATGAAACACATTCTTGTGAGTTGCAACGTGACAGGATGTTTAAAAAAATAAAAATCTGTCAAACTAAAAAAAAAAAAAAATGTGTTTGGACAGGCCACTTCAATTGAGAACAACACAGAAAAAACAAATTGAAAATCAGAGGAAGCGCCCTGGAGAAATAGATTTATTTGGGGGCCTTTTGAAGAATGCTTTTCGCCTTTTGAAAATCAGGTCATAAAAACCTTCAAATTAAAGTAAACCCATCCTCACTTTTTCCATTCGGAGAAAGCCCTCCTCCCATAGCCTGACAAGTTTCAGGTAAAAATATCCACTTATTTTTCGGTTAGGCCAAAATTCTAAGGCGTCAGTGAGTCAAATTTAGCACCATATTTTCAAATGCCAACACCTGCCCTAAAACCTCAACCGGCACAGAATAGATTATCGGTGAGAAAATCAGTGCGGGCAACAAAGTAGGTCATGTATGAAACTAAACTTTTTTTGTGAATTTGTGAAGGGGTATTTTACATGCATTTGGATTCTGTGGTTATTTAAGACTTTTTAGAAAAAAAAAATATGGCCACTTGTCATGTTGCAGCTGTGTCAGTTTTGTGCCGAGCAACAGGTTTCCAAAGGGGTTGAGGTCTGGGGAATGAGATAGTTGTGGGAGGAGTTTGATTTGATCTCAGATCAAGGGTCAGGGTTTTTTTCTTCCTATCTTACCCCTTTAAATTAAGGGGCACTGGTCATGTCAAAGTTTTGGGATGATGGTCACAGAATCACAAATAGAAGAAGCGAAGCAAAATGTCATAGCTGCTCAGTGCAAAATGGTGAAGTGCGTTTCAGAAAAAAATTGCAACAGAAAGTCAGGCTCCCCCTGCTGTCTATTAGTTGTGGACCTCTACCTTCCAGCCTGTTCGAGCTGCCATCTCTTCGTTTACACAAGAGGCTCGAATGGAAAATGGAAACCATGGCATTTAAATGTCACATGTAAAAAGATACAACTTTAAATGCCAAATAGTTAAGGTTGAACACAAGGGGAAAAAAATGACTTCCTGTTACTTATTTAGAAAATTTAAGAGTGCCTATTCAAACTTAATTCTAAATTCATCTATGAAGCTCATCCCTTGTTTCCATTACCAGTTTAAGATTTTTTTTGTGTGTTTTATCTATTAATTAATCATAGGCGCCCATTTCTTTAACTTCATGACAACGTGAGCATGTTCAGTCTATTCATAAAGCTCAGAACAGATTCCATTTTTCAGAACAAATTCCATTTTTCATTAGAAAACTATTGACCTAATAGTTAGGATTTTTACTATCAGCAAGTGTATTTTCATCCTAGAATTTTTTTTTCCAAGCTACAGTATGTGATGATCAGGTGGTAAGAATTTTAGAAATTTGATGAACTGACACGGAATTACCAGATAACTTAGTATTAACTTTACAGCTTGTACTAACATTGCTGACATGTTTATATATGAAGCAACTTCAAATTAAGGCAATTTTGTCTTCATCATTTTAGCAGAAAATTTGTTAAATGCATTTTAAAATGGTAGCAAAAACTATTCACTGTGCAGAATTGTCAAAATACTATAAAGCTAGCTTTAGACAAGAGATGTAATGCTTGTTAAAAAAAAAACAAAAAAAAAAACATAAAAAACAAAAAAAGAAAACATTCTTTTGGGTACCATTAATCCTGATCGATGCTACACTGCCATTCTGAGAAATTCAGACCTACACAGCCATCCCATTAAAAAAAAAATAGAAAAAAAAATAAGTTATTACTTTCATTTGTTTCCTAAAGTTAACCAAATCAACCAAACGCGTTCATTTCCTGTATCTGTAGGTTTAGTCGAAGGCTAGACATAAAAGCTCAGCTTTTTCACATCCTACATTAGGAATCCAGTGCTACCACAGCTTTGTTACCAAAAATAATTGCCCTATATTTGGTCAAAGTGCTGCTACGTGTACACAATAATGAACGAAATCTCTGGAAAAACATATTGAAACAAGCAGTAATAGAGGTTGGTTTTACTTTACCCCCTGCCACTACCACCAAAGAAATAATAATAATACTAATGAAATAAATCTATCTGCTTTGCAAGTCAAATACACCGGAAAGGAAAATCCAAATATGAAACACAAATTTGCTTAAGGGATTGAGAAAATGTTTGCGCTCTCAAGAGAGGGAGTAAAAATAGGAGCATGTTAAAAATGGAGGACGGACGGGTCACTTCAATCACTGCTTTCACTGCATTGGTTTGTATCAGCCAGAGCAAAGACAGGAAAAATCATCCTTCCTTAATCAAACATGCATTTTCCTGTCCGCTAGTAATAAATGTCTTCTAACATTGAGTTTGACCATCATTTGAAAAAGCAATAACGCAAAGAAATACATAAATCCCCCCCCACCAGCAACGTTGCTCTAAAATACACATACACAGACAGCAACAAACTGGCATCTAGTAAAATTCCAGTGGTATTCACTCCACACCCCCCCATAAAAACATTTTCAATCTATATGTTAATGCTGTGAATTAAATTTTAATAACAGGAGATATTGAAAAGCAGACTTGAATCATGCAGAAATAAATCCAGAAAGATCAGAGCCCTAAAATTAGAAATTCAAGACAGCACCCGATCTGCTGCTAAAACCCTTGTAGGCTGGCAGATTAAATTTTTGATGGAAATCAAAATTACACTGCAAACATACGCAGGCGCAGCAAACCTGGCACCATTGTGATTTATGGATTCATTAAAGCCGAGCCGGTTTTGCCCTCCCCCATTTTTTTTTTTTTAACAACGCACAGAAATTACATTTGCTTTGCTGAATTTTTTTTCCAGAAAAACAACATAGACTCTACCTTCACAAAATGGTCAAGTGGAAAAAATACATAATTTTGTGTACATAACCGCTGCACGTAAACAAGCCTAATTTTCACTGCTGCAGCAAATGAATGTCCTGATGCATTATTCATCAAACCAATAAGGTTCATTTTTACAAGGGAAAGGAGAGGAAGAAATATGAGCGGAAAGCACACGATTTTATGCGGCGGCCCTAACCCCTGAAAAGCAATTTCCCAGGGACTAATATAAATTAAGCAATTTTCAGACATTTTCAGCACAGCCACTGAGAACACAAGAGAACAGTGGATGCCTGCTATGCTCAAAATGGATTCTAAAAGGCTCATTTTAACCCACATCACTCATCCGGAATAGTGCTTAAAAGGACTGGCGAGAAATCAAAGAAAGCAAATCTTTCTTCTTTAGAAAATACAAACTCTGGTAGCAAGTTTCTATTGACTAAAACAGAAACCCCTCACTGTGACTCGATAGACCACTGTCGTTTTTAGTCAAACCGGAAATTTTTGCAATCTGTTCTCCAAATACAAACCTACAGGCTCTATCCTCCACACTCAGTATTATTCAAAAGAACGTACAGAACATACAAGAGCGGCAAAGCTACGACAACAGCATAAAATCCTTGAAAAAAAGAAAGATACATTTTCAGGATTTCTAGGGTTCTTTAGTCAAAACATGCTAGCACATTGGAACAACCACCACCAACAAACTAGCACTGGCCAAAGGCTGTTTTTGTTAGCTTTAACGCCACAAGAATTCCAAAAGGAGCACAGTCACTCCTAAAGTCGAACTTCTCAGTGACAAGACGTTCGGGCCCAGCATACGACTGCTCAACTTACATTTAGATCGTCAAGTGATACCACGGGATCGTTTACATATCAGCACAAGAAAAGGATTGACGGCATGCTTTGCTTTTTCATAAAACGCTTATTTGAAATAAATGACTGAGAAAAGTGAAATATAAAATATTGTTTACCTGTTTGATGTCAAGTGGACAATGTTTTCTTTATGACTATACAGAGGTCAACTTTTAAAACTGGCATGATGTTTGGTAATTTTACTAGTTACATTCATTTATTTATTTGTTTCATTGACATATTTTTTTAACTACATTGAAAGAATGAGGTCATTTATTATGAGTGTGCAGGATCACAAGCAACAATACAAAACCAGGTTTCATCTGGATTCAATCTACTACTCACACTTGAAAGCAATTTACATTAAAAATAAAACAACCCTTTTCAAACGCTCCTATGAAATTGTATCTGGTTTGAAAACAATTTTACTGTGCATTTCTGTGTGCGTGAAAGCAGGTGGTGGGGGGCTAGCATTAAACCAAGACTTATCCGGATCTGAACCAGTCTGCACATGTGGGAACAATCAAAATTTTACATGGAAAATCTCATTTAACATGTTCAGATGCTTGCAGCTAAAGAATTGTTTGGCCCATGCTACATTTTGTTCCCTTCCCCCATGAAGAAAATTGTCTGATTTGGATCAAAATTAAACTTTATCTTACTTTAGCAAGTAAGATCATTGTGACTGCACAACCATTAATTATTCACATAGCAAATGTTTAAGCCTTAAGGAGGTCTATTGTGGAGGGACGCATCAATTTCTTGATTTGAGATTACATTTCAACTCAATAAACAAAGCCAAAATTGCCCTGGTAGATTTATTATAATTTTGCAGCAGCCCACTGAATTTATTATGAGGACTTGACTTGAAGGTCAGCATTCAAATTACCCCTAGCAAAATGGCAACCAGACCCAAAAAAAAGCAAGCCGAGCAAAATGGGAAAAGCATCCACAGGATTAATAAAATAAACCGCAGGAGCCCTGCATTTGATTGTTTTTCCTACCCTGCTTTTTTTTTACATGCTCTTTTCTCCTACATCGCTCCTCTGTTCTTTTTTGTTTGTTTGGTTTTTTTTTTTTTTTTTGCGGTTTTACATGCAAAATTCCCCAATCTGTAGGAATCACAAAATTAGGGGGAAAAAAATATGAGTACTGAACTAACAAGGAGGAAAAGAAGCTTGGGGATAATAGATTTGGAGGCAACAATATACTCGAGGGGTTAATTAAATAGAAGTAAGAATATTTGATTTAAAGAAAATATTCAAGAAGCTCTGCAGGGGTGGGAAAAAAAGCTGACTTGCACCCTGCTGATGAATGCAGATTTATTTTATAAAGGTCACTGTGCATTTATTAGGTTGGACATCAGAGTTTAATCACCAGTCAAAATAGAACACATTATATTTCGATTAAAAAAATATGAGACGACAAATCCCAGACTAATTAAATAATGTTGAATTTTTTTAAATTTAATTTCTCCAAATGGCTGCCTACAGGTGGCGCCAATCAGTCGCAGATTTAAGACATTAAAAACGTCCATCTTGAGTAAATTTTAATAACACACAATTTCAAATGTTCTTTTTATACGCACGGATACTAAACTGGCAGTCGTATGCGTCTGTGGAGCGTGTTGGGCGGTCAAAGAAACACCGAGAAGCGGTGTAAATGTGGCCTGAGTACCGGAGAGAGGAGGAGGGCAACTCCGGAGCCCTGCTCAAATTTGATGGAAAATTCTCAAAAAAAAAAAAAAAAAAACATGGCTGCAGGAGGTTTTTGTGTGCGGTTAGATTGTTCCTCCCCTTCATCGTCGTCCTTCATTTCGCTACCATAGCTCGCTCATAGCATCGGTTAGCTACGTATCCCTCCCACCACATGACTTCAAAGTTACAATTTGGAAATAAAATTCCGCGACAAACGAGCAAAATTGCTCTTCGATGATGGCTGCACCTGGTTCGGAAGGCAAGCACTGGGCTGACGCGTCCATTAGTCAAGTGGAACAGCCATAAACTTGACGTTGGCTCGCTACTCGAAATTTGCAAATTTTCTTTTTTTTTCCCCCAAAATAAAAATAAGCGATTTGACATACCTCCAAAAGCGCCGTGGCTCATGCGAAAACACTCCCGACGAAAAAGCCTCCCTTCCCCGGCCAGGGGTGACTGCAACAACGGCTTCCTCCTCCGGGGGAAGGGGAAAAATGTGAATTAGTTATGAGGAAATTCAAAAATGTGAGAAATTTCCCTCCAGTCTTGTGTTTGCCCCCCCCTTACCGACTCGACACGCTACGTTACATTTTTTTTGTAGCAAATAACGTAACGATTCGTCAAAAAGACGACAGTCCGGACCGTGCGGGCTGTCCGCTCATAGCCTTCGCACCCGGGGGGGGAGGTTGTGTCGCTTTTCCTGGTGAGGATTTTTTTTTTTTTTTTTCGTCCGCCATACACAAGGGCAGATTCCAAAATTACAGCACCGGCCTGCAATAGCCTACATTAAAAAAGGAAAAAAATGGTGGAGGAAAAAAAAAGTCTGGGAAGAAGATGAAAGCGGGGGGGCGGTAGAGAGAAATATAGGTTGGCCGACCAAAAAGATTCACGGCGAATAAAAGTTATGTTACGTGGGAACTAATACAAGATTTCAAATAATCCCTGTTTTGTTTCTGAAATATATGTTATTTGTTATTAGCTTGCAGTATGCGCCACAATGCTACCCATTATCAAATGCTCCTGTAACACATCCAGGCGATACATTTGAACTAATGTGGTGACAACAACTGAGATGGATGTTTTTTTGGTTGGCCAGCATTATTATTTTTAAAAAATTCAGATTTTTTTTTAAACTTCCATAAATAATTAAATGCTATTTGCGAGAAAGTGTTTACTGATACAGGACGAAAATCAAACCATCGCTTTCAAATAAACAGCTTTCGAATTTTATTGATAAGAATAGATAAATTCATTCTCAATTGGTAGATCTAAAAAATGTGTCACACACAAAAAAATGGCATGAAATTATGAGCACACTAGAGGTTTTTCATAAGTGCATGGCACACCCTATTTCATATATGTTTGGGTATAATAAGCGAGGACGTTTCTTTGTTTTTTGGCCCGCTCGTTGCATTGGTTTATTGCAACCACTAGAGGGAAGCAACGCACTAAAGAATAGTCGCTGTTTCCAGCTAAGTGACTGGCGAGCATATCATAAACAGTACTCTAAAAAAAGGCCAAAAAACAAGTAACCATTTGACCAAAAAACGTTATTAAAAGCACCGCCTAGAAAAAAATATTCACCATGATCAATAAATTGATTTTGTTCTTAGAAGAACACAAATGTGTATTTGTCATGAACACATACGTACACAGTTGTGGACATTATTATACACAGTTATTGCTACAAATTGAAGCAGAACGTTGTTTGTGGAATTATTTGATGTACAGTATGTGTCTTCTTCAAGGACACCAGAGCAGTGAATCTGTGGGACGTTGGGCCTAGATGATCATGAACCAGAGTACCCGTTGTGGCAGGCAATGATCTTTACTTTGAAATCCTTGGTCAGATCAGTCATTATCAAGGAAAACATCAAATCAGGCAAAGGTCCTATATTCCAATATCTTTGGACCACATTCAGAGTCCTCGATACCATAGATTACTCAATTTTCACAATTCTAAGATGTAGTGGTGACCTCCTTTTTCTTCAAGCGTCTACATAAAGAGAAGAAATACAACAAGTCTGGTTTTATTTCTTCTTTGATGTCCTACTTTGGCTTAAGTACTGCCAGATCTTCGAAGGTTTAATGGGAAAAAGTGTCACACAAAGTGAAAGGTTATTGTCGATGGGAATTCATTGGAAAATAAATATTGCGGGAGCTTTTTAGTTTACAGTGGTTTTCATGTAACTTTTCTATTTGCAGGTGTTATCAGGGGCAGGACTGCGTAAGACCTGACCTTGCTCAAATATTTCTCCTGGACAATAAAGGGTCTTTATTTCATGGTCCAATCGTCACAACAACACAGCTTTGTCCTGTCTCTTTTTTTATTTCTAATCCATTTAACAAACAATATGAATTTGAATAACCAGAACCAAGGTCACGAAAATCTCCCAAAAGGGTCAAGGCTAGCAAAGAACATGTCATGACTTCATTATTACATCTATGCACCAAAGTCTTTTCTTTATGGCAGTTTTATTGGGCTTCTATTAACTAACTGAATACTATTTCCTAATAACTTGTTACATTTGTAAATTACTAACTGAATACTATTTCCTAATAACTTGTTACATTTGTAAATTACAGTATAGGGAGCAAATATCTGCTGAGAAAAATGTATTGCCAGTGTTTTAACACTGTTTTTTTAACACACTTAAAAACATTTTTAATTTTGAATTAACAAAAGCAAATTGCTTCACAAATCTTTTTCTCTCATCGCCCTCTGGTTTTTATGTTGGTTACACATTTCCCTCAAAGTAGTCCGCACAGACAAAACTCAAATCCGAAATGAAACTGAATGTAGATATTGTGCCTTTTCTTATTATTTGAATGATCAGTTCATCAAATGAAATGAAATTTTATTTGTATACCCCTGAATCACTGAAGTCTCAAAGGGGTTCACAGGTGAAAAGAGGTTTAAAGAGCATAACACACCAGCATTATGTCATTTCTAAATAAATAAATAAATACACTCATAGGTAGAATGCTTAAAAAGGAACTTTTTCCAAATGTACATAATTAATAAGGTTTAAACATTATATTCCCACTGACAATGGCACACCAGACTTCAGGTCGTCTCGCACATGACACCAGTGAGTGTCATTGAGCCTATTTATGGACAAACCAGTACTTGTTTTAAATTTACTCTGTCAGCATTTGGAGAAAGAGAAGTGACTCATCTAAGTAATTATATGTATGGACTGATCTCAGCTTCTCTTTTTTTTTTTTTTTAAAGGATGTAGTCTATGAATAAAGTCATGACCATATTGACCAACACACTATTGTGAGTTCCTAATATTTGAAAGTGTAAGTTCAAGGACAAAGTATTTGGTGAGGTCAGAGACACAGCTTTTGGCTGATATCCAAGTTGTGCAATATGCCTGAGCAAAGAGATACAGTATTTTGTTCTGTTCTGAACAAGCAGGGCACATTCAGGATCGTTTATCAAAGGGTGAGGCTTAGTATCAGCAAGTTACAAATTTGTAGCCATCACGTTCAGTTCCTTTCAGTACAGTAACTCACTTTCCACATTTTTTTCGCCCCTTCCTTGCTGTCAGCCTGTCTTTGGTCATTCAGGCCAGAGGTGACTCATGTTGATAGCAACCTCCCTTTTTCTCACCACCTTAACCCTACAAATAGAGTGTTAACCTTTTTTGAGAAACATGAGTGTTAGCTCAGTTTGAACAACTGTGATCATGTTATCAAAAAACAGACAGGCTGTAGGTTTAATGACAATTTTGCTTTACTATATCACAGAAGATTGAGTCTACTTGAGGATTGAATTTAGACAGAGTGCTGACGAGTCCATTCAGTTAGGTTCAGTTTGGTTGACAATACGGTCATGTGTCAGAACAAGAAACTCGTCTGATCACAAAGCATCCCAAGTATGAGAGGAAAAACAAAAATGATCCTTGACAGATTAGGCAGATGGTCAAATATGCAGAAACTTGAGATCAGATGGATGGACAGAGATGGACAAAGAACTTTACTATGGCTCACTACATTAGCAACTTTGTTGTCATTATCTGTAGCTGCAGTCCAGGCTGAAAGCTTTGCATTTATGTGATAAGCTAAACTTGAGCTACTGTGGTTTGTTAATATTGGCTCCTGAATTTCAAATTGTAGAATTTTCAGCGCGAGGCGTGTGTCAAGATGTTTACAAAGAAAGAAAATGTGCCTTGGGCCAAAAATAAATAAATAAATAAAACATTGGAAAACACTTGCCTATCAGGTTATGTCACAATGACAAAAAATCATTGTCCACTTCTGGGCGTTATCGACCATTGTTTTCCAACCCCCATCTACTCAAGCACAAAAAGCCTGATGCATAAAACACATCTCAATCAGCATACAGAAAACAAAAAGTTCAGAGTCCCTCTAAGATAAAGAAGAGAGACAACTAAACAGTCCCCTTTACACACAGTGAATTTGATGTTTAATTATTTTAATTATTTCATGTTGTGCAACTACTTGACAAAAAAGTACGCATTTAGCACAATCTTTTCACATCAGTGTACGCAAAACACATAACCAAAGAGTATGTATTAAAGCACTTAATGATGGTAGATGTCATCAAGACAGACATGCCGTATAGAAAATTAATCAAGCATGGTCAATATATATTAGAAATGTTTGGTGATTCCTTAGCTTTTTTCTGCTCCAGAGCACTGGTTGGGAACCTTTACTGACCAATGCCTGGACCATTTGTTCAATTGTTCATTGGCTCTGTCGTGACGTGACGCACAAGGGTCTATGTATCCATCTACCAGAACAACTTAGAAACAAATAAAAATCTATCATGTTAAACTGCCCACAGACAAATATGCAGGGTTCTAATCCGTGGAAGAAAATGTTGGCCCAAAAATTGGTAAGATCGATTTGTCAAAGATGACATATAGCACAAGGGAAAACGTGAATGATTTAAGTTCCCTTTTCCTTCAACACATATCTGGCCACATTTCTAAAAGACACTCAGAGGAATTGAAATGGAATGAATTTATTTCGAGGAATCTTCCGTGGAAATCAGATAACTTTCAGTACCAGGTCTTTTGATCCAGTTACGGGTTAGGGTGAGGTATAGGCCGAAGGTTAGGGTTAGTTTTAAAGTGAGGGTTAAACTCTCTTCACCCTATGACATTGAAACTTACTTCTAGGCTTCAGAGTTATACATTGTTTTGGCTCTGGGTCAATTGGCATCTTGAATCCTTAAAAAAAAAAAAAAAAGTAGTTACGTAATGGCAGCAATCTGGGACGAGAGGAATGCCTGCCACCATTATAAAACTAATGAATATGAAAGAGGCTTCTCAAGGTGTTTGTAACTTTCATTTACCCATTAGCAGTGCACTCCTTTGGGACAGCTCTTAATGAATAAAAGGCTCATACGCAGATACTAGTGTGTTTGCTCGACCTAGACTTTGGCCTCGTATAAATGAACCGTCTATAATAGGCAGCTCATTAAGCAGGTGGCTGCATTCTAAAAGAGGTGAGCGCATCTCAAGGACAAATTGTGTCGATGATGTAATTATCTGTGATCTCTTCTAAAACCTCCTCAAAAGGCTAAATGGTTTTTAGTATAATTGTTGTTTTAGAAATCTGTAAAATGCTGTACTTTTTCCGCTTTCATCTGAAGTCGATTGGTCCAGGCAGATGGTCGCCTGACGTCTGGTTCAGCCAAGGGAGTTTTCCCTCATTCCCTGTTTCCCAGTTAAAGCATTCACATGATATTGCATTAGGAACACGTGAAATATTACATCAATAGGAATATAGTTTTAAAATGCTGAAGATACACACATTAAACTACTATATGTAATTAATATGAAAATCAGTTTACAACCCTAAGTTTGCCTTTTTGAACAATTTGTGTCATCTGTTCCGTCCCAAAGCTAGAATTGCTTGGAAATGTAGCCACTCACTATATTCAAAAGTTTATTTTATTTATTTTATGTGCTGTAGAATTCTTCAAACCTGCCCTGCATTATATGGTCATGATGTGTTCTTAACATTTGATGATGTAGCTAAATAAGGCGATAAGCATGTGTATCCAATTAGCATACCTTGAATTGTTGTAAATTCAGCATAAAAAACATGGAACTACTCCAAAGTTAAAAAAAAGGAAAAATGCAACTATCGTCAGCTTTTATTTTTATCCATTTTCCACAGCTTGGGAGCAGTCAATTGACAGATGCTGTTTAGTTTGCGTTATGTAAAATGAAAAAAATGCAGCGGAACTTGTGCCAAAAAGTTTTCCATACTGGCCCTTAGTGTCGCTTGTCTTTAAAATGGTCTTATGACTTTTGCATGATTGTCTCATCATCTGACCCGCTATTTTCAGCCTTTCCTCCTTGTTTGCGTACTACATTCTTCTGCAGTCTTTGTTCCTCCTCCTGCCTCTGACCGCCTCAATTGTGAATGAAAATGGCCCCGGTTGTGAACTCTGACGCTTTCACACCGCTGCTGTTACCCAACACTTCAGCGATTGTTTTTCACAGCATGGCCTACTTTATCAGTACCTGTACGTGCGCCTATCATGCCTACACTGGCAGGATTGCTTCACTCTAATTTCACAAATTGCTTGCAACACAGGCAGGCTTGCAAATAAAAGTGTCTGACTTTTGCCTTTTTGCTGTTTTTTCCTGGAAGCCCTCAGTTGGATGTGAGAACGGGCGTTACACAGGGATCCTGTGATGATAGCAATTCTAATTGAGATGCATAAACCAGATAGGATGTATTTCATCCACTTTATGTTGAGTTTAATGAAGACACCAAGCAAAAAATCTTTGAAAATACAATGAAAACATTTTACTTATTACATCACTTATGATCGAAAAAGTGAAAGTTGAAATGATGTGATCTTCAGATCACAGATACTTTCAGATACAGATACTTTAAAAGTCTAAATTTGGTTGAAAAGTGAAAGGTGAATATGTGTCTTTCAAGATGTTGAAAAGACATGCAGCATTATTGTTCCAGTATTCTATTGTTTCACCAGTGTGTCCTGGTTCCCCAACAGCTGGCATGGTTTTTGTTCGCCTGAACAGTCTTACCTAAGGAATGAATGGGAATATTTCCGTATTTCCGTTTGGCCTGACCAGGAGTCTAGTTTCAGTCCCGTGTCTAGGTCAATGGAGTGAACCACTGGGCTGTCCACACAAATTTCAATGACTATTGTTGAGCAAAATTCGAACTACATTCAATAAGCTACACAACCCCCAGTTTTAAAGGACTATTAACAGATGGTATTTGAACCACATTGAATAGGCTTTTACATCAGCCAATTTTCAATTACTATTTTAGGACTAAACCATATTGGAAGTGCTGAAACACATTACCATTGTCAACAATGTTTTTACTTTTTTTTTAAGCAAATTTGGTCTCCATTGGATGGGCAATAACACAACTCACTATTCAATTATCTTTATTGGACTAAACCAAGTCCCCTTGTCCAAGTCTAAGATGGACAGACCCTATTTAGCCTAAAATTCAACATCCTTGTGCTGAGTGGGAAATTTCTGAAGACTTTTGAAAAATACTCATAGTTATGGCATGGTTTCAAAATCAGGTCTGTTTACAACAGTTACATGAATGTAATTCAATCCACATTTTAAGGCATACTAAGGCAATAGTGAGCAATACAGCAATTTTTGAATACCACTTTTTGAAGTCTTGACACAAACCATTGTTCGTTTGAACAGTGCCAAACCTATCCATTCATAGCATTATGGCATCATTAACTTGGAGCAACAGATACCTTTTAAAACCAATAGAAGTCACAATAGGAGGCTTTCAATAATCGAGAGAAAATAACTGAAGGCAAAAATCAGAAAGATCAAACAAGGACAAGGGGAATTCTATGAGTCAACTGATGAAGTAAATTCACTCTATTGACATATAAGGACATAACACTGTAACTAAAACTGCCTGATATGAATCAGTCTACTCCCAATAGATGACATTGAAAAGTGTTATTATTGCTTATATAGTCGTGACATTAAAACACTAACACCATTAGGCCATTTAAGCCAAACACAAACTGGAGGAAATTCAATTCCAGAAAAGTGTTCCAATACAATAACGGTGAACTGAAGAAAAAAAGAAAAATCTCAAACAGCAAGACAGACTTTCATAGCAGCCATCTAAAACCATATTTTTTTTTGGACTTTTCCCACGCTTGCCGTGGAAGGTGATGCCGATGCTGAATAGGAGGTTTGGAGCCGACTCACAAATGTGTCCCTTTTAGAGGTAATATCAGAAACTAACACCCAGTTAGTGTAAGTAGAGTGTAAGCTTAAACTCCTGATCGCAACACTTATCAAATTGTTGGAATCTGCAGCAGAGAAATTGTCTGAGCAAACAAAGAGTCCCGCATGAAACTGAAGTATTCAGGCAAATAGATAAAGCTTCCGACTCTGCTGTTGCTCTCCTGATGGGCCACTTTTTGTCTTACATGCAGTGTAGAAGACACCTAAGACAAAGGAAATAAGGTACAAAAAAGACAATTTTGTCATTTATATTGGAGCTCTAAAAAATATCAATATTTGTCCAATAGCACCTTCCCTCATCAGAGTCAATAGTGAGTCAGACATTTAGAGCAGAGGTGTCTGCAGTAAAAGCCATCCAACTTGCCATCCAATTTTCAGTGGCCCACAACATAGCTGAGGATGACTGTTAAGATGACAACAACAAAAACGAATTTGCACAGAAGAAAAAGAGAGGGCATTAAAATGTAAGATTATCAATATCTGGTTTGTAGACCCTAGAGCTTGTCAAGACATAGATAAAGTAAATTATTTACTGCTAAAATAATAAAACAATTGCTTCAAAACACTGTTGTTCAATTTGAATTGAAATTTTAATTGACATTTTCTGAAATTGTTTCTTTTACTTTGTTATTTGTGTCAAGGTTCAATCTGTGTCAAAAGTTGCAAAACAGCATTGCACACTCCCTTGACAGATGTCACAATCATTAATATTAATGAACCGCAACTGTTTACAAAATGGTCAGCTTACTACAGTTTGCTCTTGTTTTGATTTTTAATTTAGCGACAAGTGGGCTAAAGAGTCTAACTCACCCCAAATTATATACAATTTGCCTCATCACTTAAAAGAGAAGGCTGAAATGTAACAGTTTTTCCATATAACTAGAACATTTGCACCATATGTAACTGAGTAATTGCTTGACTCATTGATTGCAGTACATAAAAGAATTAAATTCAATGAGTTTCAAAACAATCAGTTAATCCCTCTATTTTTCCGTATGATGCCCCAAAATGATACTAAGAATGGTCACCCCTGATTTAGAGGATTCAGGTAATCTATCAGTTTGTGGAAGGAGATTGAGTAACCAAAGGCAAACTCCACAAAGGAAAGTCTGAGGTCAGATTCAAACTTGATTTGCCTTTGTTAAGATATAGAGCATCGGTGTCAAACTCCAGTCCTCGAGATCACATCACAAGATCGTTTTAGACAATCAGAACCTTTAAGACACATAGTTTGCATTTGAACAAGCATTCAAACTTTGCCCAAAATACTCTTCATGTTGCTCAGAAGAGGTAACCTTGCAAGTTTGAAAAGGCGTTCGATAGAAGCATTGTCCTGGCAGAAACGTGACAAGGTGAATGTAACAGGTGAGTCCCTTTGGTTAACTTAACTTGCAATAATAAAACCAGATAATTTTCAAAGTTTTGTTTCAATACAACTAATGTACTAAAACAAAAAATTGCTTTGTGACCAAGTGACCAAAACACTGTAAAGGGCACAGTCACATTATTATATCACAGAGTTCTGACAAACAAGACAGAGGAATGTGTTCCACTCTAAATGAGTGAATGAGTATATTCGAAATTTACTCGAGGAATTCAAGCAAATGTGAAACTTTCATGTGCAAACCTTGTGACAGCGCGACAGACACGATCAGCTTGCTTTATGCTTCCTTTTTCAATGGGTCAGCCCCATTAACGTCACTACATGGAATAGAAAAGAGCTACTCATGCACATGCTCCAATTGTCAGGAAATTATGCAACTGACCTACAGGTATAACGGGCTCGGTTGCAAGGGGGAATAGGATGCTCATTACCAAGATGGCTTCCTGTCCCTAAAAGCTTTTTTTATTTCCCATGAAAGAATAATGAATGACTTATCATTACCTTGATAAAAAGAAGTATCAGGGTTTCACTGAAAAGAAAAACAATGATCAAAACTACCAGAATTCTTTCATCACATTGCAGGAATAATGTGATAATCCATCCATCCTTATTGTAATCACTTGTCCTCACAAGGGTCGCAGACTTGCTGATGCCTACCCCGGCTTGTCTTCTGGCAGCAGGCAGAGTACACCCTGAGCTGGTTGCCCGCCAATCGCAGGGCGCACAGAGACAAACAACCATTCATAACTCACAAACACAGCTAAAGACACATCGCTATTTCTTTATTGTAGCGTCACTTTATTGCAAGTTTTCATTGACCGTAACTTTTTCTGTTGCAGGTTTGCATCACTATATTTCTTGCAATTTTTCCTCCTTTTAAGTCTGACCAGACAAAAAACAAAAAAACAAAAAAAAATTAATCACCCCACCCACCCAAGAATAAAAATAAAAAAAGTTAAATCCATACTTTAGGTTACTGCAGTAACCCCCCCCACCAATAATCACAAATATTCCTTCACTTCATCCCCTTCTTTCATAAATACTCTTGCACATTAATACTAACAATAGTTCAGACAAAAAAAATATTTCTCTGGATCATTGTGATGTAATTCATCCTTTTGTTATGATACGCTTAGCTAAAAATAGCTATCAAATAACCTTAATGGATTCCTCCCCCTTCCCCAGTGATGCTGGCAGGTTATGAATTCAGTGTAACTCGCATGTGAATGTGCATCATCTGCAATCATAATTCTTTGCTGACACTGCCTGCTTTGAGGATTACGCTAAATCAAACGTGAGCTAGAATCTGGTATAGGGCACCTCTTATCTAATGTTTGAGTAACAATGTGATGAAGTGGTGACCTAGATATGTCTACAGATTTCCGGTAAGGTTTTAAACAGGTGACCAAACATGTAAAAAAAAAAAATAAAGATCGGTTCACATGGTTTCTTGACATGACTAGGCTAAATACTGTTCTTTTGCTAGTACACATTCTATCAAAATGTTATATAAGATGCTGAATATTTTATGAAAGCTTTGGATCGACTCATTTTCTGGAGATACACTTTTCAGTAAGGGTTATTTGACTTAATTCTGACTAGAGGCAAAAAATTTTCCAGGATTCAAGTTGGTCATGGGAGGGCCATGGGATTCTCACAATATGGGCGTCAACTTTACCTTTAATCACAAGATTGGGCAAAAAATTGACAGGAGTGAGATTAGAGTATGAAGTAAGAATAAACTTTAGGAAGAAATGTGTTTTTAAAATGTTTCATCGAAGCTAATATCCAAAATGAGAGCGGTCTGGGAGTGGGAGTCTGAACGGGAGCAATATGGGATAGGAGTCATTTTCAGGGGGACCGGACAGGATTGTTTTTCTTTTAATATAATAAAATGGAGTAACAATTTTATCTTATTAAAAATAGAGAACAATATTGAAAAAATGAATAATGGTCATCGTGCTGCCATACAAACAAAAAAAATGACTGGAGCAACAAATATATTACTTTAAAGGAGGAAGTTAACCCAGAAGTTTTCAATATGTTCTATACAATCACACTAGCTAACACTTGCTATTGCCTGAGAATGCCATCACAGTTGCTCAGGATTCAGGTGACAACTAATCAAGGCTTACCTGTTTTCTGAGTTAGGTCATGTGACATTCACACACTGAGCCATAATTGGATGTTTCTGCGGTCATTTTTGACCACAGCCAATGACAACACGGCCACGCTCAGAAATTAATATTAAAATGAGTAGATTTTACTGCTTAATTCATATTCCACAAACACGATTTTATTCAGAATGTTATGTTTAGCTTAGTGAGGCTGAATAGAATATATTGGGAAAATAAACTTCGTAATTTCCTCTTTAATGGCAGCAGAGAACCAACAAAATACTGTCATCACTTATTTGGATATACTGTAAATTTACATTATTACATCAGAAGTTGGAAATGCAGTAATGTACTGTATACACCCATTCTGATGAAAACTACAAATACAATATAAAAGATACTAAAATGCATGAGTAATGAGGCACATGAAGGCATCTTGCACCCTGTGCAAGCCTGATTACCCATGGTGGGGAACAATCTGTTTCCCCCAAGGAACGCTCCTCCTTTGAGTACGCCATTGGATATTCATCCATGAAAAATGCAAAATGACATGAAATGCAGCGTTTTAGTTTTGGAACCAGGATGTGATACACTTAATGATTTAGCTGCCTCCAGCAATGTTTTTGCGTCTCTTTCAACACGCCGGTAAATATTCACTGTGATGTCATCACCATTGTCAGAGTTGTAGCGACTTTAACACATTATTGAAGTGAGTGTAGTGTAAAAATTGCTGCATTTTCAAGCTCTGACACAATTACATATGAGTGATGTGTTACACATCGTTTACGCCACCCATTGAGTATTCTCAAGTGGGAGTGAGAGTAGCAAGGAAAGCAGGAAAAAACGATTCCTATTTCATAATACATCACAAGTAGGCTGATGTAATAAGCAACTCAAAGATTAGCCACTTCCTGATCATGCCAAAGGCAAGTTTCTTATGACTCCTGCCCCTCGTGTTTTAAAAGCATAAATTTACCCAGTTAAGTGACATTGAGACAAAAACTGATATTTAAGAAGATATTAGCGAAACTATCTATTACATATCCATAGCATTAGGAATCGTCTTGATTTCTGCCTCTTTGGCACTCGGGGATTATTGACAAGCAGCAATACAGTAGACAATACTCCTAGCAACATACTTACTTATTTTCAGTTGATCATTTCATATATATGGTCTAGAAGTGCTTTTCATACATTTATTCAGTGATGGGCATTTAACATTTTTTTCATTATTTGTTGGTACCCTGGGCCTCCTTTCGCCATCATCAGTCCACTGTTTGTTTGTTTTTTTTCCCCCAAACCTTAGTGTAAGCTTGTGGTAGGCAATGATTAATTTGGATTTATGTAAAAATTACGGCTAAGTGGCCAGTTTAGGAGCAGAACTTCCATCCAACACATTTTGATTTACACACTTTTCCCAGTGAGTAGATTACAATTTGAAGTGTTCTGTCTCTTTATTTTCCACTCAGCTGCCTAAAGTTAAATGACTTGTTAAGACATTGACGTACACTAGGTTTCCTGTTTTCTAATGAGGAAAATAGGGTGACGGGGGAGTTTCCCCACCTCATACAAAGGGATCGAAACCTGGTTGCTAGGAGACTAATGGAAAGTCATGGGCCAAAAGGAATGGGAGGAGTGAGTCACTGACCATGAGGGAAACTGCGTGAAGTCAAGAAAGACCAAAATTAGAAAGGGGAAACGATACCAAACCTCAAAACGAGACAGTGGAAATTAGTTTCGCATCGTACACACTGTAAATAAACGTTGATGACACTCTGATGAGTCCAGCAGCGCAATCATATTGATTGATGATTGATTGATCAATCAAAATTCAAGGCACATCTTATTAACATGTAGGGCAGAATGTTCCTGCAATCAGAAAGAATGACTAATTTCTATCTTGTCTTCGCAAGTTCAGACAAATTATTTTTAATATGAGCCACATATCCGTCGCACTCTGGCTTGACTGAACTGATTCTGTTTTCCTGCAGGTACACGCCTGACATTAAGCGGTGTAGTATTAGGTAACACAATTGTGGGCGACGACCGGATGTTTGTTCTCGTTCGGTTTAGTGCCATTAGATGCAGATTCCACGCTCTGCTCTTGACATTTGCACTGAAAGGGAGAGGCTGTTTATGTCCAATGTCTTGCTCTCAAAACACTGAAATCACACTTACCGGCATGTCCAATTAGCAGAAAGCATAATGACGACACTCAATAGTTCCTGCAATGAAAGGATAACTATGGGACATAAATCCAGGTAACACAAATTACTGTAAATGGCGAGAAACTAATTTACCCTGTTTTTTGTGGGAAAGGATCTCTGTTTATCAAAATTACAAAATTTGATGAATGTTTTTTGAGAGCACCTATATAGAGCTTGTCTGTATCAGTGGTTTTCAAACATTTTTATATTATTTGATTTTATATATATATATATATATATATATATATATATATATATATATATATATATATATATATATATATATATATATATATATATATATATATATATATAAAAAGAAAGGCACGGAACATTTTACAAAGGAGTCACCATTATACAGTTTAGCAATAAACTGCTTCACATTCCAATTAATTACCAGTAATTTGTAAAGAAGAATTTGCTCTTCCTGTCACCACATCATTAAGCATTAGATAGATGTGCTGATACTTGCAGAAACTCTGTTAAAATGTCATATAAAGATCTCCATTATACAGTTCAGCCTCATATATTCAAGTATTTCAGAAATATGTATTAAACCATAATGTGGGCATGCACATTTTAGAGGCATCTATTACTTTCAGAAAATATTGTTTTTAGTTTGAAATTGTTTAACTAGGATTTTTTCACCATACCATGGCCAAAGGCAGAACCCAAGGTGTTTTTTCGACCAAGAGATATTTGATAACAAGACTGGTTTTAGTACACAATAATAAAGGTATGGAATGCATGTGTACATTTTCAAAGTTTTCTTTAAATCGTTTCCATAATTTTCCTTATAATTGTCATTTTACATTTGTCTAGAAGTAAGGCCTACAAATATTCACTTTTCAATAGTATGAATTCCACATGGGGAAAGCACTTGCGTGAGACTTTCAGGCAAAACACAAAATGATCTCAGGAACCAAGATCTTCCAAGTACGTTTCGCATCCATCTGCAAGTATTTAGATTCAACTGACGTAACTAGACAGAAGACGGTCTATCAATTTCATTTTAAAGTAAAAGCAGCAATCAACCAAGGCCACACAATTGGAAAGTAACATAAACAACTGCGAAGGGTAGTACCGCAATCTTCCTCGGGTCTTTCGGGGCGTTTTTGTGAATGAATTCCAGGACAGAACCAAATTCAAAACAAATGTGTGACAAATATGCAAAAGTAAAGATGGACCACAGATGGATTGCATGCCTGCTCTCTAATTATTAAGAGGCTGTGGAGGAACCATTGCCCACTTGTTCTGGATTAACAGAATTTTTCCACATTAGTTTTAAAAATAGTGCATTAATTTGAATCTGTACAAGCCAAATAATTTAAATTGATGAATTAAATTTGGCCCACGGTAGCTCATGCATAAACTTGCAAGGTCCTAAGGAATGCATCCAAAATATATGCTTCCAATTTATTTTTGGCAGAGTCAACCAATAGAGCATAGGCACAGTACACTGTGTATCTGAGAGTACTTTGATCAAATGTGTCTTTTTACCCACCAAATGACCTACCTGATGTCAGAAAAGAAATAAGCATGAAAGTTGGCGATTGGGAAATCTTTCCACTCATCAATAATAAATACCTTTGTGTGGTAGTGCTCCCTTGAAAATTTTCCATTACTGGAAACAACATAACGAGGAGCTGCAGGGCAGAGTCTACCTAAACAGAGTCACATTGTTTATGCAGTCATTTAATTATATATTTTTTAAAAATTGTCCTACTATTTTTAGAACTATGTCATATTCTCTCTTTCTGCCCCTCCCGATGTCAAACGGCTGCTTTTATAACAAGAAAATGTAGGCCTTTGAGGGTTGAACTCCTGAACTCAAAAGAGAATTTGTTACACCTACAATTGTTTACGCACAGGTCCCACTTCAGTTAGGGTCATGAAAACATCTTTATATCTTTCTTAAAGATGAATCATGCCATTTGTTTGATGCCTAACCTTCAGGTGAACTCAAAATGCAGAATGAAGCCACACAGAGTACGAGGCCCAAAAGAACGCCAAAGTCAACACTGTTGGGAGAACATAAATGAAATTAAAAACAATCAGAAACTCTCCAAGTAGGACAAAGGGTGAAGTACAATTTCTCAAATGGAGTTTGAAAAGAACACAGGTGAATAAGCGCCAATGAAATGCAGAAAAAGATTGTCTTATAAGAGGGAGAGTCAATGCAAGGTTTAGTGACCTGAAATGTCAAAGAAAAGTGGGGAAAATTGGGTATAATTAAGGGTTTAAATGTGATTACGGTTAGAATCGGTTCAGAGGGTGTCATGACCACATGCTGACCATTTCAAATTCTAGTCTAGATTAGTGATCGATTAGGACAAGGGTAAGCAACTCCGATCCCAGTGAGCCGCTATTGTGCTAGTATTCGATGTCTCCCTTGTAGTATGCCTGATTAAAATAATCAGGATCGTTTTTAGTCTTCTGCAGAACTTGCTGATTATTTGAATCAAGTGTGACGTAGGCGAGAGACATCAAAAAGATGCAGGTACGTGGCTCTTTAGGAATGGAGTTGCCTATCCCCAGATTAGGGGTATGATCGGGGCCAGAATTTGGGATTAGGGGTTTGATTCGATTTGAGGTTGGATTAGGGTGGTAGGGTTTGGCTGTTTGTGGATAATTTCATTCCCTCCGCATTTGAAAGGCTCCAGTTCCAAGATTCCATGTTATGGAATTCCACTACCTCGTGTCTGTCAAAGGGGAGTAGAGCTTGGAATCCACAATTCCAAATTCTGATTAATGAAGCTCCAGCCACCTCTCATAGACTGCCTTCAGTGTCCAATTTTCACATCTCCTGGTACAAAATCTCCAACCCATGCCAGTGGTCTGGAGATCCTAACAACCGGAAGAGGACTGGCTCCCCCATTGACTGACGTACTCATAGTTAGTGACCTGGAACTAAACCCGATGAGCTCAAAAGAGCCACCACCTTCGCGGATACTCGCCTACGTTGGCCCTTCAGTGGCATAGGATCTTTATTTACTGCTAATCTGCATGTGTGGCCCTTTCATTTTGCTGTTCTGCATCATAATTCACATCATCTTTCCTCTTACACAACCAAACCCGTCATTTTATTTCTATTTTTACATGAAATATAAGGTCCATTTTCGCTAGGCAGCATATAAATGTGCCATTAAGAAATTAGCGGTGCAGCTGCAGTCACAGCTCATGGACCCCCGCCATTGGTTAACAACTGTTGCTATGCCAGTCACAGTAGGACCCGTCTTGAGTGATATGACATATAGCAAGACAGGCAACGACTCAGTCATATGACAGAAACTATCTTAACAAACACAACAATTCCGCTGTAGCTGTTTTACAGTATGTGGGATGTGACTGACTCTTAAATACAAGTGTTTTTGACAGAATAAATCATTATCGAAGGTTCAAGATGTATTTATGTAGTTTTACTTTTTCTTTATACTGGATCCCTCTTCTCACATTATATAACGGGGGAGTGTGTTTTTCCATCCTACGCTACTGGCTGTCTGATATGTGCATACTCAATCCTGCCTTTGGTCAGTAATGGCTTTTCAACAAATCCTTCAAGGAAATAATGTTCTAAGAAGAGTAGGAAGTCTTAAATTTGATAGGCAAGGTCATTATCATTAGCAAAATGACCTCAGACCTGTTTGTGAGGTCAGGTAAAGTAACGGTACATGCCTTTATCAAAGTAACTTTTTAATATTGTTATTCATTTAACAAAGTTAATAAAAGTAAATTAGTCAAATATATTTTCTGAAATCCCATTCAACACGTTCCCCTTATTTTAATGTCTACAGCACTGTACGCAAATCCAATCCAATTAGTCGATTTACAAGAGGCCATGTGCATGTAAATCACTGCTTGTTGATGATTCACAAAGCCAGAAGGAAATCCTGGCTGACTGATTCATTACTCACCGACATTCAGCACTGTTGTAGTGATGGAAGATAAAATTAACACTTCAGAGCTCCCTAGACAATATTTCTCTCTTTTTTCATACCCAGGAGTGAGACTTTTGCCAAGAGTATCTCATACACGTCACTTTTGTAAAGAGCTGCTCGTTCCACCCCCTTTTGTATATTAGATATAATGATGTTTTTTTTTCCCACTCACATGGTTGGGCAAGATTTGGTACAAAAATAACACTACTGGCCTTTTTATCGCAGCTCTCCTACTGTCATCATTTCTGCACCTCTTTGGTTAAAACATATGACCCTGTACTTCAAACACTACATAATAACATATGTTATACTAAGTAGTGGAATGATTTGTGACTGAATGGAAATCGAGAGAAAGGCCAAGGCTGTCTGGTTAGAGTTAAAAGGGTTGCGTAACGGTGAGGTTGTGACGGGGAAATGGAAAAAGAGGATCCATCATAGAGCTGTGACAAACACCTGCAGATGAAGAAAGGTACACCTAATCTGTCCGTATCGATTGGTGCCACGTAAGGCTTTGGGGTGGCGTGAGTACGCTTTACAGTATTTAGTTCTGCCTCCTAATTATGTTTTATTCAAACACGAATTGCTCAGGCGTTGAAACATTCACTGCGACCACGTATCAGGCAAGGATAAGTAGCCTTTTTCCTATGCTTTCATAATTTAGTCGGTCCTTCGAGGGCAATACTACATTTATAATAAAATATAAAGTGACTAATGTGCATGTTATTATTTATTCATAGCATAATCATCTACATTATTTGGGCCATTCTTGGACTTTATGGAATGCAATTTGGAATTCACACACACGTATATATATATATACATATATATGTATATATATTATCATGTATTATAATATGTATTATCATATATTATAATATATTATAATATATTATTAAAGTATCATGATCGTTATCGTGTTCTTGCAGAGGTGCCAGATGAGCTCATCATATGAATCAGGTGCAGTGGAGGAGGGTTACACTGAGAAAATGCTAGATAGGTGCCCTTGAGGACCTTAGTTGGTGACACCTGGTTTAAGTGAATTCCAGGGCTCGTGCTCCCAGGGAATTCGTCAAACGAACCCCAGTCGAAGGCAAGTAGACAGAAGGGTAAGCATAAATTTAATGCTGCATGAGATTAAAGAATGATAATCATCTTGAGGGTTGACCATGAATCAAGGGTTTCAAGGGCCATTTCATTGCTAGTTGCCACTTTAATGGCCTTTTAGAATGGGATCACTTGCTCCAGTAGGCCATTTTTACTTTGGTGACAATCTTATTCCCAGTTTTTTCTTTTTTTTTTTTAAACAGCCAAAAACTATTTTATTGTCAGTTGAATGAAAATAACCATTCATTTTCTGTAGATATTGACTGACGTCATGGGAGGATATGACCTTGAATTTCTTGGATATTTTCTTTACCTTTCATCTCTACTCTTTTATACTCCATATAAAGTGTGGAAAATGAGAAAATTATCCTAAACTTTCCATTCTGCATCCAAATCCTTCTGACTGGAAGGTCATTTTTGTTCCAAGCCACAGCTTTAACATAATCCAGAGTCCTGTGGAAGCAGATGCTGAATGAGTAATTTGACCTTATTAAGGTCAGGTGAAGGATGTTTTTTTTTTTTTTTCCTGCTCAGCCAGGTGACGGATATTGATATTCCCTTGTACTACAGGAGAAAAGATGTTCTGATTTACCTGTTTTGTATGGAGCTGAGCCAACAATGAAATGTCAGCGTTTTTCCACAGCTGGAGGAAGTTCATGTGTCATGTGTTCGCATAACCATAGGGAAGACTGACAAGATGGAGTTAGTCAAGGTTCAGTGTCAATACACAGTTACATATAGAAGACAATTTTTTTAACAGCAAAAGCACTAGAGGGCTTGACTTGAATTCAGCATTGATGTAGGCGATGTGAAACAATGTAGTGGTATACAGTACATTAACGATTGTCTAAGAGAACTGCTTATTATCTATGTTGCATGCAGTCTACACACTAGTCCCTCAATATTTCCTTTTATTTTTTAAAGAGACAACAGTAATGACCTCATACCCCCACAAGTTCTCTCCGGGTTTCGATCTGGGTGTTTGTTTGCAATGGGAAAAAAAAAAAAAAGAACAGATTGACAAAATCTGAAGCACAACACAAGTGAAGAGAACAGCAAGAACAGCTGACTTTTCTTGCATTGTTATTGATGTACTAGGGCAGTCGGTATCGATGCAATGCGCAATTATAATGAATTTCGATGGCTACAGACAAGACTGAACTCGCTCGCAGACAGTACAAGTTGTTTACCGGAATTAAAAAAAAAAAAAAAAAGAAAACTGTTCATACCTTCCTGCTAGTTTCATCATTTAGATGGCTGGTGGAAAAATCGGTTATTTGTAGATGAGTAGGATGTGATCACTTACCACTCGGGACTTGGCTCAAGCACTCATTGGACCGCAGACCTCTGCCAAGGCCAAACACATGCATCCTGTGTATGCCAGGAACTGTCTGTTCATCAGAGTTTTCATTCACACATACACATACATACACACACACACATTATATATATATATATATATATATATATATATATATATATATATATATATATATATATATATATATATATATATATATATATATGCACACACACACACACACACACACACACACACATACATAAAATACATTTGATACCTTTTCAGAAAAGCAGGCTTACGTCACCAAAATTAATTGATGTATTGGTATCTTTTAAATTCCCTTTAAAAAAAAAACATAGTAGATGTCAGTAGAACAAAAATTGGCAAAGTTAGAGCACTTTGAATATTTCCAAGTTGAAATAACTAGTTTTGGCACATTCATCATTCAAATGTCCATAGCAACCAGTTAAATGACCACCAGAGAGTAAATTCCAATAGCAGGTAAGGACATCATCTGAGATTTGAACGCTTTGAGGCAGTTTAACATCTTAACAGATGAAATTGGACAAAAAAGGTTCTTTGGCCTCAACCGCAAAACAACTTTTCTATTCAGCTTACATTTCATTCGTGAGGGATCATCTGCATGTTGAAATTTTGCTGTGTGTATGTTTTAATGTCAAATTATCGCAATGGGAAATTTGATTTAAGACTGTGTCGTGATACAACCTGCTTAAAAAAAAAACCTTTTCCACAAAACTATGGATTTCAACTTGGCAACATTCAACAAGAGGGAGAGCATATGATGACGGTTTTGGAGATAAAGAGGCCAGACTGAAATGGATCGGACATTTTCAAAGGAGAGATATTGAATATGTCGGTATAAGTATGCCAAAATTTGAATTGCCAGAAGGCAGATGGCCTAAAAACACCAAATAGGATGTTTGTAGATGTTGTGAAAGAGGAGACAGCCTTTTATATTGGCAGTTGATTCAGTGTGGCAACAAAATGCAATTTCATATTCCCGCTAACTTGGTTGGCTTCACTCATTGATGCTACTGCTTGGAAGATGACACATTTGTTGTTTTTTTTTTTTCTTTTTCTTTTTTCGCTTAGTAACTAAGAGGCTATTCAGCTGGAAACAAGCACCCAGTCATATGAAACAAAGTATGAGCAACATTTTTTCCATCCATCCCCACAGTCGGCCTCCAAAAAAGACTCAACTTTATGCTAAAGGGAAACTGTGGCTCTTAAAAGTGTCCAGTTGATTTCTCTTGAAAGATGTCCCATATTCCCAAAATAGCACGGCCGCAGAGTCCAAACACAACTATATTGTGTTTTTGCATTGTGCGTACGTTTCCTTCGGTTGCCATAACTTTCCTTGTTAAATAGTTGTGCATTCTTCTGCACTGGCAACCTAATAAGATTATCACCATTATCCGCCATGAAGCTGCCTATGAGTCAAACACTTTTGTAATGTACGTGGTGGGACATCGAGCGCTAACATCAAGTGCTTGATTCATTTCCGTCAAAGTACTTCCTCCCTTGAGATGACACATTACGTCGCTTGATCACACGAGCTGCTAACATCTCACTGGTGGGAATCCAAGCAGAGGCTGGGGAAATAATTAGCCAGTAGAGAAGGAAAAAATACACACGCCATTAAAAAAGGGTATGAATATTTTGATACAAGGAAAAAAAATTGCTAGCTTGCTACTGTCATTATTATTAACGAAGCAAAATAAATTTTGATCAGTAACGAGCTGTGCAATTCAACTCTGGGCCTTTAGGGAGGTCATATTTATTCCATCCTGAATTAATATGCCTCATAATAACATCAATGCGGTGGACCCCCAAGAGGTGATGTCAAAGATAGAGAAGCAGAACCAGTTAATCTTTCACACTATTTCCTATGAAATTCACTGTTTTGGAACGTGAAATAGAGAATAAAAAAAATAAAATAAATAAAATAAAATAATATGCATTGCATTATTTCTCAATGCAAAATGAACAAAAATATAGCATAAAACATGAATCAAAAATGTCCCTAGGTGGTCCCATTCAATTGGCTCACTCCCTAGTCTGATTTGTTAATTTTCATATTTTGTATGCAACTATTAATGGATGTTATTTAGTTTTTTTTAACTGCCATTCACAACTAAAGACATTTTTTTTTCCTCTTCCTCGTGTTCACTAAGTGTTCAGAGTGTTTACTATTTAGAATCATGTAAGAACTAAGTCTGCAGCTTTGTTTATCACATACAAAAAAGTGAGTGAAAATATAATGAAAATGTAATGTAAAAATATTGATTACTTAAAAAAAAAAAGTTTTAACCAGAGGAAGGAAATCAAAAGTTATGAATGTGATCGTACTAGAGTGACTAATTTCCTCTTTTTCTCTTTTTTTAATGATACTATGCACATTTTTGTATTATTTTAAGTAAAAACTAAAACGTCCTACATTTAAGGACAGTAAAGAGCAGCTTTAGCATTGTTAAATGTCTAGTCTGAATATATATTTTACAAAGAGACCAGGAAAAGTAGAATTTTACGTTACATGAAACTTTTTTTTATGTTTTTTAACAAACTGCTGCTCATTAGGAAATAATTTCTTTCGATTCTCCAATAATCATCACGAAGGATTAAGCTTCCATACCCAAAACATATCAACTCACAAAGTCAGGGTGTTAAAGTCATTTAATTCTCTTGAATTCAACCACAGGATTAATCAACAAAATGTTTATTTGAGGGTTTTGGGGGGCTCCAGAAATAATCTGATGAAGTCAGTTGAATTCAATCCTATTAAGTGAGTGCATTATTGAAGCTTAGCATCCGCGTCGTTCATCATTTAAAGTGTTTGGTTGCAGGGAAAACGGAGTCTGGCCTCTTGCGGCTTCTTCCTCTCTGTCTGTGCTAAAAATAGACTGGATGATTGTAAAAGCAGCCCCGAAATCCTCTCTTGTGGGCCATTTCCATGTCTTTGGGTTAAATGTCAAAATGCAACATGTTTTTATCTCGGCTCTTGCGACCCAGAGCAATGTCAAAGTCAAAGGCTCCCTTGACGCACGTCGACATCCGCACAAGCCTAACTGAGTTCCGCGCCAGCAATGGAAACTAGCGGATGAATGTTGGCGCTGCTTTCCAAGCGGAGTGTGCCAAGTTGAAAATATTCCACAATAAATCTGAGGTCAGTGTTGTTACAGCCCCCTCAGCTTAGTCAAAATGGGATGAATTTTTCTCCAGTGTGCCTGACGGAGGAACTCTGGCAGCATTTTATCCGTGAGTTGACAGGCGGACACCTTTATGAGGGTGCGAGAAAAATTAATCAATGTTACCTGAGGCATGGCCTCATGGAAGGTGAGATTTACACATCATCTAGCTAGTTATGCTTCTAAGAAACATTGTGCAGGAATACTCAACCGCTTTCCAAAGCAGTCTGTTATTTTCCCATGTCAGTTTTCTTATCGTTGTGGTTTTTTTTTTGTGTGTGAGTGTTTATTTTAAAATAACTAAATCAGGTTTTCATTAACCAAGGACCACTGAGTGTTGCATACCCAAATTGGACCAAAAATCATAGGGCCTAGCCCTAGACCAATGGCATTTAAATAGGGAATAGTGAAGGCACTTTTTTTTTACTTTGTGAGATTTTAACAGGGTTTTTTTTTTATTTTAACAGTATGCTTTTGTTTTCAAATTAAGAGTAAATGAATTGGAACATGAAAACTTTAGTTACTAATTTGGTGTTATAGTGACTCCTTTGCAAAATGTTGTCTTTCTTTATTGCTTTAAGGCAGGGGTGTCCAAAGTCGGTCCTCAAGGGCTGCTGTCCAGCATGTTTTCCGGACACACACAGCAGAAAAGCCAGAAATGAATCAGATGTTGTTACATGATCAATTTTCTGGATTTTTAAATAAATTATTATAAATAAAAAATGGACAGATACAGATTTTATAGCACTATTTTTTTGGCGTGTGTGTGTGTTTTTTCCCTCATCCAAAAATGCGTTGCACTGGGTGGGGGTACTTGACTGAAAATGTATTTTACAGGGGGTACTTTACTGAAAAAAAAAAAAAAAAAAAAGAGAACCAATACCCAGGCACCTGACCAATATTTGTTTGCCTACTCCAGCTAATGAGGGTGCATTGCATCCAAGTTTGATGATCATTTTGCGGATATCGCTGCTGCTCTCATTTACAATAATATTGTTGCGTTTGTTGAGATCTGGATTACACTTTTCTTTTTTTGTTTGACATATTTTTCAAGTCCTAACAAAGCATCACCTCATTTTTTTTTCTATTGCAAGGTTACTGTCAAGGTTGTCGCCAATACAAAGCAGCGGGGACAAGACAAAAAAAAAAAAGAGGATTTCCTCACAGGGTAAGCACAATGAAATGTTACGCAATGTTGAAAGCAGCTGTAAATCAAGATACTAAAAGTCAAAGTCATGACATATAGCAACGGCCATTTTAAGATAAGGGACACAAGAGGAATCCCGATGCGGCCATATTTGGGAAACAGACCTACACAAAAAAGATAAAGTCATGACAGCTGGATTTCTAAAAAAATGACAGATACTGCGATAGAGTTTGCACAGACGTTGGCAGGAAGGAAATGTGGACAAAAGGGGTTCTGTAAAAGAATCCTGACACAGAGACTTTTAGAAGAGAAATAAAATAAAGAGTGGGGAGAGGGTGAGAAGGGAGCAAGCCAAAAAGAAACAGTGTGTCAAAACAGATGGCAGCTGCTAAAGGAGATTAGGACCAGCACCGCCACTTCAGACTGATCAACCCCCTCATTTTAAGACAAACACACACACAAACACGTGCAACGGCAGCACACAGCTCCAAATGTTCCCACTAATCCCACCTCGACAACACCCTTGCGTCTCGACCAACTGCCCTTCTTTGGTGTCTCACTTAAAGTGCAGAAACACGTGACATGATACAACCATTCTCAAATTTTTGGAGGTCTGATCACACTACAACAATGGGAAAATGGCCACCCCTGAAATAGATGAAAAACAGGTGGCTTTTGCCGTATAAATCATATTCCACCGACATAATATTTATGAGAATGCCAAGGGAGGGTGCAGAAAACCTATTTTTGTAAAGAAAATGTTGGGGTTGACTTCATGTAAGTCAGTTCATATTGCTGATATTTTTGAATGCATACATACGTGTTGATGTATTGTTCTCAATTAGTAGAATCAGGAAAATGTGTAGTTTTAAGAGGTCATAGTTTAGACAAACAGAAAATAGATAAGGACGTGGTCAGCAGGGTTGGGTGTGTGTGAGTGGAGGGGGGGGGGGGGGGGGGGTGCTGGTGTGGAGGGAGCAATAAAGCAGAGGGAGCAATAAAGCAATAAAAATAATACCCATGTCAATGATTGCATTTCAATCCAGGCAGAAGATCATTAACAAGTCACGGTCATAAATAAGCATCACGGGCTGGAAGCTGCAGCAAGTTTACACATTAGGCTAGGCTTTATTTTGTTTCAGTAGACGTGCAATGGTACTGTGTTTGTACCACGTTTCAAAAGGTAGATCTCTGAATAGTCAAACACATCATTATTTTACATCAAAAATGATTACCCAGAAAATCACCATCCATCACGCATTGGACGCTCTCAATTTCAAATTCCGGGGCTGAATCAGAGTCCAGGAACAGCATACTGCTCTCCAAAATAATTTTTCTGTGGTCTATTTCTTATTGATTTTAGCATTTTATTTTGGAGCCTAAACACGGACTAAGCCTGCAAATTAGCACACATTAGAGACCTCTCCGCAGCACTTAAGCCATCCCTCCTTTTAAAGGCAACATAAGTGAAATGGCAAGAAATGCACAACAGCAATCCAGTGTATAAATAATATTTTGAGACCGCTGAAGGCCTGCTTGGGTTAACTAAGGAGCGCTAGAAGCATGCAATTAGGTCAAGCTGACAGCAGCTGCTGGTCTGACAGCCACTAATTATAATTCAATAAGTTGGCTTGCAATATTTTAGACCAGAAATCTTACCTTATTATTTGTAGTAGACTAATTGTTTCTTGCTTCCTACAGCCTCTCGTCAAGCATCTGGTAACTTTGGGCCATGGTTTACACCCAAATGGATATTCACCTCACAGCAAAACTGATTAATTGAAGCGCATTAGTTCCCCTTTTTTGCGTACTGTAAGGATTTGTGGCAGGAAAAGTTGAAGCTGACTATTTTCAGCATGCCGAGCAGCATGTTGATTACTTCCCAGCATGCATAGCGCCATGTGGATTGGTTCCCAGCATGACTAGCAGCATGATAATTAGGTGATGCCCTGTGTAATTTTGTATATAGTTGTAGTAATTAGGTGGCAAGCAAAATGTTAGACTTTTTGTTTCTCGAGCTGTGTGAACAAGTGACCTTTCTTCAACTTATGTTGAAATGATCTTGTCTTAAACTCAGGCCAGTCAACGTTATCACGGTTTCTCAAGTCAGAGACTGTGATGTGCTCATGGTATCGCTGCAATGTAAAATAATATTCATTCATTATTTGGCTGCCTATTTAATTGGAAACGAAAGTCCCATTTTAATTAAATTTATTTAAATGTTAATTAAATTTAAATTAAAAGCGAAAGCTACAAAATTGTTGGAAAAAAATATCGACTGTTAAAGCATTAACTTTGGCGATACCATTTTATAAAGCATTAAAATATTACCTCAGTTAACTCAGTTCTATTGACTTCTGTGGCGGGTGAACTCTGTCACTCGCACAGAGACAAAGATGGGTTTTTACATAGTTTGTCCTTGAAATGTTCCTCAAAGGTTCATTCAAAGAATAAAAAAAGCCAAGTTTACTGGCGACTATCTCAAAACAAAACACTTCCTCAAGTTACAAGTACTATGAGAAGACAAAAAAAAGAAATACCGGATTCACAGGTTTCGTTCAATAGTTGCATTATAATTACTTTTTTGATGTTTTAACCTTAGTTTCAAGATGAATAGTATCGGTTAAAAGCCTTGTAGAATTTTTTTGTTGAAAAATGTGATTAATTATGGAAGATGGTGTAAATAGTTAAATTAAAAAAAAAAATCTTCGACGGCATTAAAAAATCGTGGTCAAAAAGGCCACTACCACTGGAAACTGTTACGTTCTGAGAACTAAGCAATTAGCTAACTGTGCCAATTAATCGCTAAAATGTTTAACTACTCCCGAAAAAGGAATTGTCAGAGGTGTCAAACTCATTTGTATCGTGGGCCACATTGTAGTTACGGTTTCGGGTGCAGGGCCGTTATAAGATTTTATGTATGATTGTCACACATTTATCTAGTTTTGAATATCAGACCAGTAAAAACTGATCAAAAGTGGAATTGGTCACAAAAGAATTATCTTTTTTTTTTAAGTTGAAGACTTAAAAAACTTGCAAAATTTGCATTTTAGCCAGAAACTTGAAGTCATAATTAGCATTTCTCAGGCCACATGAAATGATGTGGTGGGCCAGATCTGGCCCCCGGGCCTTGAGTTTGACACATGTACACTAGATGGAATAGCAGCCACAGTTTTTTTGATGCATGGTCAAATATAAATGTAGTCAGATAATGTATGTTTTTTGTTCTTGTTGAGAGAATGGTGAGCTAATCGTAATAATGGTCTCCATGAAGTGCTTGATTTAACTGCTCATAAAGATCAAGGGTGCACTTAAGCATTTTTTGCTTCGTACGAAACTAACTTTACAAGGTGTTGTTTTTGTTCTTTGTGATGTGAGAGGACATCCATTGCTAAACAAACAAAATATATGACAGGGACAACACAGATTCACTTGTTCAGCTGATGGTTTTATTTATCATTAGCATTGACACCAGATGCAATCTACTGTTTCACTTGATATCACAGAAGATGCATTTTGACTTGTAAACAGTGAAAATGATCAAATGCATTCAGAAAACTCCTTACAAGCAGTGTTATTTATGTATGACTGGGATAAGAGACATAGGGCCAACATTGTTCCCCGGTCTTGCTCGTCATCTATTTTGTTATTCGTCAACATTACATCTTATAGTTTGGAGTCCTTATATTTACATAAATACAGCTGAATCCCACCTTCACAACTCGTGGGAGCCTCCCATCACTTTTTTTTTTTTTGCTTCTTTTATCACATAGTTTTCTTAAAGAATTATATGTACAACCATAACGTTCCCGGCGGCCCGCTGCCGGGGGGCAAACATACAGTTAAAAATCATTACTAGCTTTAAATTCATGAAACAACTTATAAGTTTGTTGAGAGTTTTCACTGTTAGGTAAAACTTAGAGTTCTAATTTACCTCAACTTAACATATAAAGTTAATCGAGAGCTAAAGCCGCTTGTCTCGCACCCCCCCCCCAAAAAAAAAAAAACCCATCTCAATAAATGAATAAACCAATAATAATTATAATAATAATAATAAAACATGAAAAAAAATAAAAATATTGCACTTAAATTCAGGACAGCATTGGACCTGTTTGGTGGTTAAGAGGAAAGCTTTGAGCAGAGTGCTTTTGGAGGTGTCCAGCCAGTTATCGTTGTACTCTAAATAAATAGGCAGAGTGAAGTTTTCCAAGTTGCTTGTTGTGTATTGCTCAGTATAAGTAAGGGAGTGCAAGTTGGGAAGCCTGAAAACAAAACAAGACAGCCAGAAAAATCGAAACCTTGTCCTGAGAGATGCTTCCTTGTCTATCAGCTACGTTTATGTGTTTGAAAGAAAATGGCATTTGGCTTTTCCTCTCATTCCAACTCCTTTTGTTCATGCCGTCAAGACAACTTTTCAAGTCTTAAATAAGTCCATCCATGTGCAGTCCTCGTCCATCTTCGTCACAGTCAATCAGAAGGGTCGTAGATGGTCTTGGAAACAGCGCTACAATTCTCTTCGAGACATTGAGGAAACGAAGATGGGGCGATTTTGTCGTACCAACATTTCACAAGTGGTTTCACCATGGACGTTGTTGAGGAAACAAAAGGATAACAATACAAGAAAATAAAAAGTGACAAACAGTACCGGACTGTCTTCGTGTTTGCAGTTTTTTTTTTTTTTTCCTTTTCGAAACCCCGTCCTACAAAGACAGTGATCTGACAAGCACCCAGCTTCTGCCCTCAATTAGAGGCTTTTTCTTTTCATGTTTTTAGCCAACAGTCCATCCACTCGATGAGTAAACTACATTCCTCCGCAGTGCCGTTAGCTTTCCTACGACCACCCATAAACAAACAAGACATTATAGCAAACAGGATGATGGACCAAACCTAAAAAAAAAAGGCAAGACAAGAAACTTGGCATCCCAAAACCTCTCTCCTCTGGGGGGAATCGTTTTGCCTCTTATGACGAAGAGGACGTCGATGAGCTGGCCTTTTTTTGATTGATCAAGTCCAAGTAGAGTTCTGAGCGCAGGAAGCGGGGGTATGAGTCTTTCTCCATCAGCCCGTATATCCGCCTTTGCGCTAGCTCAAAGCAGGAGCGCGTCACATTCTGCAAGTTGTCCTTTGTGTGATCCCGCGTGTACGAATCCAGGTTCACCTAGATCAGAAGATACAAAACGTTAATGTAAATAACAACATTATCAAGGTGGACAATCGCTTCAATCTTCTTCTCACCTCTTTACAAGACTGGATAGCGATATATTCTGCAAAAATCTTCTTGGCTTTGGAGGCCATCTTGGACTGCGATTTGATCTTCTTGTACTCCTCGCACGCCAGCCAAAATTCCAGATTCTCCTCGCTGAACTCGGTGCGCAAGAAGGCTCTGAAGGCTGCCAGACCATCTGAAAGAGAGAGAGCAACGATGATGGTGAGGAAGGTAAACAAAAGAGAGCGTTGACTGGGGCGCCATGACAACGCTTCTTGGAGTTTGAGAGTCCGAAAATAGATCTGCTGTTTTGAGTCATGTGGTTGGAATAAAGTGATACTCCAAGGAAACAAAGAAAGCAGTCTTGCAAAGTACCTACCAAATACTTGGAGAGTGTGGTCCCTTAAAGAGGAACTCCAAAACTACACAGCGTTCAAAGGTTAGTAAATGGTCTTCGGTCTTGTGGGTAATTTTCGGACCATAAAGTGCATGGGATAATAAGGCGCAGTCTCAATAAAAACCTCTCAAATATAGGGAGCATAAGGCGCTTTACTACACGTGAAGGGAAACACATAAAATGAGCCAAAACCTCTAACTACAATGCCAGTTCAAGCCCTATTGTAGTTTTGCTAATATGTAGTAATTTGTAGATAGATAATGTGCCATATTTTTAAGAAATTAAGAAATACATAGGGAAGAAAATAAATTAAAAACAACATACTGAAAAATGATTGGGGGAAAAATCTAAGGAGTTTGGCTGAGCCTTATACTCCAAAAAATACTGTACTTGATGATTTTGCCCTAGGTCCCCTAAGCACAAAGTGAGGATTCAAAAATTACATGAGCCTACATTCCTAGTATTGAGTTTTAGGGAACAGTCCAACCACTTTGTAAATAGACTTGTCACTGACAGAATGACAACCTTCGACAAGCGCAACACATTTCTGGCATGTGCTTTATGTCACAAAGCCTTGCAAAAAAATACATGGACTGAGCAGCGACTGAAGCGGGTTTACATTTGTCGACAGGGGTCAGTACAGCCAGTCGTTTTCAGTCCATGTATTTTTATGAGGCTTCACTTTATAAAGCACTCTGAAAAAGTGCGTAAGCGCTCACTTGAAGGCAGGCATTCGGTCAGCAACGGATTGATTTGGCTAAAGTGAGAAATATATTGTTTGGACTTGGTACGACTGATTGTGTTTTTGAATTTTTCCGGCAAATAAATCCCCAACCCCAAAACCCGCGAATGACCTACAGACTTTTTTTATCTTGCATATTTTAAACAATAAAACATGTAAATTCGGAACCCCAAAACTGAAAAGTCTTCAACACGGGAAGAACCTGGTACATCGTCTTTGAAAACAGATCTACCACTTAATGTTTTTAAGACGAAATCCTCTTAAATGCTTGACGCAAAAGCCTCAAGAGAAGCACTGTCTTCCACACTCTTAGAGCCTAAAAACCTATCGCTGTGTCTTGCAGAACAGTGCATCTGATTATAAAGTATTTGGACGCCCCCCAACAAAAACACGTTTTCATTGACCTTGTCCTCACGGGCTACCTCATACAAAGACACGGGTGTTTTACTACAACTGGACCGGAGCCTATGCAGCTGGTAGACTTTTCAGAGCAAAGTTAATGATTTGAGGAAGAATGCATCTCCGGGAGAGAATGGCAGGAAGCCGAATCTGCCCACACCTCTCCGCCTGCACCTTTCCGTTCCCATGGATTGAGCAGCGTGGCTGATAAGCGTGAGCCAAGGCAGGCTGGAGTCTTTCCTCACTCCGCGGAAGAGAGGAATTTACATGCGGAATGAGGAACAGATGTAGCAGTGGATTTAAGTCAGTTACCCTGCTTTGATCGGTACTGAATGAGATGGTGGAAGGGAAACACAAATGAGAGTCATCATGTGTTTTTTTTCGCGGAACATCCGGGATTAACTCGCTGGCAAGGGACTGTGTCCATGTGTTTGTGTTGATGAGTTTTAAGAGTGCACTGTATATGCTCACAATGTAACCAACCACATGAACAAAAAGACAGCAGTCTAGAGTCTAGAGGAATGAAATCAAGTCACTTACATTTGTGAGCCAGCAGCTTGTCAAGCGAGTCCCCCCACTTGAGAGCATCCTCCGGGGTGGGCCTGCAGATAAAAGCAGAGCGGTTCTTGAGTAAGCCCATCTCTGCCAGATTTCTCATGGTGTGACCCATTCGCCAGAAGCAGTGTGCCACAAATATTGAGCCAAAATGATGCTTCCTTCCTTCCTTCCTTCCTTCCTTTCTAGTCACTAATGCTCTCACTTGCTGGTTTCAGGTTTGTGAATGGCGGGACCAACGAGAGTCATGAGTCTGTCTGCCTGACTCCGCCAGGGGGGAGGCTTTTATAATCGCGATGAATGGAAGTCGGGGAGGTGTTAGAGGAGGAGCTTGGACTAGCCAATGGAGGGATGTTTTGGTTTGACTGGGCACCTCCCTCAAGAGAATCTGCCTGCAACCACCACCAGACACTTCTTCCATGCTCTCTTCACTGCATAAAGAGGCATGCATCTTATCTTTGAACTCCGCAGACAATCTATCTTGCAGTGGTGCATTATTTATATGCTACTTGCGTCTGGAAGCATGTGAAATAGTGTTTTAAAATTAACAATATTAATGACTTTATCAAACAGATTGGAACGTTTACAATTAATGTAAAAAATATGTATATATAAACTATAAAATATGAAAACTATGCAACATTTTAAGACTTGAACAGCAGATAAAATTAGGTGCCATTTTGAAGGAATATATATATATATATATATATATATATATATATATATATATATATATATATATATATATATATATATATATATATATATACACACACACACACACACACACTTGTAATTCCAATTTTTAAAGTAATGATGGCCATCAGTTTTTCTTAAGTTAGTTGGTTAGTTCTCGCCATACTTATGAATTGTCTATGATATGTTTTTTTTTTTTTTTCACAGTTGTTCAATAGGGCTGTTTATCTAAGTTGTACACAACAAAATTGATGGTCCCAACTTGATAAATTTGATAAAGACATATCTTTTTAGACAGAAGATAGATAGATAGATAGATAGATAGATAGATAGATAGATAGATAGATAGATAGATAGATAGATAGATAGATAGATAGATAGATAGATAGATAGATAGATAGATAGATAGATAGATAGATAGATAGATAGATAGATAGATAGATAAAAAGCAATGTGTTCCTTATAAATTCAAGCTCTGAACCTAAACAACGGCAGTAAGTATAAAGTGCTTTCCATTGAACCGCGCATACATTGGCCTGTGCGAGACGGCCATCAGGTCATCAGGAGACAAGCCAACACCCGGAAAGGTGGCTCACACGCCCACACACATAGTCAGGATGTGACCACTTACTTGACTGACTTCATAGTTTTGTCCAACTTTCCGGCTGGGTTGCTTCCCGGAGACTCGTTCCTCCGTCGCAAGAAAGCCAAGCGGTTCTTCATGTCTTTGGCCCTGTATGGAGAACAGAGGTAGAATCAGAAGAATCCCAAAAACCTGAGTCCGAGTCCAGCGTCGTAAATCCATTCCATGTGAAATCTAAGCCACACGTAGCGAGAACAGTTGAAGAAAATAAAGGCATGCATACATTTTAAGTCTTCAAACAGTTGCGCAGGAATGATAAAACAGGATATTCCGAAAAGGCGTGTTGTCACTTGCTGTTAATTTCTCATGTCAGTGGTTTATCTTACAAAAAAATAAAAACTCTCTCCTGTAGATGTGCCCCTGGCAGATTTCTTGGCAGGGACTGAGCCAAAAAGTCGGAGGAAGAGGAGAGAGACTCATTCCTCACTCCTCCGGTTTGATCATGTCATTCTTCTGGCTGCCCAGAGGGGATGCTGAGAGGGAGCTGACCCCAGGGGTCAAGATTACGGCGAGCCCCCCCGGATTCATCCGCTGCATCTCAAAAATTCTCCTGACCGCCCACTATGGCCGCTTTAACTTTTCCCCCTTCTTTAAACGGACACCCCTGCCATGCAGCATGGGAGAGAGAAAGCGAGCGAGATGAGCCGCGCTCATCACAAGGTATAACGCTCCCAGAGGCCTCAGACGGAAATGTGCACATTCTCCTAATCCCACGGTGCATGTCCTGGCTTTTCCCGACCTGAAGCACATGCGCTGTAATTGGAATGTGACCTCACTCAACACCCATTTCCTGAGTCCCTGCTTTTGATTTCCACTGTGTGTTGGCAGATCTGCTAATACTGCGGCGCAGATGTGTGGCTGTCAACTGTCCCTCTACCGGTGACCGAGCGAAACCCCCAATCATGCTTTTATGGTGTGGGTGGGAGGAAAAATAAAGGGAGAGGATTTCCATAAATAGAGGCTCGGCATTCAGAAATGCAAATCTGCATTGTTATGAGTCTGAATGAGAATCAGGTGTGATAGCATCTGGCGTTATCTGCATGCGTAGGATTCTACGTAGGCAGAACAGGACATTATGGTTTCCATGTCAATAAGTGGCCACTCAAATCTTGAATGATGTGTACCCCCAGTGAAATATTTTTTGAGCCTCTTAGTAGCGCAAAACATTTCTGGAAAAAAAAAGCAAACCACAGGTTTGTATCAGAGTGATGTGCAGTCCATGTCTGATTCATCAAGCTTTGGAACTAAAACTGTAATTGTATCTCTAGATGTGTTTTTTTTTCTTTCCAGAAACTATAGAAAATAGCTAATGTAACATCCTTTTTTGCATCACTAACAACAATACACATCTGTGCATTTGTAAAATAAAGAAGTCAACAGTGTGCAACAGTCACTATAATACAATTAAGCAATAAAGTGCTTCGTGTTCCAATTAATTTGCTCATAATATGAAAAGAAAAATGTACTGTTTCTGTCACATCACCACAAAACATTAAATTAGAATACCGGCGGAAATCTAGGCATCATTACCATTTTCCAAGGAATTGTCTGATCTGATATACTAATGTTTTTATAGGTTTCACATGCAAACAACAACAACAATAATGTTCATACAAAAGTACAAAAAAATGTAATACGCTTGACAGACCACTATTCGGTGCCATAATTTGCAAAAAAAAAAACATATTGTAAAGGCACTTCAAAGTTGCATACTGTTTCCATTCCTTGTATCACTAATGTACACTAATGGCACTAGTAAAGTCATAATTACAGGGAATGCTTGCCAGTAAAAAACTTCCAGGCCATAAATATAAAACAATCAAATGAACAATTATGGCAGAGACTGGGTGTGCCATCTTGTGCCATGAAATGATGTATTCTTACATCACACATGTTTGCTTGCTGAGGTGTCACAACAGCAGGGGTGGCATCCATTGTTTCATGGAAAAACAGATTTTATTATACAAATTTACACAGGTTTATTATATTCAAACCCTAATTTAAATAACTGGTATTGTCAAAGTGGATCGGAATTCTGTATGCATGTAAAAATGTCAGAAAGGTTACAGATTTAAAAACAAAACCCTGAGTGCAAGGATGACAATAGGGGAGTTTGGCCCCCTCTGGCCACCAAGTAGGTCCGCCCCTGATGTTAGGACAAATCAGCTCAAACGGTGAGTGAGCGAGCAGCTGTGGTACCTAGTTCTGCCACTCTAAATATGTCAAAGGTAGTCATGGTCAGATAACATTTGTGTTCTTTCAGGGGAGTGACTGTGCCTCATGGGTTAATGATAAGAACATGCAAGTCAGACATGTGCAGTGAATTTGCATCAGTGTAACTATTTTTAATTCTGAGGGGAAACTAACCTTTCACTGGAACCAATTTCAACCCCACAAAATCAATCCCCTCTCCTATTCTCCTTAATCCAAAGAAACACCTCAATGTCGATGCAGTGGCACATACGCACGCACAGCGATGACTCATCGGCTGATTGAAAAGATTCTTATGCCGCTGCATGAATCAGCCTTAAAGCAGATGTGAAATGAAGGCGCAGGCGCTTTTTCTTCAATGGTAACAACGGGGCACTCTGATGTGAACAATCCGCACTTGTCAGCCTGAGGCATATACTGTTACCGCAATAATAAAACCTCGTGCTGTTCAACAAACTCATAACACAAGAGCAGGCTCTATTTTTTAGGTGGGGGAGGGTGTGTGCTGAAATTACTTATATTACACTATATTGCCTTCGGAATATTGTACTGGCACAACAAACGTGGAGTTGTTATTTTATTAAGAGAATAATTTTACTCTAGAGTTATTATCTGCTCTTAGGTGCCTATGTGGTGAGAATGAGCAGATGATGGCATTGATGGCAGTGAAAACGAGCATGCCCTTGTCCTGCCATCGTGTGGCCTTCAACAGAAATTGCACAATCTCAGTTTCATTCCCCACCAACACCACCATGCACCTTCTCCGGTTAATTGGTGCCTCACAACAAGCATAACATTAAAATCTGTGTTTATTCTCCGGATCCTTTCAGACAGAATCCGAAACAGGGTATTGCTGTCTGAAGTGTCGTTGCGAACAGTCGTTGTAGCTTTGGGAATTCAGATTATTACGTTATATGTATGGCTATGTCTATGGTGGCCTCTGGGACAGCAAGAACTGCTTTCAACGCAAAACTGATAGATCAGGTGTTAAACCATAATCTTTTAAGGATCCAACTCACCGGTACACAGTCAATATACTGTACATTGGAAGAAGGAACATTTCTGGGTTGACTTCTGCCACCTCACCATGTTTCACCAACCCACCATTGGTACTTTCCACGTGAGACAGCAAACCAGCAAAACTGGTATACACAAACCACTTTTTGACGCATCCGAAAAAAGAAGAATTACTAGAGGAAAGACTGGCATTTGGGCTAAGTGCTAACTTTGTATCAACATTGGGTTAACAAACTTTACTTGCCAGTTTTATTGTGGCTGATGACTTAGAAGACAAACGCTCAGCATGAGCGGCTGCTAGCGAGCAAGAGTCATACTACTTCCACAGAGGATACACAAAAATGATTTGCTACGGTGAATATTGAACAGGTTTAAAGGCTTAGATACACCAAATGTGACCAACGCCTACGCTCTGTGGTGTCAAAAAGTACACCATAAGACTGGGTTTAGCTCATAGACGTGCTCTCAAGCATAAGGCAGTCCCAGCTGACATCTGCCGATTGCAACAATGGATGAAAACGGAGGATGAAATTTAATTCCCCATCAGGCTTAGTCCATCATTGATAAAATATGTCTCATAATTCAGTGGTCTGTCAGCAGAACGGGTGTTCACCTCTGTTCAGTAAGTAGTTCTCATTAAAATAGTCAAACAAAAGGCTCTTTACGATATAAAAACACAAGCAATGCATACCGCTATATTTTTCATTCACAATTAACTCCCACCCAAACCAAAGCAAACCAATACACTAATTATTTTACTCTTCCATCCAGACTGACATTGTACATTAAAATGCATGGGGGGGACAATGTGAAAATGAATGAAATCGTCAAGGCTTTCACTTGCTAACTGTTCCATCACATGTTCAAGGCATGTTCTTTTCTGTTCTTGCCCCATGCACTGATTCACGAGCTAACAGCCAATCAAAGTGATCAAAAGTCATAGCAGTCTGATGCAGATTTACCAAGTAGAGTCCACCTAGCACATCCTGACGCCCTGATTCTTCCTGACTTCTGATTGGTGTATCTCGGCCTTGCTTTCATATCGCATCTTTAGAGGGGCAAACAGAACTTAACGCAACCCACACCACAGTTTAACCACTCAGAAAAAATCATTCAGGAATGTGGCGAGAATTGGGTCATTGTTGATTTTGACTTTGTTACTATAAAGCCTCCCCTTTGTGAAAAAGTTAGAGTGCAACCTGCAATGACGCATGCAATTAAAGACCAAATCAGTGCCGCTATTGAGTACTTATTCAAGAGCTTTAATAGTCTACTCTCAATACACTAATGGCTCTTCCCCAAGTCCCCATTTTTAACATAACCTCTCGTTCAAGAGTTTCAGTTTTTCGTCATCTCTCCGACGGAGTCGCCTAAAATACGCAGCTGCATCGCCGTCTGATTTCAAACAACACCCGTGCAATTAGCTTAATCTGCTTTACAAATGGAACATGACCTGTTTGCGATGATCACATTAGCACATCCTGACATTTCAGCCCCCGCTGGCATCCCTGACGCATTTTCCAAAGGCAAGTCCACATGTCGTGACACTGGATCGCGGGGTTTAGGGTCTGAGCGAGCTTCCGCAATTATCTAACTGCTGGGGTCCCATGTATTCCCTACTTACTTGACTCACATTAGTTGCGCTAATGGCAGTCTGCAAAGTAGGCCGCACTCCTTGGGAGAAGCTGCAAGCATGCCGCAGATGACGGCGTAGCACCGAGGTGAGGTCTAAATGACGACTGTCGGAGTGGCTTTGTTTACACGACACTTTTTGACCTAAAACCAGATTTAAACTCTCCGGCTTTTTGGCCATTTGTTTACATGATAACAGCACCTTTAAAAGCCAGTCTCAAAGTGGAAATTTTTCAAATGCACTTTGTTGTAGTTTCTGCATTAATACGAAGAAATTGAATTCAGTGTTTGCTTTCACATTTACAGCAACTTTTAGATGTACTGAATCAAGAAACACTACTGAAAATACAGTGGAACCAGATCACTGATGGCCTCAAAATAACATCAATTATCTAACAAGATTAAGTGTATTTAGCTTTTACCTTGGCTGTTTGGGAAATACAGTACTTAAAACTAAAGTGATCATTAAACAAGAAAGTACATTTATTTGGTAACAAGTTATGAACATGTCTAAAATTATTATTTTTTTGACTAAAATATTGATGTTAAATTAAGACCCAAGCTCAGCTTGTGAATGTCACATGACCAAACCCATAATCAAATGAGACATGACTGATTGTTATCCAAGCCTTAAGAACCTCCGATGTCATTCTCAGTTGAGAGCAATAGGAAAGGTAGCTATTAAAAGTGTTAATTCATCCACCCATCCATTTTCTACCACCACTTATCCTCACGAGGGTCCTTAACTTATTTATTGTACAGAAAAAAAAGTTAATTAATTCAAGACAGAAAAAAAACTGAGGCTATGACTATAAACATTTGTAACAATTGTAGACTATACATAGAGTTTTGGGTTGGCACAATATTTGGCCATCATTGTTGAAATCCATCCATTCATCCATTAAATATGTGTACTGTACAGTTAAGACAAACTATTGAAAAGTCATGCAAAGTGACTGATCTGACATTTAAGCTCAAATTCAATCTTTCAATCATTTAAAAAAAATCAACAAAAACAACAAAACTTTTTTGTCATACATATTTTAAAACTATCAACTGACAGTAGAATAATATTTGAATGATCTTATGGATAAATCAGCCTCATCTGGCCCCATCTTCTCCATTTAAGTTCGAAATATCATTTCTTATCAAAAAAGTAACTCACATCAAGTAAAGTCCTAGAATATGTATTACGGCATGAAACCAAACGCATAAAACTTTCTAAAAACACCAAAGCCAAAACTTTCCAATTGTTACTAGGCCGTTGTCATGTAAACAAAGCCTTTATTTACAAAAGGCCGACAACATGACACGGCTCCCAAATCATGTTTGTGTTTATGTCTGTATAGTGGGTCAATGACATTTGAATGATGGTTGTTTGTCCTGTTTTTTTGCGGTCTGCTTCCGAATGCAGTCAGGCGGCACTGCGGAAAGTGTAAAGGAGACATAGAAATCTAATCACGGTGGAAAGAAGGTCACTGCAATATTCCTGGAAGAACAGTGAAAAGGGGAATTGTCCTTAATTGTATCCATAAATATCCCAACAGAGCCACGTGCCGCACGCCTCTCTCTCGATTGACACCTAAAAGGAGGAGCTCTATTTTCGGAGCTTCCTCGACACACACTCAATCAGGCCTTGTGCGTGTCCTATTCTTAAAATCCAGGTTGGTGTGATATTAATAAAAAGATCTCCAGTGAAAAGTTAAAGCAACTTCCGATACAAAATAGCCAGGAAGGTCTCAATGGGGAATTCTCCCTCTCGTCAGCTGAGACGGTCAAATGAGCATCGTGACGGGGTCACGTAGATTTTTGACAAGTTTAAAATTCTCGCAGGATGCACAAACAAGCATTCATTCCGCCTTCTTACCTTTCCAGGTACTTCTCTGAGAAATCGACCATCTTGTGAAACATGGGCACAGATTTGTTTGGCGTTTAAGCATGTAAGCGAATGTTTTAAGGGTGCAGGTTTATTTGGCAATCACATTCCTCTCATCCCCTAGAGGCTCCGATGGGAGCCTTTATAGCGCCCGCAGTCTGCAGGAGGCGGACCCTCACACCACCCAATCACCTCTAAGTGTATAGGCTGGAAAGATTCCTTCCACTAAGCTTGCATGGCTTTGCTCATCGCATTTGATTTATTTTTTTCTTGTAAACATATCACTGCTACTTTCGAAGTCTGTTCGGCAAGTGCAAAACATGGCTGGCCAGTATTATCATTTGCACTTGAAAATGATTTACTCGAAAGATGTAATGTGCGTGAGAGGAGTTTTAAACACCCTCTTCTTTGAATACCCCTCAGAAGATGAAATATTTTTGGTTTCTTTGCTGGTCACAGTTACGGTTTAAACTTGTTCCAGATTTGTTTCTTATAACACGCTAAAACTAATATGTGGAAGTCAATTTATGCAAAGAATTTGGGCTATGCGTGAAATACTCAAATTGCATAGAGCATTGGTCCCCTACCACTGATCCGAGGCCCATTGGGGACCGAGCCTTACAATACAAAGGACCCAAAGACAATGCAGAGCATATGCGTCGACCCCATCACCACTTGACCAGCATAAGTTACATTCAGATGGCCAATATTTGTCGGGTTCGGTGATTATGTGATTGAGAATCATATTATCTGAGACCATCTGAAAAAAGTGAGTATAATCACTCAATCGGGAGTGACGGAAACGGTCATGACGACAGTCAGATTCCAACTTTTCCTTTTAACTTTGGTTTGAACTAAACAGAATTCACAAGTTAAAAAAAAAAAAAGCAGTAAACGAAAAACAATAACATTAATGCTCAGTCCAGTTCTAGTACCTAAATCACTGATTGTTTCTTTTTAATTGCTCTACATTTGGTGTTTTGTTTAATAAAAATACTTAACTAATAATGGTTATCATGAACTAAAAATGTTATGCTGAATATTAGTGTCAATGTCAGAAAGGTAGTTGTAATTGTTTTCATTACACTTGCTTTAAAACCTGCAGTTTGAATGGCCCTTACGTCCCTGTATTGTTAACATATTTACATGGGAAGTCTACATGCCTGAAGGCTATGCATGTGATTCCCAACAGTGGTTGCGTGTGTATGGCAAAGATGTCCATGAGTTGTGGAAATAGATAAATATACATAAGCGACATAAGCAAATGTATATTATTATTTCTTTGCTGCTTCTTGTCAGAATATTGCATGTTTTTGACTTGCATTGCCTGAGGGAGTACAACACCTGGCTTGAGTCAACACAATAGAAAGGGTGGGGGGGGGGGGTGGGGGGGGGGGGGGTGAATATCTGAGGTTAGGTTATGGTAGACATATTGGGGACAGTTACAGGAAAACAGCTGCACTTGGATGCCCCAAAAATGAGACGGTTTGAGAGAACAATAAGGTGAATAAGTGCAGGAAATGAGGCAGAGGAAGTTGGTCAGACGGGCCTTTGCAAAATATTACCATATTGTTATAAAACTGTAGTGTGTCAAATGACGACATGATGAATTCAAACAAAAACCTCACAGACTCCATTTAATGTTGGGGCTCAGCATTTTGATGGAAAACATTTTATAAGGAATGTAAAAAACAAACAAACAAACAAACATGCTACTTATTAGGTTTTACCTTGCGAATTGAACACAGTGGAAGAAGGATACAAGATTCACGCAGAATCTCTCACATGAAATACTATATACTCATTCACAACCCAAACAAGATTAAATGAATGGACGGATGGCCTCAGGTGACACTTTTTTTTTTTTTGCAGTGTAGCGGCACAGTTGCGATGTGAGTCATGGCCGTGACAAAGAGAAAAAAGAAGATGGAATCAGATGTCTTTAGATTGGAAGCGGCCATCTTTAAATAAACGAACAAATTTCGAGTCCGACATTTGCAGGCATTGATCACGCTTCCTGTTAGTCACGTTGCTCCAGATTAGTCAATTAACGTCTCGAGTTCACGTTGTACAGGCAACAAAATGTGTTTCTTGTACTCGACTGTCACTTAGCAATGATGACATTATCGAGATCAATGCTGTGTATCGCTTCATTTGCAAATGAGAGGCACGTGATTGCCTAACCGCATCAAGAAAGACGAAACCAAGGAGAACAACAAAGACAAGCATCAACCAATCATCTGCATCTTCCAAAGTACTCTGGATTAAGGGAAGATCAAAGCCATTCACAAAAGAAGGCTTTATACTGGAAATAATGGATAAGCGATAGATGACATACGCAGGCACCCGGGGAGTCGATTATCACCATCACTATGTAATGTAATGTCACATGTAATTGGCCTCTCAAAGCCATAAACGAATCAGACAAGATCCCCTCATGGCACACGTGCCTCAGTACCAATATACTTCCTGCTTCTATTTCTAAACACAGTGCATATTGCGCACATCTCGAGGATTTAATTTCCTCCAGGCTTTGGATTTATAAGACGTCTATATATAGCTGCAACGTGCAGCGCTTGCATTCAAACGTTTATTGCTTACTTCGTAGGGAAGAGTTGAAAATAGCAAACAATGACAAAAGCTTGAGATTCAGATCAAGACAAGAAAAGCAGTGTAGAAGCATGAGACCTAATTTATTACATACAGTAATTAATAACACGGGATGGGTGCGTTCAATGACGCAAATTCTCTAAATAAAATTAGCAAGCGTGGTGAAACTGAAAAAAACAGGCCAACTTTTATGAGGAATTTATGTAAGAGACTTACAAAACTAGAATCTGGTTTGCAACGCTCCAAAAAATTGAAGTGTGACTTTAAGGCAAGAGTAGGCAATCTTTAGTACTCAAAAGGCCACATTTAATTGTTAAGTATTATCACCAGTAACCGTGTCAAGACGTCAACATCAAAGTGTGCAGTTTTGATTCGCGTCTATTAGATTCAAGAGTTTTACTGTTATATGCATACCAATACCACACAATGACATTTTTTATTAAGTTCACTTCCCCAAGCAGACTACATTCCATAATTGAGCAAATAATAAGTTAGGCAATAAAACACACACACTTAAAAAAAAAAATAAAAACAGTAATAGAGCTATGAGGGCAGCAATAATGAACCACTAATAAATGAGTAGACTTACATTCTGAGCATATTATGGAGTAGATTGGAAGAAGTACATTATGAGGAAGAAGTGCAAAATATCTTGAAGTGCAAAATATGATGTATTTAGCAGCTTTCCTGCACTGTGCAGGGTTGTAATGTGCATTAGTGCAAGGGGTAAAAAGACTGGTGATGAGGCAGATTAGTGTGTGAGGGAATGCTTCAGGATCCGGATGGCCTGTGGGTGGAAGCAGTTTGCCAGCCTGGTGGTCCTGACCCTCAGGCTCCTGTAGCGCCTGCCTGATGGCAGCAGTCCAAACAGATTGTGTTGTGGGTGAATATTGTCCCTGATGAGGTTGTGTGTAGAACCCCAGTGTAGTAAATGTCCTGCAGTGAGGGGAAGGCTGCTCCACAGATGCGCTATGAGGTCTTGATCACATGCCAATATACTGTGTCTGAAAAATCATCTGACTCGAGGGCACTCGAATGCTGCGAGCAAGCGGCTAATTTATGCTAGAGGGTGCGCTTAACGCTGGCAACAGCGGCTGCACAGTAAAATGTCAGCGTAATTCTATCATTTTTTGAATGCCTTAAAATAGCGAATCAATATGATTTCAGAGCATGCTTTGTGTTGTTTGTTGGAGTGAGGAACAGCTGTGAGGTAGGAAGAGTTCAAAATAAAAGCGTTCCAAGGTGATTGTCTCCACATAATATGGTATGGTAAGGTTTATTTTGAGGCATTGGGTGTTCTTCTCACAACGTTTGGCTGGGTGTTTCATTTTCACGAAGCGCATTCTGCTGTGTACTCCATTTCACTTGTAGCAACCCCCCGCCCCCAATAAATAAACAAATAAAAACATCAGAACATTTTAATCTCATGAGATATCGTCATACGAGATATTGTTCCATCCCTACTAATATTGTTCCATCCCTACCATGTCCTTGATGTCATCTCCACCAGGCACAAAAAATGTGATCATCTTAGATTAAAAGAAAAGTGCAGTGGTGGAGTAGTTGTGGAATCTTAATCACTTAATCTTCCGAGTTAACCAAACGCTTGTGGACAAGAAGGAAAGCGCATGGGGCTACAAAGTTGCCACTGAGCAGCTTTTATTGTCCGGCCTGAGTGTAAATGTGCCTTGGTCTTGATGAAGTGGCGTGTGAAAAGGCTCATTCAACAGCTGATGAATCACTGAGGTGTCAACACACACACACACACACGCACGCACACGCGTTAACACACACACAGGCACAGTTTCGCACACAGTTGAAAGCGTGATGCACACATTTGGCACACGGGGAGTCTTTGTGCATCATTTACTCGTAATTAAGTCCATGATGCGGAGCCTTTATCATTCACTTTTTTTATTCTGGGCAAAAGTCAAAATCCATTTATCTTCTATCCTTCATCATGAGCATGACTAAAAAAATACTACATATGTATGCACTTTCGTCTTCAAGTGTGAGACCTCAAAACTGCAACTGTCTCAATTTTTTGTGGGAGTGAGCTGTCGCTGAATGAGTCTCCAGTGGCTTTCATGAACATCCTGTTCAAAGTATCACTAATATCAATTGTGATGCGAGGGACGCTATGCCATTTAGTTTACAATCTTAATAATGGTGTGGGCGTGGGCCAATGGTGATCAAGATCTAGAAGAAAAACTTTAGTTGCGCACCTGGGGATGGATGTCTAAGATTCTTAAGACATAAAAATACGTCCTTGGCATTGAATGAGTTAAAAAAAAAACATTTTAGACTTCTGTAGCTGTTCAGTTGAAATGGATCCTTGACGTCTGTAGTCATCAATGGGAATGGATGAGTTAATAGTGTAGTGGGTCACATAGCTGACTGTAATTGAACTTGTGAGAGGTGGGCCATGAAAAGGAACTTTTCCAATTTTTAGTAAAGATCTTGATAAGTCTGAATCCCTCATTATGACATTTCCATTGGTAAAATAGTGGTCCCTGTACTGTAGCTGACATTCTAATATAACTTGTGAAGTAGTGAAACATGAAGGTGGGGGTGGGGGTGTTGGGGGGCTGTTTAGTTTGAATTCTGTTCAAAAATAAAGTGTCCTGATAAAGGCATCAATCCAAGATTTCTTTTTTTACTGTTTAATTATATGCACCGTAATTGTTTACCTGAGTTTGCATTATTTTTGTGAAGTTTTGATGAATGGAATAAATGATATCTTCCGATTGTGGATTTGGTTTGCGTCCAGGATTTTCTTTGGGCCATTGGTTTTCATGTCTGGGTTTCTAATAGAAAATAATAATTTGGTTTGCATGTTTGGAAATTGTGGATACTGAATGTTTAAAAAAAAAAAACAATATAACAATCGCGTGTCCTACAGATCTTGAACCAAACATTAGATGATATGGTACACAGATATCATGTACCAATAAATTGATTCATATAGCTACATTTTGGCTCGCACGTGGAATGAACTTGATCTGTTGCAGATATTGATTATAGGTATTGGGATATATATATATATATATATATATATATATATATATATATATATATATATATATATATGTGTACATCAAGTGAGCAAAATCTGATTTCTAAGAAGACCACAAAATAAAAAAAAAAGCATTCAATAGCATTCAATAAATTAGTATAAGCCAGGTGATACTTACAGGTTCTTGGACTTTTTCTTCTTGGTGCCGTCGGGGCCGACCTCGCAGCTGCAGGAGGATCCGGAGCTGAGCTGGGGGGAGAGGAAGGAGAGCACACACTGCATCATCCGGTGAAGACAGCCTCAATGCGCTCGGACCAGTAGCACATTGTCGAAATAAATGATCATTCCATCTATATCGTTAATATCCCGCAGTGGGAAAAGTGTCTGTCCGGTCTGCATGTGGCAGCTGGTGTTTGCAAACAGTGCAAGACGAGACTCGGACAATCTGAGTGAGAGTGGGCTGTTGATTCCGCCGAACCCCTCCCCTCCAGTGCCTGAGGTTTGGAGTGCCAAGAAACCCCCCGCCCGGTCACCTCCCCAACTGCAAGCCCCACACCACCTCGTCTGGTTTCATGTTACACTTTACGCCTAGCCTGCATTGCCATTGGTTCGGAGGGGAAAGGGAAGTTGCTTCAAGGGTGGGGAAGGGGTCACTTGGAGCTAATCTGATGGCCTGAAACTGGCCCATTGTATGCGAGTGTGGGGTGGGCTTGACATAATGTGCCATTGTATTACAGGAACCTGAATGCGAGCCCCTGGACACAGCTGGTGGAACATATTGTGTACCGTGTTTCGGGAATGCCCCCTTTGTATATTTTAGGCTTTTCACCAACATTATTGTCGGAAGCCGACCCCCTGCATGCTCATATCTTGAGTCATTTGAGTTCAATGGAAGATGACAGATCCTCAAGTTCGCAAAGTGATTTGGGGAAACTTGTTTGATAATCCGATGTTGTAATTCCAAAGAAATTGACTAACTGGCCAGTGATATAAAGGTTCACAGTATTTTCATTGGTCGTCCCAGTGTTGGGACACTTCCCTCCTAAACACGACCATCAATGCTTCGTGGCTGCTTGACTAGCTTGATCCCATGCTGAGAACAGATGTTACTCGCCATTAGCAGGAAAACTACAAACTTTTTATGACTGCCTTTTAAGTCTAGGAGCTCACTGATAGCCCAAGCAGAACAACAACTTCAAGATCCAAAATTCCAGTGCAGCACACCAGAGGGGAGAGATACTTTGGACTTAGTGTTGATTATTATGATTCAACAAAATGATAGTTTGTGAGCTGACGGCATCTCATTAAAAGGTGAGAAAAGTGAGTCTTTCGTTTACTAAAGGGGAAGTCAACCCAAACGTTTACATTCTTTACATTTCTTTAAAACACGGCATTCTGTTTAATATTAAATTTGTGGAATATGAACTAAGAAGTAAAGTAATAGGGCAATCATTTTGCCAATTGTTGTCAAATGGAAATGACATAGTTGCTCTGGCCTCACGCAATAACCAATCAAAGCGCATCTGTTTTCCAAGTTTGGTCATGAGAAGCTTGCTCAATGAGTCATGTTTGGTCATTACCTGAGCCATGAAAAACCGTGATGTCTTTTTCAGTCGACAGCTGGAGGTAAAATGGCCACCCCAGAGATGATTCAAAATGGGTGGATTTTGCTCTTTAATTATCCCACAAACGCAATATTACTGAAAATACGACTTAGACTCATGGGAATGCATAGAACACATTCTTATGAAGAAACTTTTGACATTTGTTTGTGTTTTAAAAATGTTTGTGCAGAAATTTTAATGTTTTAGTACGCTGACAAAACAACAGACATATAGAACAAATATCTAACTTATGGATATCAACACAAGAAAATAAGAATTTTCAAGGATGAGATTTATTCTTATTTGCGAAAGCTTTGACATTGTTACCAAACTCTTGGTGCATCCTTTACACGGTATTATAGAAATTACCATAAATTGACCCTAACATTAAGGGTGCGCCCTATACACAGGTGTGTCCTATGTTTGGGAAGTTACGGAACAATGCCCGAAATAAAATTTTGATCCTTTATCAATTTAAAAAATTGTAGTGTAAGGAGTTTATTTGGTACGTAAGTAGAGCATGCATATCCCGACATCCTGTCAGAGTGAACGGGGAAGGGGGCGTTGACTGAAGCTCTAAAAACATTTTTAGACTCAAGTCACAGTTGACTGTGAGAATTGAAGTTGAGTGAGCAGTCTAAAAATAAGTGCAAGTATTGACACAGTATATATTTAGTTTGCTACAATTGACTACTAAATGTATTATCCACTTGCTACAGTAGTTTAAAAAAATCTAATAAAAAAATAGATCATTTTTATTAATGTATGAATTAGGATTTGAACATGCTTGCCTGTCTCAAAATAAAATGCAAACTGTGGAAAATAAGCTCAGTGCAATATTTAAAAGGCTCTCAGTACAGTATGAGCTGTACAATTCGTTTACTATCACTAGGAGAGAACATGAATAAAGCTATTTAAACGGCAAAACCAAAAATTGTCTTTGTAATAATATAAGTTACTGGATAAAACAAGTCTTTTTGTGTAATATTGTGTTTGTTGTATGAATTCAAAAGCAAACTCCATCTTTTTATCCATTGGTGGCCATTTTGTAATATACTGTTGCGTGAAAATGATATCACAGTTCTTAAGGACAGCTAACTATCAACATATACGTAATATTAGTTCTGCTATGGAGAAGACAAAGACTAATATGCCTTTGAGTACTGACATATGATCTGTCTTGGGGTGTTGTTCCACCAATTGTGTTCATACATCAGCTACTTAAAAGGTCATAATAATGTAAAAATGACATGTGTTACTCCATTTGTGCGGTTTACAATTACATGTTGGCATTAGGGTAAAAGTGTTGAAAGTAATGTGTTTTTGGATACCCAACCTACAATTCCCTTTCTTTTATAATTAGCTTGAGAGAACTTCAACTTCATGCATGTCAAGCTCATTTTTGAGGATGCTCAAGCACCCAGAAAGTAAATCAAACTACCCATCAAATTTGAGACATCCTCAAGCTAGAAAAGTTTTAAGACCATATAGTACTTTGTTGAAATTTAGTACTTAAACATAAAAATGACAATTATTTTGACCCAACAAATTACATCCACCCATTAGCCTACCGAACGTCGCTCCATCGGATGACAGCATCCCCAAACTTTTAATTATACAATCGCCCCTGACTTCAACTAAGAACATTTTACAACTGAGTCAGTTCAACGTGTGTTCCCCTAGCTGCGTTCATGTAAAGACGCAATGCTCTCTTGACACTGTGCCGCTATGTTCCAGCTGGATGGGATCCATCGTGGATAAAAGCGCACAGGAATGCCTCAGCGGTCGTGACCTCATTCTCTCGCAATATTGTGTCTTTCTATGTTGCTCTATTGCTATTCAAAAGATGAGTCCATTTGAAGCTACTTGGTGAAAAAATCACCTTTTATTTTTATTTTGTCAAATATTATGTTACATTAGGCCTGTCTAATATAAAAATATAACATTGACAATACATAATAAACGAAGAGATAAGTTATGTTCAGTAAATGAGGGAGGAGCCAAGTTTAGCCTGGGTTGTTATTGGAAGACAAGAACGCCTCACCACATACATGTACTTTAAAAGTGTGTTTTCTTTTAAAGTTCTATAATCTGTAATCAATTCATTTTTAAGAACAATTGTGTTAAGTGGTTTTGTAATAATAGTGTGTGCTATACTTATTTTAGAAAAAATGTTTTTTTTTGTAGCCCACAAAAGCAAATAATGCCGTCTTCCATGATCCTTCTTAAAATTTTTACCAAAATGTTGAATTGGCATGTTGAATAAATAATAATAATGTCATGATTTTACGATATTTTTGTTCTGCTTTTTGCAGTTGCTTGAACACAAATCTATAAAACATAAGCCTTCATTACATCACAACATTAGTTTCTTTTTTTTTCAAAACTGGTAAGCTATCAATATTTTTGTATATTCTGTCACTATATAATGCAAAAATTAACTCTTTTTTTCAGTGTCATAATGGTCCATTAAAAAAATGTGGGTCCTATGACTTACTTTTTGTCATTCATGGCAGTACTTGATCCCAATGAGTGTATTTAAAAATGTAAATATCAATCCATAAAACTTATTTTGAAAAGACGTGTTTTATCCTCCACTCTGGCCCCAATGCAAAACAGACACACAGCAAAAACACTGACCAGTGAAGCACATTAGTCTAAGTCCTTCCTAAAAATAGCCAACGTGTGTTTGTGTGCATAAGTGCAGATTTTTACAGTCAGCTCACATGCTCGTTTACGGAGCGTCGCAAAAGCCAGAACCTGCCAAAGCTCACGCGGCGGCTTAAAGGGGCCCCACCTCCAAGGCGCTTGGTGCAGATGTTGACACGCCGTTCGTTAGCTGTTGTGGAATCGCGTTGCAGATAACAGCTTGAACACATGCATATGCACACCTGGCCGAGTGCGAAACGTGTCGATGTGCACATATGCGGAGCGGGCACGTGTGAAGAAAAACACACTTTGGCAATTTGGGTTGCCACTGAAAGCAATAGTGGGGTTAAGATGAGTGGTGTAATGAATCAAGCTTAAATAACCCTTTTTATTGGAATAACAATGTTGACATGGCGACCTTACTCAAAATAGCTTTTGATTGAGGCTGTCTACACAAACACAACAGTGCCCTTTCTCCACAAAATCAAATTATGAGAATATGATAATATGGTCATAAGATTCAATTCAAGTTGGCTATATTTGAACTTTTAGAGGATTTTTTTGTAAACTCACTTCAAATTCCTTGTTTCACTTTTAAGACTCGTGGCAAAAATTGACTCAAAGTTTGAAATGAAGTTCTATTTCGGAATGTAATACAAAATATGTTTCTAAAACAATATAGGCCATTGAAGTTGAAGTGTGGTTTTATAATTTGCACATTTTTGATAACGAATGCACATTTTTGATAGTGGATGTTTTCATTTGGGTCACACGGGAACTATATTGAGTCGGGGGTTACTTTTTTGAAAAGGCTTCATTTTAGTTTTTCTGTCGGAGTTAGTTTTAATTTTTTAAATACATAGGGAGTATTTATGACTTACAAGACTAAAATAGAGGTCACCAAGCATTGTGGGGAAAAAGTAACCAGCGACTGTCAAAAACTGATTGAACTTCCTCCCTCTATATGGACATTAAAAAAGTTAACCAAGTCAGGTAAGATGAAATTAAAAATAGGTTGACTAAAAATATCCATCTATTCAAGATTCACCAGAACCGTTATAGACATTCCGACTCAGAAGAGTAACTTAGTAAATTATAAAAATAAAACAAATATCCACTCATGTTCAACATTAGGTGAGTACAGTAGGTCAAGTTAATTTGTGAAAAAATGATTTTATTTCTTTCACCATTGTCGTTTTTTTTTTGTTTTTTTTTGGGGGGGGGGGGGGGGGGGGGTAATTTTTACTACCTAAAATAATCTTTGCTGAAAGGAGCATGTTTTTATGTGTTGACCCTAACTGAAACAAATCTGCCAACCGTATCATGACCTCTATACAGTATCGCTCCACCAATGGCAAGCCTGGTTTTTGTTTTCATGTAGTCTGGGGGCCCAGAGTGCTCATGATGACCATAATAAAGTTTATAACTTTTGGCGTCAGCATTTCACTCACAAAACCAAACCAAGCATGGATTCAAAAAATATGCCTTTTCTTTTTATAAGTCCTATTGCATAATTTGTAGCCATACTCACATCCCTTCAAGTCAGTCGGCTAAACAATGCGAAGCAAATGTAAAGATGAAAGTCACTGAAGTTTGCTTAACAAAACCGGTCCAAATGAAAACTGGCGCAACAAAAACTAGACATTCTTCCATTGCTGCCTGCAAAAACAAAGCCAATTAAAGAACAATATTTTGGACAGCGCTCGGGGAAACATTCTTGACCCAGCCAAGCCAAAATAGCCAAAGAGTCGACGTGAAGGAATGACTGTCCGTGTTGCGCATTCGTCTTACTTTTGACAAAAAAGTTGACGCCAAACAGAGCAAACAAATCTTCTTGCTCCATATATGTCACAATCATGGCATGGCGTGATGGCGCAACTCTTTTAGTGTCAGCCATTTCTATAAAAGATAACCTGCTAGCCAATTTTGAGCGTTCTGAACAGAGTTAATGGTTTTTATCCATTTTAATAATTCAACCAGGGACCCCCAAACATTTTCTACATCCTTTCCCATGAAAAAACAAAACAAAACAAAAAAAACTGTGGTGCCTCTCATTGACGTCTGTTCATGTCAATGGCACTCAAAGTGTTGATATGTATCAATGCATTTGAATTTGAAAGTATTTCCAAACATTTGACTGACTCTGTAAATATTTTAATCATCTGTTATCTTTTTTTGGATGGTTTAAAACGTTTATTGTTTTACTTTAAGAGAAATAATTCTAGGCCTCACTTTGGGTTTACATTTTAACGTGGCCTATTATTTATTGTTTTGTGGTTCAATATTTGTATAACTTTAGTCTATCACTGTGGTCGATAGACCCTGCTGGGAGAAAGGCATTTCAAAAACGTGACTCCTGCTAACTGCAAAAATATTATTATACTCATATGCTCTGAGGTTTTGAAACTTTACAGCGTGCCTGTTACATAACGGGTACACGGCTCGCAAATCTAAACAAACAAATCAACGCAGTTAGCGTGTTTGGATGATGGTAGTGGCCTCGATAAGATCTTCCTGGTGGAGTTTGGCTCGAGGAAGGAAAAGTTCTCTCTGTGAGGCCTTTTTAAGGGACCCAGAAAATACAAACAAAAAGTCCTAATGTAAACAAGAAGACACACGAGTGGAGTCATCAACCAAAAATACCTCCACCTCAAATGTGTGCAGAGCACTCCCGGTGTGTTTGATTGCATAATCGCCTTTCATTGTCTTTGCCACAGGAAATATTTGTGCAACTATTCCAAATGTATGGAAAATTGGGGGTCAAATAAACCGTTGAGTCCTGGAAAGTATGGACAGACAAACACACACACACACACACACACACAGTCATGGGCATAACCATAATTTTCATTCATATCTGTGACTAAATGTGGAGATCCATTGACAGGATAATGACTCATTCCATTGTCAAGCCGCATAATGAACACACACAAAATGTGCATTGTCTGCAAATTTGAGAAAAATATGCAAGTGTGTGTGTGTCTCCTGTTTTCCTGGCTCGATCAGGAGATGGCTGCTTCCTGCGTGTCACAGGATGTAAAACGCCTTGTGCGTCACTTCTCCAAGCTCCTCAAACAAGTGATCAGTTTACTCGGTCCAGTCCCGGAACTGACTGCTGCCATCCCATAAACTATTACAGGCCATTTTCAGGATTTGACCTGTGTTCTTACCAACGTTTTTTTTTTTTTGTTTCAATCTTCCCTAACGTTTTCTCCACTCAATCCTCTTAAAAAAAAAAAAAAAATCATGTCAATATTGCTCCTACCTAATGTTTCAGTTGATAGCCTTTCATGCCAAAGGTGCTCAAAGAGTAAAAATAAATGAATAAAAAAAATGCATGATGAAACAACATTTTTTCATGATTTGGATGCTGGTTTTGTCCATAAGCAACAACAAAAAACCCACTAAATATACAGATTTTTTTTTTTTTTTATAAAAGTAAGAATAGATTGTGATTCAACACTCCAAGTCAGTCTGTTTTTATACAGGAATTAAAATATAGGACAATGCTTACTGATGGGAAGCTGAAATTTTGCACATTTGGACAATTTCATGTGGGTGCTGGCCAGTGGGAACACTTGGTGACATTTCTGATTTTGATGTTTTGTGATTTCATACTGGATTTCAAATCCAGTATAAACTGGGTCAGTATAAACTAACTGTTATCACAAATAAGAGGAATATGGAAAAGGTACAACGTGTGTCGTGGCGTCAACTGGGGCAAAAATAAAGGGTCAAGAATGCTTTGAGGATGCTTTTGGCTACTTCCGAACAAACACTGAACATTGACAAGGCGCTAGACTCTTCGACACACTTCTGGGAAAACGAGCCGGGATCAGGCGTAAGGCATTAAACGAGGAATGTTGCGAACCGCAGACGTGCTAATGCACCTGCTCGTGTAAATGTTGAGCTTCCACTGGATGTAAACAACACGTAGTGCGCATGGAAATTATGAGTGGTTTACGTCAGTTTAGAATAGGATTTACAGGTCTTGTATAATATCTTGCGACATGGTGGACAAACCCGCATAACATACAGATTTGAATGCCTTGGTACACTTTTATTTTGAAGTACAAGCAGGCGGCATGTTACCGTATAACGGCTGATTCGACTCATCGCTGATGTCAACAACACTGTCTTGTCTTTAAATATTTTTTTTTATTAATTATGATCCTTAAGGATGCTTGTAAAATACTGGCTGACATTTTAATATAAAGGTGGCTGTTACCGCTACAACCATTCACGCACCCAATCACACCTAAGGACAATTTAGTTGAGTTACAGTTTGATCCAATGGCGTCTGTGCTTAAGTCCGTGACATTTATTCTACAAGTGTAATGACGCTATAACTTCTTTATTGTCAACGATTCCACTGAGTGACCCATACCAATGCCATGGCAACCAGCGCTATAATCACAAGCACTGGAGCGCACATGACGCAGCAATAAGCACGAGGTCGTCTGGATCGTCTCTTGCGGGAGGTAAACATCATCAAGAGGAGCCTTCGTTATACCAGAAACTGCATCTGCTTTACTAAATCGAACACCGTCAGTGTAACTTCGACTTAAGTCTGTTGCATTGTCATTTAATGGATGTTTGGGGTTTTATTTGCAATTATAATTAAGTAACTGCAATGGGTCAAACACCACAATTCGGCATTGTTTGGTATTACGTATTTTAATATATTGCATGTGTGACTTTTGTAAACTTGAATTCCGCTAAAATTCTCAGGTTTTGATGACCGCTGATAAACTATCCACCCATCCACGTTTTTAACCACTTGTCCTCACAAGGGTAGCAGGCTTGCTGGAGGCTATCCTAGCCGTCTTTGGGTGTACACTCTGAACCTGTTGCCAGCCAATCATAGGGCACACAGCCAAATGACCATTCACACTCACAAACACCCCTAAGGGCAATTTGGAGTGTCCAAACTGCCTGAAAAGCATGTTTTGGCTGAATGTGGAAGGAAACCGGAGTATCCGGAGAAAACCCAAATGGGCATAGGGAGAACCTGCAAACTCCACAAAGGATGGAAGTAATTGAACCCGCAACCTCTGCCCAGTGAGGTTGATGTGATAATCATAAACAATTTTCCACTGTGCCACTTGTAATAAACTAGCATGTACAATTCCGAGGACAGCTTTTGTTACCATAAGCAAATGCAAGTGTTAACTGTTTTTTGACCAGATTAGCTCCAAGTACTTATTCTTTTTACTTTTTTTCAAGTGTTAGGCACCTGAAAATGGCCGGCATCATTTGAGAAGCCAACCCTTAGATTAGCGGATGCTCTGTTCTACCGCTTGAGACACGGCCACCCTTTTTGCAGTTCCGTTTAAAATTGAAGAAAAGAAAATTCGTAACATTAAATATACTTGTCCAGTTTTAACTTCTAGTGCTCTTAAGGGGAAAGAGGGAAGTTCCAAAACTAGAGTGAGGGAGCACACTTAAGATGTTTACTGTAAAAGACAGTTGGTGGTTCAATTTATTGCAAGCCCTGAAGTTAAACATCCATAAATGGCGAAGCTTTGTTCAAGTTTTTTGCCAAAAGACTCGACTAGAGGGACACCGTGTTGCCTACCCGCAGTTTGTTCATGTCCGTAAATATTTACCTGTCCACATTTAGTATTTTTGTGCTGCCCCACATTGATTTGAACTTTTGTCCCGTGCCGGACTTCTAAAAGTAAACAACAAGCAGCTCAGCTTGTGATTCATTTGATCAATTATCTGTCCCAGAATGTGCCTTTAGTGAACAAATACAGTGGCCTGACTCGTATTTTTTTTTTTTTTATTCCCATCTAGACCAAACAACATTAACACTCATCATCAAGAGAGATTTCCACACTGTTTCCATAAACTTCAAATGAAATAATGGAAGACGTCTATTTTCAGCTCCGCTCACGTGCAGCAGTGCGAAATGCACACATAAACTATGGGACACATTTGTCTTCATAGAGAAGAGCTTCAGTACCTTACCGCAAAAGGACACTTTGTTAAATGGTAATTTTGTTCACGAACTGAAATAGTTCCCAGAGATTGCTCATCACATGGGAAAGTTCGAGTATTTTGCTGTAAGGCAGTTTTGGGAATCTATGGGTTCAAATTTCTGGACTCCGTTTGGAGTATGTGTGTTTCTGTTTGGCTATACTTGTGAGAACCGCTTTGAGTGTTCTACCAGCATAGTGAGGATATTTTGAAGATGTGAGGACAACTTGGAGAAGTGAGAACATTGAAGCCGGTCTTACCTCTTTTTGAGTGTAAAATTTGAGTAAATTCAATGCTCAAGTAGGTCTACTTTTGATACCATTTAATTTTATTTCTTTTATTCAGGGGAGCTTTTTTTTAACCTTGTACTGATGACATAACACCAAGAGCAGCTGTGAATTTAACATCTTTCTGAAGGACACAGGTCATGGACACGTTCCAATAGTTGATCCCCACCTGAGCCATGTGGGTTGAAGCCTCGTTTGCATTTGCATGTCGCACACAATAAAATGAAGGGTACACGCTGCAATATGTTCATGTGTCATGTTGAAGTGCCCTTCGGCAAGATACGCAACCTCCATTTTCCTCTGATGTAGAGGACGGGAAGACAGTTCAAGTGACTGCGTAAAAGTTGTATATATAAATATTTCAACACATCAAAGATAGTTTCCAATATATTTTTTTTGTACTTGCTACCTTTCCTGTAGAAAAATGCTATTCTCATGAATTATGAAATAACATGTAATGCAATTTTAATCTTTATTGACATCCTTAGACATTTTTAGCCAGATCCAATATAATTTTTATGGTGTTTGAGTAACTGTATTAAACTTAGATGAATTGTTGCAATCAGTTCCTTCAAACCATTTGAGTTAGAATAAGTCATCAGGTTATATTGATTTAGCCAAATTACTCAAGGCCTCTTTTAAATAAACACATTGTACTGACTGTATTTGGATAATTAATTACCACAGGCAAATATTAGTCGTGCTTTTGATCCCAATATTTGTACAAAAGGAGAGGTGGGTAATTCACAGTCACTCTCCGCTCAGAAAGTGTTCAGACAGAATTTAGATCTGTTTAGTAGCACACTAATCTTGTGTCATACCCACGCTGTACGCAACTTAACATACGTAACTTACAGTATGCCCACTTTTGTTCCACCCACTTGCGTGCGCTCTCGACACAACGCAAGGTAATGTAAGTTGCCCCTAACGACATCAACGACAAATACGCGGTATCTGTTTCCACGGCGTCTGCAAAGACAATATTTACATGCATTTCAAACAAACATTTTACGGCCCATAAACAAAATGTTTACTGGTTGTGTTAAGATGAGTCTGTGTTTAGGTCTCAACGAATGCAGCGTCTTCAAAAACAGGAAAAAAAATGGGCTGTGTGTTAATGTGTAAGTGGAATTGCTGGCTTGGTATTTGGGCTTCATGAAGTTGTGTGTCATAAATCAAAAGCTGTAAGTAACGCTACTGCAAATACCAAGAAAATTCCAAACAGTCATTTTTGTTACTTTGGTGCAGATTCAAATTCAAGTCAAGTCAAATTTATTCCAGCTGTGGTGATTAATCGGAGTGTCTTACAGGGCTTCAAGAGTGAAAAAAACAACAGAGACCACCACCAAGTCACAAAAGCATTCCCTGAAACAGTCATATATAGAATTTTGTGATTTATTATTAATAGCGATGTTTGATATCATTTTTTTATCAGATATTAGTATGTGTACTCGATTGTTCAGCCAAGATAGATACTAAGCAATCAATTATGGCCAGATCAATATGGGTTTTTTATTCCGATGCAGATATTCGGCAGAAAAAAATACTAACCACAGATTATTCAACTCATTCATTTTAAAAATGATCATGAATATAATAGAACTGGTTTCCTTCTGACGTATGTCATCAGGCGCCAGTTCTACCAGGATTTTCGCTATTCAAAGGCTGCCTGGTAGCTCCAGCGTTGAATAAATCAGACTCCAATGACACGACAAATTGTTTTGTGGTTTTTTTTTTTTTTTTTGTGTGTATTAGGGACTACTTGGGCTGCAAGGGGGTAAACTGAAAAAAGGTTGAACCACCACTTTAATAAGCATACTAAATACAAATACAAACTTACTGTTTCTGTTCTGGCAAACTGAAACCATCGAGAATTGATTGTTGCCTCTAGGTTGCCATGCATCCACACAAATAGTGCACACACACAATACAATTTACTATCAGTCACAAGATGTACTGCGTGTGTGCGAGGGTGGCAGATGATATGAAATAGTGCAAGCAGACTCCTCATAAGAGATGACCATGACGCCAACAAGGGTGGTCCAGTTAGCCTCAACTCGGAAAGGACCAATCATCTGGGGTTGTGCGAGAGGCATACTCACCCGCACACATATACAATCTCAATGCCATTTAAGGATGCTGAATGTGCTGACAGCCCAGCTGCCACTGCGGCCAGATAAGGATAAGGCCCCGCCTCTGACTAATCCAAAGGTGATGGAGTGTCCTCCACATGATGAGCTATCTTCTTGACATATATAAAAGTGACAGGTTTGAATACATACATCTCATACAGAGATTAAAATAAATCTCTCAAAGGCAAGGGGATGTTGTCAAAACACTTAACAGAATCGAAACACAAAAGCCACAAAGTAACATTTCTAAAGTGCGTCTGACTCAAGAGGATGTGATGAATGCTGCCCTCTGTTGGACAATTAGTGAAATTGCTTTTTGCACTGGAATATTTGCAAAAAGGGAGACGCCCTCAGGAGGACTGTGCAGACCCAAGTCCTTGGTGTACGACGGAGCCCAGTTATTATGCTCAGAACCAATGAGAGTAATAATTGCAGTATGTATTTGTATGAAACACAACTCTAAATCAGGAATATATAACAAAACCAAATTGCATGTAATTGGTAACAGTATCTTTTTGGAGATATATAAATAGGGATTTCATTTCTGACATTGCGGGCCTTTTTGGACCCCATTCAGAAAAATGTAATCTGGCTGGTTAAACATGCGTTTTCAGAGTCCATGTTTACATGTAATGTAGAGAGGAATTCCCTTTAATGTCACCTTTTAAAAATGCTTGATTTTCATTAAATATTTCTGTTTTGTGCAGGCACAGATGGATAAACTCCTTGCCCCCCCCCCAAAAAAAAATGGAAAAATAGCTTGCTTTGTATATATGTACATTATATATGTTTTTTTCAAATTTAGTAACACATGAAGATAAAGACAGGAGGCACAGGGGAGAGAGTGCCATCATCTGTGTATTTTTTTTTTATGACAAAAAAAATCACACCAGCCTTTCTATTGTTTTGAGTTAGAAACATGGGTTCATTTTTGCCATCATTTTCAAAGTCTTTAAAATGTCATAACTTTCTTTAATCTTAAAATAATAACATTTCAACACAATTTGACCTCTTTTAAGAGCGTTCACGTGTCATTGGTCTTGCTGATTTAAAAAAAGTGTGTTTTTTGTCACGTACCTATTGTTTTGCTGCATGACGACGTAAAATTGACGACAAAAACTGTCTAAGGCGCCGATACATTTCAATTTCCATTATAATTCCATTCGCAGGCAATCGAGACGGAATTAAGACAAAGTATATTTTAATTGTCAAATGTCTATAAGAGACACGAGAACGTTAGTCATTGTTTCATAATGCCATCATGTCTCGTAGTGTTTGGAAATTTTATTGAGGGCTGAAATAAACCATGCCGGTTACGCACTTGCTTCTTGTTACCACTTGATGTCAGTCTTTTGAAAGAAACCAGAGAAGTCAACATGGAGCTGATACAGTATCATGTGCAACATGATTGAAAATGGTTGCTTCTTTGACATGTAGTCAAAACTGAGAATTGCGTGTAAGATATCATGAAATTCTATTTGGTGTTCCTAATAAAGTGACTACTGAATGTTGATAAATTCCGTGTGCACGTCAGGGAAGATTTGGATTTTTATTAAAGGTCAGGTCACGACAATGCGCCTGCGCTTCAGCTGCAATCGGCTGGAGAAGGTATTAAGTCAATGACGCATCCCTGCGACTGTAGAAGACCCAGTGTGTATGCGTGTGTGCGTGTGTGTTTTGACACACAGCTTTGTCACTATTTCAGAGGTACTGTACATAAATCTTGAGTGGAAAATTAGGGTGAGTAGACGGTCACGCACAGGTCTTGGGATATGCATTAAAGCAATAACAATGATACAGCAACAGGAAGGGAAGTGTAGGATTGCTATTGATATATGTGTCCGTGTTTGCACCTTTGTTTAAATTCGTGACTGCTTTGTGCGTCAAATGGCTCATGATAGGGTCGTTTAAATATGCATCCCCTCAATTAAGGGCAACCAAGTTGTGGGTTTTACTGCATTTAAATTTGAGTCGTGTGTGGACCTTTGATTAAACAAATGACGAAATTACTCTTAACTTCATGTATTTTTAATTGTACTATGCTGTTATTGTAAAGTGTATGGGAGCACGTATTTTGGATTTGAATTGGATTAATTGATTGATCATGAGAAAAGTTCCAAGACTAAGGTCACAAAAGACATTTCAAGTTCAGACTAATTTTAACTCTTGCGCAGTATTTTGGCCATTTTTGGGCCATTTTCCTCTACATCATTCTCTCTGTATTTTAGCCAAGGGATGTTATACTCCTGGTAGTGCAATAACTAAGTGGCCATGCCATGTTGAACTTTGACACGTTGTCGCCAACTGAGTGGAATTTCAGCTGCTTAGTGTCCTTCAATGCTTTGTTTGATGTGAAATGCGTTTGATGTAAAGATCAAAGAAGTGGGCAAAATATTGCATTAATATGCTGTTATTCGCTTTGAAGTTATCCGCCTGGATTGCAACATACTATTACCATATGATGATCTACTCAGCCTGGAACCATCATGCTCAGGATATTGTATTTAAGGGCAAAACCTTTCTCATTTCTGGGTTTGAAGTAAATCTTTTGTGACATTGGTAGTGGAACTTTTTCTGTACGGCTCCCACATCTAAGAAAAACAAGCAGCAGTCATACTCACGTTCATAGAAGACGGTATAAGTGTGGACATGCTTACCTTCCTTCCAGAAAAGAGCATACACAGCTGATGCATGGATCCTCCGTTCTTGGTGAGCTCTTTCTTCAGGGTCTTGGGCGAGGGCAGCGTCCAGCCGCCCTTGTGGCGCCCGCCGCCCGTCTCCAAGCAGTTGATGGCGTTGTCAGAGGTGAAGCAGGGCGTGCGCGTGTCTTGCAGCAGACTGCCCTCACTGTGGGTGCGCCGACGCAGAGAGTTCTGGACGCTGAGGCCCCCGCCGCCGTGCTTCTCGCAGGTGGCGCCTTCCACCATTGATCGCCTCTTGCTGTCGCTGCGCTGCAGGTAGGCGTCATCGCTGTCGTCTTCGTCCGAATCGTCCTCATCCTCGTCGTCTTCCTCCTCTTCTTCCTCGTCGTATTCTTCTTCGTCGGTGTTGGGCGAGGACAGGGCATCGGCGCTGAAGGAGCGGTCCAGGCGCAGCTCGGGGATGACGAACGAGGATGAGGAGGACGAAGGAGGGGCGTTTGTGTCGGGCGGCTCGGAAGCGTTGTCCTCGTCCGCGTTGGAAACCAGCAGGTGGAGGTGAACTTCCTCTTCCTCTCGCTCACCCAACTCCTCCAAGTCGCTCTTCCTGCTCGCGCCCTCCTCCTCCTCATACTCGCCCTCTTGCCGGTTGCCTTCTCTCCAGATCATCTCGTGTCCGTCCATGCTCTTCCAGTCCTCGCCTTCGGTGGAAGGCGGAGGCGTGGGGGGCACCTTGTGGCGCTCCTCGGACCCGCCCAGGCTACCGAGGGGAAGGTAGACCTCATTTAGAGGGCTGAGGGGCTCCGAGGGGTGAGGGCTGCTCAGGGTGAAGGCTTCGGAGGGACTGGACGGATATAAGCTGCTCTCTTCCCCCTCTGAACTGCGGGGCGGTAGGTGGAGGCACACGCCACCTCGATCCCCTCCGACGCCACCCAGCTCACAAGAGGCCGTGTCCACCTTTGGTTCCAACATCTGCATAGACACACGAGACAAATTTCACTTAAAAAGTCACAATTCATCCTCATTCCTTTAAAGGGAATTCAATTAAAGTTACTCAATAATATGTTCCTTCTGAGGAGACTGCCATTATTGTCACTTGAAAATTATTCAGCCACCAACCAACCACAGCTCACCTGGTGTCCAAGTTAGGTCATGTGGCGCAGTATTTGCAAGCTGAGCTTTGATTTGCAAGAGGCAAAATGGCCGCCTCCTGTGATGAATAAAAAAACGGGTGCTTTCTGCAGCGCAACTGCAAGATTAATCAGATTGCTATGTTTGGATGAGTATGGCTGCATGTTATTATAAACAAAATTTGGGGGTTGACTCCTTACCTTTTAAAGGGAATTATCTTTTGTAAGAATTACTTTTTTGTTTCAAGCGCTTGAAAATATTTTAAGATATTTTTTTCTAGATGCTTAAACGTTAAAAGCAATTTAAAAAACAAATCATACTTGAGCTAAAATCAATGTTTTTTCACTTAAGAATCATAATACAAACACTAAAGTGAAAACAATATTTTTAATTCAATCACACTCATACAAATATAACAAACAGAACTGCATTTCAGGCAAAAAAAAATTAAAAAATCCATATCTATCCATATCCCCCCAAAAAATATATCCATATTAAGGACATTTAAAGCAATTTTTAGTCTTTGAAAATAAAAAGAAATGAATAAGTATATTTACAATTCCAAAAACCTATAATGTGCAATTTGTAGTGGTGTAGAAAAAACATTAGACTCGACATTATTTCAACAGCTTATACTTAAATTATTGAGCTTTCATACTGATGCACTTTACTGTATATATATATATATATATATATATATATATATATATATATATATATATATATATATATATATATATATATATATATAGCAACCAAACAGCTTCTACGGTAAATAAGTGGTATGTTTGAAGACAAATGGAAACATAAAAAAAAACAAAAAAAAACAAATGACCCTACAGTATCACTGACTATAATAATTTATGATAAATGCAAAGTAATAAATAAAAACAATGGTATGACAATAATAAATGCACAAATTCAAAGAGCATCCATGTTTTCCTTGTGTTATAATGGCTGGAGTAAAGCTGTAAATCAACACACTCTTAGCCCAATCCTGCAACACACATCATCCATTCTTCCAGCCATACTCAAGCAGGCATTTAACCTTTCCCAGCCAACAGAACCGTCAGTGTTTGCTCACAATGGACGACACCCACATGGTGCAACATAACTTTCGAGATGATACATTTCTAATAAAGATCAATATTTAATGTTCAAAACTGTTGTCGTGTGAAAAAATAATGCTGAAGCGACAACACCACACGGTGACTTGTGGTAAGTCGATTCATTATCGTTGCAGGAAATGAGATGGCCAGCGAGGCATCTTTCTTTTTTAATGTTAGCGGTGTTATTGCTCACTTGCTCATAATTTGCATGGTAATTAGACTAAAGAAGAAGAAGGTAATTCTCACACTAGGGTCTTAACATTTTCAAACCTTATGTGTAACTTAATTAAAATTAGAATGAAAGTTGCATCAATAGACACAAAATATTATATAAAGTGATTTGAGAAAATAAATATGAAAAGTGACTTGACAACACATTGGCCAATATCCAGAAAGCAACTGCCAACTCCTACAAAAAGTCAGCATTAACTTTAAAGGAATTAAAATACAGTACATAAAAAAAGTGATGGGTGGCGTGGGTTGAGAGTGCTAGCTTGCAAACCAAAAATGTAGGAATAATATTTTGTGAGCTGCTTTATGTCAAAAGGAAAACATATTGTGAAAAGTTGACTTTCCAATGGTGTGCAAGCAAATAGATAGGTCACTCAAGTCCCTGCCCACCCATAAAACGTGATGAATATTAACCAAGTAAACGTTTTGTTATCGGCTTTGTTTTCAGTATTTTGTTACTTTTCATCAGGAATGATTCACATGCTTAGAGTTTAAATGACAAGAAGAGCTAGGGTGGGGGATATCTCTAGGCACTTTCAAGTGATGGCTCACGTAAATATTGTTGGAAAACTACCATCATGTTGAGATATCGCCATCTTCCATGAGTGTGACATGGCCTTTATCATGTCAAGGCCAAAATACTGGTAATTGTACTGTGATCTTGGACATCAGCTAAACCAGTGGTTCTTAAATGAAGGAACTCCAGGGGTACTTGAGATTTTAAATTAAACAAAAAACAAACATGCAAAAATCATTTTAAAAGAATGATTGAATAAATGTAATGTTTCAGAGAATATAAGTTCATAAAACAAATTGTACCTTCAATAGGTTGTTCAATTTCATGATTTTAAAAACCCAGATTCTCCCTTATATTAGAATGGTTCAACCCAACAGGTCATGTGCCACTCTCGTTACCTGTCACCTTAATGATTTTTAATTTTTTTTTAAACATCCCTACTATGATCCCAAAAATTAAAGTTGAATGTTTTTCTGGACAAATATGTATTCATATTTTTTTATGTATGTTTCTGGGGACAAAAATGTACCGTATTTATAATTCTTTCTATTTGAGAAAAGGTCTGACATTTTATGATTATTTTTTGTGAAAAAAAATATGAATTATTATGTTAATGATTTATTTTTGTGAACAGATCTCTACTGTAATTCCAAAAGAGGACACTTATGTTTAATAATTTTGTGAGGACAAATATTTATTTACAAAGACTTATTTTTGAGAATACAAATGAAGTTTGAAAGATTCTAATGTTTAATAAATCAGATGTTGATGGCATGTTTTAAGTCTTTGTTTATTTATGTATTTATTTATTTATTTTTACCCAAACTGATATGGATAGGTTAAGAGGTACTTGGCTGAAAACACATTTCACAGGGAGAACATCCCTGGAAAAAGGTTGAGAATCACTGAGCTAATTTATGTAGTAATTTCACATGTTTCTTAAAATATTGTCCTCGGGCATTTCCATACTCGACTAGAGATGGGAAATGGATGAATAACGTTTGCATTTTATATTAAAAAAGAAATCCCATAATTGAAAATTATGTCCAGTAAAAGTAATTTAAAAATAATTATGACCCAATTATTGCCCAAGAAGGAATGATCAAAAATGGAATAAAACAAATGATGTAGCCAACACTTGCATATGCCTCCAAAAACCGAAAGAGGCAAATGCATTCAGAGACAAATATGACCATGAGCACCATTAGCGTCCATTAATACACACTTGTTATTTAACTGGACTCATGAGTAGATATATGAATGAATATGTCTCGCGCTGGGTCGAGCGAATCAATTTTGTCTTCTCGGAGCCTCGTGAAGGGGGTTCATTGTACCCGTCGGGCCGACCAGTGATGACGCAGTATGGTCACAAGATGCTCGGTTCTAATTGCGAAGAATGACGTCCTCTCATGAGTTTGCATGGGCTGTTTAAAGCAACTCCAACGAGATTCCCTGTCTCGGAAAAGCTGAAACGCTCATCTTTACCTTATGTAGAGGTAACGGCATTGAGCGTATTACAATCCTTTAGAAATAGGCTTGGGATCAATTACTGTTGTAAAAATCGCAATTCAAATTTTGAATGTATTGAAGTACGTTCAAAATTCGTTCAAATGTATTTGCAAGTAAGGTACTTACGAACATACTAGCAAACATGTTCAAACATACTTGCAAATGTGAAGAGTGTGCATTAGTTCTAACATACTTCTAAGCTAAATGAAAAAAAAAATCCCACTATGGTGCAGGGTTTACTTGTCAACACCACGCTCAAAAATAAATATGTTCAAATGTATTGTTAGCTAAATGCTATAAGTAGCATTTTTTTTCCACAGTGCTGCAGGGTATACTCATTAACACACCTTACCATTTTGGGAACAAATGCTAGGATTTAGCATGTTGCTAACAAGTACATTTGGGCATTTGCAGGTACTGTACATTGAAACATATTTGCAAGTACATACAAATGTGCAAAGTTCGATGAACATTTTGAGTTTGTGCCAAAAGCGAGTGCACGAGCGCATTAATTCCGACACAAATGTGGAGCTGTCTATGTGGGGTAAACATTTTTGAGTGGCGTACTCATTTGAATTATTTGAAACACGTTCGAAGATATCAACACTTTAAGTTATTAACTCTAAGTGACAAAATATGACTTTATCTCAACCTTTTTGAATAGTAATAGAAACATATATAGAAAAATATGGCACAGAAAGGATTCAAATACATTCAAACATATTTACAATTAAGTTTGAATGTATTTTCAAATATTTGAAGAAAGTTTCAAATATGTTCGAGATTACGAGCAAATAAGTTTGAACATATTCATATGCATTCAAAAATACCATACAAAGTCAAAGTCAAATACGTATGAACGTACTTGTTCACGAAATGCCAAAACATAGAACTTTTTTTTCCCTAAAGCTACTGGGAATGCTCATCAGTACAACATGACATTATGGGAATAAATTATATACTATTGTAGCTTTTAGCCTGCAAGTACATCCAAATATATTTTCATATGTATTTATAATAATGCTGAACATCCCTTGGAAATACGTTAGAATGTAATTGCATGTACGTTCAAATGAGTTTGCCAGTCAAAAATGTTCATTTGACATAGGTATGGCCATGTTTCCATAAATACCTGGTTGCAGTTATTTGTATCTTTTTTAACCAAAAAAAGTAACTTGAATGCACACATTCCATGTCATTAACATGATTCATTCATATCTAGATATAAATAAAACAGTATCCTACCATTTCCAGTGATACTTTATAGCTTTTGGCTATTTTCCCTTTTCACGATTAACCTTTTTAGTGTTTCGACCTCATAAGTTTACATTACCTTTTTATTTATTACGAGTTCCGCCCCTGTTCTTGCTAATGTTTGCACAACTCTGCGGTCAGCTCAGGTTGTTTTAATACAAGCTCATGTAAATCAATTTGAGTCAATGCTGCGTCCTGCCAGCAGACCACATAAATCGTACAAGACCCGATCGCCACAATCATGCCCTAAAATGTTCACTTATTTGCACGACAGCGGCTGTGATTTAGCAGGTAGGAAGGAATGTTTGAATGCGCCGTCCAAGTGGAAATGTGAAGAATCACGGTGTTGAAGTGAAGACGGTTTGTTTAAAGGAAAGAAAAGCCCTAATGAGTTTGACGGCGTCTTCTTGGGAGGTAATGTGATTACTTTAATTAATAAAAGCTAAATGACGATTGTATGCATAGCCAAGGTGCCTCTTAGAAGCATATAAGCAGAAATGTTTCCTGCTTCCTGTTTGGCCTAAAGGTGATCGAGATTTCTCTTCCTCCTCAGCCCTCTACTAAAACCCCCTTGGGACTACACTTAAAGGCTCCATGGTGATGTTACAAGTGATGCATGGTGATGTATATTAACAATGAAATGCACTCACAAAAAAGAAAAAGAACAAAAGGTCCCTGCAGCAGGATTCGAGGGAGGCAAATGTTCCATTCCACTCACAGTTTTTGTTCTCTGCTGAAATGACAAGAATGTATCTGATGCTCCAATTTTGTTTGTACTGCATGTGTTGCATAGGTGTTCCAAAAATATTTGTTGCAGTTTGAGATCTCTTTACTGTTAAAATCTCCTACACTGTAACACGTGTTAAGCATGATCACAGATTGATCTTTCAACAACGTGATTTTTATTTAATTCCTCTTTCAACTTACTGACCTTCACCTTTTGCTGTGTCCTCACTAAAGAGGACGTGACTGTTGAAGTTATGTCAGGAGACACAATGGAACCACCTGTCAGAAACACTTGTACCCTTCTCAAACACTCTCAACACTGGACTCACACAAAACACACGACAGTCACGCAAGCTCATCTGAACTGGAGATGTTTCACATTCGGATTTTATGGGATAGCCTCTGAAAAATAGACTTTTTTTTAAATTTTCTGGAAAGAAGCCCCCTCAAAAAAGCATTGTATTGTAATGTATTCATAATCAATGAGACAATTGAGACGATGAACGGCTAATGTTGGCTGTAAACACAATAAACTTGTTTTCCCCTAAAAAGGATGACCAAATATTCAAAAATAAAAAGGTGGACCACGACAGGTTCAACTAAAATGAAAAATGTTTAATTCTCGACAGGAAGTATATATATTTAACAACGGATTTAATCGTTAGTCAAGCTGGTGTCTGGTGGTTGTGTTTACATTACTTTAGCTAAAGCTAAAATGCTATCTTGGATGACAGTTCAACAGCGTTATACTGGTTCTTGTGTCGGCGTCATGCAAGTGATGTAAAATTTGAAACCCCAGCCCCTGAAAAAAAAAAAAAAAAAATCGATAACATGGCAGTGCCCATGTCTGATTTTTTTTTTTTTTGTCCCAAGATTGTTTTCCAAACTAATACAAAGATAATGACAAAACCAGTGGAATCCATTCCTTCAGCTCAGCAGAACATTGGCTCAACATATCTACCACCTCCAGTTCTTTTTATCACCAAATGGCTGTTTTGGGTTATATACACTCTAAAGATCTAACCACTGTGGAGCCAAGGGACGACGAAGCAATGGACTTTGGAACTCAACGCCATTGGTGCATTTCCTAAGCATCAATGTTTATTGTTTTAGTAGTAGAAGAAAAAAATACCAAAGAAGCTAAGTTAACTGTTAGATTTGGGGCCTTGGCTGATTGATCAGAAGGCAGTAGGGAAGTCATTCAAATTAGGCCTAAAGAAAGCAATGAAGGCTAATAGTGAAGAACAACTGATTGTTTTTTTTTATACACATTTGTTGTCAGTGATTAACTACCACACAAGAGGATGAACAGCGTTCTCGACAAAGACTTCATGGAGAAGGTCAATGAGACGGTTATAAAAACCTAGAGGGGTTGCACTTTTATGTTGATGGACTATTAAGAGGATGAACGTCTTCAGACAAACTCAAACACTCGGGGTAATGATCCGCTGCCGTGTCTTCGGAAAGTGATCTGGAAACACGGGTCAGGCTGAGTCCATTAGGAAATGACGATGTTCATCACATCCCCTCAAGGAGTGTTACTCTTTCCCAGGGCGCAAGCGAAAGAATCACTTGATTAAAACTTGATTGTTAAGGATCTGGTCATGCGTAATGTTAGCAAATCTCAAGAGACTCCATGTATGATTTTCAGCAATTTACAATGAATATTAATTCCAGCCATACTTTTAAAATCGGTTACCATCTATATTTCTATTCCATTAAATGTATGTCTGTCAACTTCAAAATGTGTTACTTTATTTTTGCTTTATTTAAATGTTAGCATTGGTTAACTAACATGAATTCTGGATCATAAAAATTAATTTGTTAATGTATATTGGAGGCTATGGATTAATAGCTAATTAATTTAAGATGCTTATGAATACCAAGAACCCAGTCGCACATTTCTGTCTTATTGTCTATCGTTTGCTCGTGTCTTACTCGTGAGAGCACCGCAAACAGCTGAGTATTCAGTAGGAAGGTGGACTTGAACAGTTTTGTTGATACACTATGAGGTGTTTGACCTTTTCATTGGTCAGATGTGACGAGACTGGGTGAATGTATTGACTCGAAGCTCTCCAGCAATAATGAATAAACAAACCATATCACATTGAAAGCTGCTTAGTTCAAGTCAGTTAGCGGCTAATAGGTCTGTTTGTTGATATTCTTCATACATGTATACCATCTGCTCCAGGTGGGTATAGCAACGTTGCAGAAACCTTGCAGAAATCAAACAAACCAAACATCACTGTTTTTGTTTTAATTCTTTAGTTTGTAAGCACTTAACGAAATTATAGACACAAATGGAGGGATGCGATTTTCAGGAACAGAAAATAAAAACCCTGCCACAGTTTGGCTTTGGTCACCGGTGATTCCACTTAACTGGAAGGTTAATGAGCTCATAGGACTGCAGGCCGAATGGAGTAACTGTGGCTAAAGTCAAAATTTGGCAGATTTTTACTTTCTGGAACTGGTTTTCCCATCTCTGCACAAATGAAAACCTGCAGAGTGTAGGTGCAATAACATAACCATAAATTAGCAAAAAAAATACTTATTGTTGTTGTCATTGTTTTCAATATTCCTACCGTACAGTCAGTGATGCCTTATGAGTGAATTCTGTCAATACTCAAGCAATATTCACTAAGATTTTCTGAAGGTCAAAGACTTCTCATAAAAATAGAACTGTTGAGGCACACACGGACTCACACACAGTCATGGACACTCAGTCAGGGACAATTGTGTGACCTCTGGCCCTGTTACCATGACAATGAGAGACCTATCCCAGGGGAGCAGCTGTGCTCTACTGTGCCGCCTCCAAATGTTACATCTCCACCTATGAACTCTGTCATCCCCCTTCTTTCCCCTCAAATCATTGCGAGGCACCTCCAGTGCTGCCTTTAATTTCCTGTGGTTGTTTTGGAGTAAAGCATAATATTAAGTTGCCCTCCTCCTCCCACTTCACTTACAGCAACATAAATGCTATAATGTAGCCACATGCCAATTCTGTGCACAGTCTCAATAAATCTGACTCAACTCAATTAGCAAAGCGGTTAGAAATACAGCCGGCTGCCAAACGTTCGTTCGTCTTCCACTTCCTTTCAGCTATCGCAGTTGCCTCCGTGCAGGCCAACCCTCCCTGGATTTGCACGACACCAAGTTGGCTGTCAGGATGTTAAGATTTGATTCCAATGGCACGCTCTGCATGTAAGTCATTTCTGATGGGTAAAAAGGGCATGGAAGGCCAGAAATATCACTCAACATTCCAGTGGGCTGACGAAAGTGTCTACTGGTTTAGATAAATGGTGTTAGAAGTGGGATTGGTAAGCTAACTGATTCCAAGAGTCCTCTGATAAACAGAATGATGCAAATTTGTATACAATTTGGCTTTCAGAGTTCAAATCAGGGTGCCGGGTTCTACTCTGAGTTCCAGCAGAAAGTGTGATCATTGACCATGGGATCATTCATGGTAGGCCCAGCTGGAAAGATCCTTGTCACGCAAGGAGACGATGTGTTAAATTAAGTTTGAGGGTGCTCAAGAATTTAGTTCTGACAAGTAGAGTCAGAAATGTCTCTAACTATGTGACAATCCAAGGCATGCTCAGGTGAGAAATGGACAACAGAACCATTTTTTTTAACTTAGTAGAAGTGGTTCCAACTCATTGTTGAATTGTGTCAATAGTGGGATCTCTAACTGAGAGACCCTTTATTGCCATACTCCACTTACGCAAAGAACAGCTGATCAAGTCAAACCCTAGAGATGGGTGACGTACTTTGACAAATCGAATGGAGCGCCTATAAGGAAAGAATCTGTGTGAAAAATGGTGTAAAACGTGTGATGCTCACCTTAAAACCATCACATTATGAATTTTGGAGGGGATCCTCAGCTCAGGGCTAGGGTTAGGGTTTGTTTTATTCCTCAGTGGTCTGTGGCAAATGGTGTCAGAAGCGGGATCTCCCACCTTGATAATAAACGTGACGTGCCCAGTTTGGAGGTACCCTTAGGACAGATACCCCTAAAAAGCCCAAGGGATGACTGAGAATCTCAAATATTCAGAATGGGGTCTGTGTGTAGCATAGATAAATGAGGATCCTAATCCTCAGGAATTCTGTGGTAAATAGTGTTGAACTGAAAGACCATCTGAGGTGTGCCTAATTCTAAGTACTGTAGAACAAGTGACCCCAGACAGACCCTAAAGCTGGGGGAAACACTGGAGTAATTTGAAGGGGCACTTGTGTGGTATAGTTGAGAGTGCTACATTGCTATGAATTAGAATAGAATAGAATAGAATAGAATAGAATGCTTTTGTTTTTACTGTACACTGTTATACAATGAAAATGGGAGCGCTGCTCCGGTTGGTGCATATTAATATTACGGACAATAAACAGAATAAATAAAATATGAATAAAGTATAAATAGAAATCATAGTCTCACAGAAGTGCTATACACGAAAAATTAAAGTAAATTCCTCCGAGCATTTAAAATTGATGAGCAAATTGCCTCAGCACAAGCCATGTATGTCGTACATTAACATGCAGCATATTCTTATATAAATATATCAGTGGGTGTGTTGAGGTGGATTGTTCAGTGCATGTCAACAACAGTCTGCACTCTGGTGATTTGAGAGCTATTACTACTGTATGTAATAACCAGGGCTCGTATAGACTGTCCGTATAGCAGATCCATCTCGGAATGGACTTATCATATGCACAGTGATGCACCAGCATCTTGCCCCTTGATTTCACAGACGGAAGAGCGATGAGGCAATCACCGTCATTTACCCATCTCAGGCGTCCATTTGGAAAGGATATGACAGGCAACGGAAGAAGGGTGCAAGAGAACAAGTGGTGAACGGATCGATGGATCAATGAAAACAAGGAGGTGCTACCACTATTGAAGACTAACTACATGGTTCATAGGAGACGTACGTATTTCATAAGCAGAATAGATGATGCAGAAGTTTGTCATTCCATCATCGTAAAAGTTTCATGGAGGGAAAAAAATGAATGGCGGCGGGCTGGTGGTCCAAAGATGTAAAGGCATTATTGATAGACACTGAAGGTTCACTGTGAGAATGTCATTGACGTAACTTGGCTTTGCTGCATGACGCCAAGCAGCTGAGAACAATGTGACCACTGAGTGTGCTTGGAAAATGTCTCCTTAGAAAGAAATAGCTGCATGTACAGTAAATGTGTTTGTGTGTGAATGCTTTCAATGAAGTAGGCTTTTGACTCCATTGCATTGATTTCCAGTGTGACATCCAACACAGGCTACTTGTTCTTCAAAAATCGTTTAATGATGATGAGGTTTTACAGGCTATATAACTGACCTTATATGGACAAGTAATGTCCGCCTAAATCGCCCCTAAATTGCTTACTCTGATCAAGCATGGATCAGTTGCATAAAAGTTAGTCTCCCAGGCTTTTTTTGTTTGACGTTTCACAACCTTCATTTACTCATTGTCAAGTAGGGCGATCATTTTTTTAACTAAGAGGCTTTTTAATTAATGTGCATTGTGATGCATTTAAATGTTTTAACATCTTTCAATTAAATCTTGTTTTATATTTCTTTTTACATTTAGGTCAAAGGGAGGAGTCAACCATTCTCATTCATCTTGAAAAGGTTCAATGGAGAAGTAACAAGAATGTTTGAGATTAACAAGATATTATGGAAAAGAACTGTCATAAAGAAGAAATCACAGTAATAGAAGGATAAATACAAGAAGTTAGTCCAACTGTTTATTTCCAAATGATATTGCAGATGCAAAGTAATTCAAGATGCTGCCCACCAAGGATGGACTGCTCAGTGAATGCCTCACACTACAGGAGCCCAGTAAGGAAAAGGAGCTGGATTGACTGTCATGGAAAGACAAGCCCTTCCATGACATAAACCACCATCAAATTGAGGGAGTGGCTGACATCGAGAAAACATGCCAGTGGCTGGAAAAGGCTGGACTGGAAAAAAAGCACGAAGAGGCCAATGTCTACCACACCAGAGAGGATCCCTGGTGTAGACTTTGCAAAGAACCCCCAGTGAAGCTCTAGCACATCACAGCAGGGTGTTAGATGCTGGTGGGTAAGGCGTACATGGAGCAGACTAACCAGGTAGACAGAATACTGTACTGTAACATCTATACCAAATATGGATTAGAGGTCCAAGAATCAAGATGGCAGACACCTCTAAAGGTGGTGGAGCAAAGCCAGGCCAAGATTCTGTGGGACTTACAGATCAAAACTGACAAACTGGTGCTGGACTAAAAAATGAGTAGCTAAATAAAACTCACCATGCCAGCAGCTGGTAGTTGCAGGCATGTTCCTTTGAAAAAGGTAAGGCATCAATTGACTTGTAAAGCACAATCGACCACCAAAATGGGCCATAGCGAGCCGGAACATCTTTTCTTCTGTGTGTGACAAATCAGGATCACCAGAAGGCTCTGAAGAACGTTGTTGTTCCAAGGGTAGCACGTAACAAACAGCTCATTTGTTCAAGCCAGCCTGGCGATGCTGATAAATCACGCTGTGTGTGTATGTGTGTACATGTGCGAGTCCATATGTGTGTGTTTGTGCAGAACGAACAGTGTCTCTCATCGATCAAGGACAAGCAGAAGATGAAGGAGATGCAGCGGGGGACACATCTCAAATGCAAAACTGTCATGTAAAGCTCATGTTTGCAGCCATTATTTATCTAACCATACGACACACAACAAACACACCACTCACGTGTCCGCTGTTCCTCCTCAAATAAGGGAATAATCCCATAATTCCCCGGTGTGAATACCAGAGAGGCAATTACACCTAAGTGTGCTTCCTTTTCTTCCCACTTCACTAGCGCGTTTCTTTCTCTCTCTCTCTCTCTTTCTCATCTCTCTATCACCCCATAACAGGATTTAGAGGATTTTTAAAGGGTCTCTCTTTAACATCTTCATTTTGCCCGGCGGTGCCTCATGAGCTAATCTAGTGTCATTTACAGCTTGATCTTGGATGTAAACAGCTCTAAGGTTAACAAATCTTGTTTATCCTCAAAGGAGGAGGAAATATTTATGGTATCCCAAGAAAAAAAGTAGATAATAAAAAGAGCAAAAGAGGCAACTTTTATCATAGAAGATTGCTAATGAGAAATAAGACCTTATTTCTTTTTCCCTATTTTTCCTGCACATCTGTTCTGTCATATGAGCAAAACCACTCCCTGCCCGGCAGGAGCAAAGCGAGACTTTTTCTTGTTGCTCAGACAAGAAAAAGTCATTTATTGAAAGGACGCCCTTCCTACCTGGCGAGAGGAAGTCGTCCCAAGTTTGTGGCGTCCGCTACAAGGTCGCGAAAAGCGCTCGGCACGGCCCCATTCAAGTGGCCTACTTCCTTTTCTGTCAAAGTGAGCGTCGGTGGAGGCTCGGCTGGAGCTGCGTGCGATTGTGTCAGAGTGGGCTCGGCCGACAAGAGAGAGCGCAGAAGAGGAGAGGATGGAGAGAAGAGGAGGGGAGGTGGGGGGTGAATTAGAGGGAGGGGAGAGTGAGTACCCGCGAGGCAAAGAAGGTGGACTCCCGAGTCTTTGTAACGAGAAAAGACAGTTGAACACAGAGAGCAGAAAGCGTGGATGTTTTTATTCCTTTGTTTTGTTTGGATGCCAACTGATCCACAATAAACTCTGCAGACATATCGCTTAGCGCATATCATTACATCCACTGGAGGTTTTACTTTCAATCATCGCCGTTTATTAGCCTCGTATTCACAGCAGTGGTAATTACCCCCATCATTTTTTTATGTTTCTGTAATCGTGACTACATCAATTTAAAGAAGCTCTTGAGGACAAATAGTCTTTATTACTGAAAAGATCATTATTATTCTTGTCGATGTCCTTGATTCCTCTTTAAACACCCACCACTGTGAGCTCATTGGTCCATCTTTATCCAAAAATCACTTGATGACAAGACCCCGCCCTAACTTGGCTTTTTGCTCACCGTGCATAGAACAAGCCTCATACTTCGTTTCTAATATTTGTAGAAAACGCTTGAAAGTTTGCACTGACAACACTTTTTGACTGTCCCAAACGAGTGGACCGCTCTATAACAATTATTAGAAATCGCCTAATTTATCCCAATAGCTTTTTCAGAATCTATCAATAAGATCTTGTTTCACCAGATGCACAGAAGACATATCTATTGAGAAAAGTCAGAATATTATGAGATGGAAAAAAAAAACTGTCAAATTGTACACTAAATTCTCCAGAGACTTAATGTCCCGTTTTGTGTCCATTTTGTCTCGGTAAGACAGTTACGCGAAACTCAACCAAACACATGAGCCATCATTGGAAAGGCCAAGGTGTCCTCAAAAGAGCACCGTAGGAGTTTGTAGGGTCGCTCAAATTCACCAAATATTAAAGACCAAAAACATAAGTCAACTTCAGTGGGTACAAAGTGATCGGTTGGGTCTCAGGAGGGTACAGTCCTAATTTTATGAGAATTTTCTCATAAAATTACTACTACTTAGTAAAACTTTTATGAATTACAGTTTTACCGTATATGAGAGATTATATGAGAGATTTTTTGGGGAGATTAAATTTTACATGTGAACATTCAGTCCTGTATGGAATTAAATCAAAATCTTGTCAAATGTAATGTTGTATTCTATCAAAGAAGACAAAAGTTGTCTATTTTCAAAGAAAGACTATTTCTGGGAAAAGAGCGGTAATTGTACAAAATGTGAATGTTTTTGAGGATGAATAGTTGTAATATTACAAAAATAAAGTTTTTTCTTTTTTCTGACAACCTCTGGATTATAAAGCGTACATTTTTTAATAAAATGAAAGGATTTATAGTGTTTTGAAGTATCAAAAAAATGTTAGTCTCAAAATAATTTATATCAAAAATAACTTTTATCAAAAATACATTTTTCTCCTGAATTTAATCATGAAAAAGCATCAATAATATTATTTATAATATGCAGTGTTCCCTCGTTTATCGCAGTTATTAGGGACCGGAAACCCCCTGGGGTAAGTGAATTCTGCGTAACAGGATTTCTTTTGAAAAAAAAATCAGAAAAAAGTCAAGCTCAACGTCTGTCATTGTGAATAGCTACACCATTATAAGGAAACAATTCACTTTGATAAAAAATGAACTCATTCAATCCCAGAGATGTGTTGGATGATGAAACTATCGGTGAATTGCTGTTGTTGTGTTGCGTAACAGTACACTACAGGTCATAAAAGGATCCTTATTCCTCTGTCTGCTTACTGCATGTATTGAGCAACTATATATAGACATGTTTGCACACTGTAATTGCACTGAGTCATAGGTTGCCACCATATTCTTGACATCCATGGCCCATTTCGCTCCAATGTAAACAAAGCATCAGTCAATGATCACAGCGCTTACAAATGCTGCTCTGTGACACGTCCATAAAGTTCGCCATGCTAATTCTCTGCATAAAGTCGGCGCCAAAACCCAAAGTTCTGTCATCTTTCCTTTGATGTATCGACTAGAGATGAAATGCAAGATTCAGATGGCAACAATTCATCGAGTTCAAAAGAAAAGTGTTTCATTTGATCTCCTCCTGGTGACAAGCTGTCAGCCGAGACGGCACTTACAAGATGTCACACGACAAGCTTAGTCATGTTTATATTCATGCAACACGTCCTTGTAAGAATCAGAACAGAAATAGCAGGCACCGAAAAGAAATACACGACACCGAAAGCGACTACACTCCACTAACAGAGATGCCCTTAACAATCTGTACAGTACTGTAAACAACTTTACAGAGGATTGACCCTGAATCGCTATTTTCGAGAACTGTGTGACATTCAAAAAGTCGCTATATAATCAAAGGTGGAAACATTAATCCCGGATTCTAACCTTTGTTAATTCATTCAATTCCAAAGACATATCTTCATGTTGAAACTCGAGATATTCAACCATACGTACTTACATATATCCTATTCATTTTTTCCAAGTCTTTGGCCAAAGGAGTGTCAAAAATTGGCTGGTACTACATGAGTTAAGTCCTAAATTAATTATTACTTTAGGTAATTCTGTTTTAAGGGAATCAATTTCCTTATACAGTATTAGTTACTTCTAAGTATTTTATTTCTTTAGTATTTGAATACTTAATTTGTTTAGTATTTTAGTACCTAAAGTAATTGGTTAATGCTTTCATACATAAAACAATACTTTCATTTTTTTAGAACCTAAAGTCACTGATTATTTTAATAAATCAACAAATTTTACTACAGAGGAAGTGAAGGGTAACCTATGTTGAGTATAAAATTAAAAAAATATTTAAAAATAAAATTAATTAGCAAGAAACTGAGAATAAATGTTCACAAAATCAAAATGAAAACATGTTTCTTCTATGCCCGAGTGGGTATAAGCGGTTATAAAAAAATGGATGGATATTAGTCAGATATGTGCACCACCACACTACCAGTCGGCACATTTTCAAAGGATTAAGAATCATGACTAATTTCCTCAGTAATTAAGAGAAATGTTGAACAAATCCCAAAAAGTGAAATACGACTTTCTGTCCACTTGCACTATTTTTGTAAAAAAAAAAAAAAAAAAAAAAAAAAGTACAACAGTTACAAAACAGCTAAACTGGTGTCCTGTGACACTGTACTTGTGATTTTTGCTCACAATCATTCATCTGGGAAAACAATTACAAAAACACCATGCACCTGCCAAGTAATAAAAGACACATGCCCTGCTCAAAATGAACGTGCAATTCAGAAAAAAGAGCAACATAACCCAAATAACTAATTATCAAGTAATTTAAGCTCTCTCAAAAAAAAAAAACCATTGACACATATTAATCCCATCCTTTGGAATGACATTGTCATTGTTTACACCGACAGAAGGTAAAACATTACCTTAGAAACAGGCATCTGGACCCACAGCTGGCTGGCATGCAAAAAAGAAATACACACACACAAACACACACACACTTATGTGCAGCTAATCCAACGTCCCTGTTGTGTGCTTCCCTTTCTGCGGCGCTTCTTGTCTTGTGGGGTCGTCGCTGGCTCAGGCGTGGGGATGCTACCAATGTGCGCGCGAGCGATAGTGAGCGAGCGAGACGGTGCGGTAAAGCTCCGGGAAGGTTGTGAAGGGGGTGGGGGTAATCGGTGAAGGACAGAGCAGAGGAAATGAATAATAGAAGAAGAACAAATGAGGCTGAGGTGAGCGGGGATGCTTAAGCGTCTTGTAAACACACCGTGAGTGAAGGTTATTAAAAGATCAAATGCTCAAAGTAACTCTCCAGGGAGCAAAGCATCCCAGTGTCCGTCCCTCTGTCTCCCTCCCTCCCTCCTGCACCGGTGAGCTATTTTTAGAAGTTACAAATCAAATCCGTGAATCAAAAACCCACGAAGAGCAGGATGTTACAAGGGCCCACGAGACTTACATGTGCGTGTGTGTGCGAGCGTGAGACCCGGACCCCAGGGTGAGGCTCGCGAGCTCTCCATCAGACCTTATCTAATCGCATCATGTGCTTGTATACGATGGGCTATTTTAAATATAGTCGATTACACAGTGCATGCCTTGGTCGCCCGCCATGTCGGACTGAAGACATCTGATGCCACTAAAGTAATCATTGACATTGAAAAGCAAAAGGAAAAGGGGAAAAAAATCTTGTTTTTCTTCTCCCAGCACTTTGCACTGTACCGTTAATTAGTGCCAACGTGTTTTTGATGGCAGTGGAATCTCTAAAGTGGAAGCGCAGCAAGTTCCGAGACAGACTTCAAAAGCAACTGTTTTCACCTTCAAGAAATATTCTTTTATTTCTCAGAAGCTTGGAATACCAATGTGTTTTTTTTGACTAGCAAGTTTGTTTGGACTAGCAAGTCTGTTTGAATGTACTTAAAAATATTTGAAAATATTAAAATAGCTTTGAGGATACTTGCAAGTACATATGGACGTACAGTATGTATATTTTATTACGAATGAAAACATTTTGAGAACTATGGACTAAGACCGATGGAAAGACTTCCTCTGTCATTGTAACTCTGTCAATGTTTAAACTGCCATACTGGAGCTTGGTAATGTAAACATAATCTAAAGCAGCAGAAAGCAAACATACATGCGCCCAGGAATAACTGGCAAAATGCTAAAGTATTAGATGCAGCAGCTACTATCAAAAGAGAAAGTGTAAAAGTGACTGTGCAGCATTTTCTCACCATTAAACGTGGCCTGCAGGACTCGGAAGTCATTATTCGTGCTGCATTTCAGAGTCATGGTTTCATGAACTGAACTGCAAACTGCACACAATCTTGCTCAGCATATTTATTGTTCAAGTAAAAAGTTGTTGTGTTAGAATAAGTATTAAGAGATTTTTGTATTACTTTGCATTTCAAAGATGATTTGAATGAATAAATTGCTTGCACATAGTTGAGCAAAGTATTCTAAGATGCCTCTCTGTGGATAAAAAATATGACAGCATTCAATTATCCTGTGGGCACACCTCAAAGAGACAATCTCACTCTGATTGGCTTTCAGGAAATGCAAGATAGAATACACACACACACACACACAAAGAGATTATCCACTATAAGCTCAGCAAAACCTTGCTTTTTAATTGTAGTGAATGTAACACGTTGTGCGGTCAAATGTGAATATTGTTAAATGTAATGTAATGTATTGTTGTTAAATGTTTAGGAACATTTTCAAGATTCTGCAGAGCTTGCTAATAGGCTAATCTTTTGAATCAAGTGTGTAATGGAGAGAAAACTGTAAAAAAATGCAAAATGTTGGCCCTTGAGGACTGGAATTCAACACCTATGCCCTAGAGAGTATTGTTTCCTAGAGTTTTGTTCAGAGGTTTAATTATTCTTATTTTTGTGTAAGATGACAGAGGTTCCCTTTTGTCTGAGGGGGTGATGATGACGGAAGTCAGTGATGTACAGACTATTGGCCGATGGAGCGAGGGAGCGTCAATTCCATTTTTCGTCATGAAAAACGGCCGACGATGACGGAAGGGGGGCGGGGCATCGAAAACTGAAAAGCAAAATGCCCACTTCTGCTCATTGCGCGGAGAAGGAATAAACGTGCAAGAAAGCTCGCAAACTATTGATGTAACACTGCAATAAATTAAGTTACAATAAAAAACGACAACCCACGATAGAGCGAAGCTGCAATAACTAAACAGTTCTCCACAATATTATCTCGTTCCTGATCTGCGGTTAATACCAACTTTTCATCTATACCATCCCTGGTAACCCCCGTCACAAACATAGCCAATGAACAAGTGCTAAAGTCTCACAAGGTTTGCTAAAGTCTCGCATGAAACGCTGACCCCATTATGCAACATATTTGTATGTAAATCTAACGTTCCACTGAACTCGCGCAAATTCAATTATTCCAGCTCACCAGCATGCTTGGCAAGGCTTCATGTTTTTCCAGAGTGAAGAATGCATGTAATTAAAAGTGAAAATGGGACGATCTCGTGCTCGGCAACGCCCTCTCTGGGTCCGGCCCGCGCGTCTCCGGTCCGAACCTGCTCTGTTACACAACACGCTTATGAATTGTTAATGTCGAGCTAAAGAAAAGCTAAACGCCAGCCCACTGAAGGGAGGCCATTAATGTTTAAAGACGGTCGGGGGAATTAATCCACTGCAGGCTGCCGGGTAACAACATCGCAGTTCTAGTCTGACTTTCTGTGAGCGTGAGTGTGTGTGTGTGTGTGTGTGTGTGTGAGAGAGCATATTTGAGAAAAGCTAAACAGGACGAGAGAGTAAGTGGGCCAAATGAGCAGGGAAAAGATGTCTGAGGAGATACTGTATGCGCTCGGAGCGGTAGGAGGTGAACGAGAGACAAAAACATGGAGAAGGGACAATTTTGCCAATTACCAAATAAGCTTCCAGCTTACATAACCAGTGACATGTTCTTGCTAGTGTGTTGTGCTGTGAACCACCGCATCTCATTTGCTCTCACAGACAGGCTGGAATCATGAAAATAAAGGTAGAGTTTTACAAAAATCCCTCCATAACATTTCAAATGAGGTTTGTTTTACCGTTTGGATTTTTGATTATCGTTACTAGCGTCTTCCGTCCAACTTCTTCCCGTCTGCAGCCAGAAAGTACATTTCTGTACATGTGACAATATTTTTTAACCATTTCATAATACTAGTTTTTCTTTTAAAATATTCGATTTTTCATCAACAGTGATGACATGATATACCAGTGAGTCGACTTAAAATATTTTTGAGAGAAAAACTTTTATTTGACCGATTTCACTTTGACTTGCAAGCACAAATTCAACTCACTAAATAAGCAGCAGTTTGCCAAATATCGAAAAAAAAATTGCAACAGAAGAGACTGTTTAATAGCACTCCCAGTTCAAGTTTACTGCTGGAATAAACACACAAAAAAGGATTGTATGTTGGGTGCAGCTGGTTGTTTTTCTTTTTTGTGAATTTCATAGAATATGTTTAGTATTATTTGTAAAAGAGTTTTGAATCACAAGCACATGGCTATAGGACAGATGAAACCCACACCACAGTAATTACTTTTCACATTTTTAGTCGTAACCCTGATTTATTTTTCATAAGTATGCTTTAAACTCCAAAATTTATTTTTTTTTAATTTAATTCAGTAAATTTCATCTCATATATTTTGTATTTTTCATTTAATATTTCATCATTTTCCCCACTCTCATACTGTATTTATATTTTTCATAAATACTCAACTTTGTGCTGAACGAAATCGATGTTTTTTTTTCAAATGTTGTCTTCAATATTTTCTTATATTTTTCATCATTTTTTGGTAGAATGTTGTTTTCCTCTAATAATTGTATACATCTTGTCCCGAGTACTTGCACAATTTCATCTAATCTTGTATCACCAACTGCATAAACATTGTCAAGGAGGCACAATAAACCCAGTGGACTACTTTCCTGGACATTTGTCTTCTTAATGAACGCCATAAAACAAAAGCGGCTATGCCAGATTATAAACAACTCTGATGGATTTGAACTCAAAATGAGAAAATGAAAAGTTGTGCAATGCTGCTTCACTGACCTTTTTTTTTCTTGTTAACTAAGGCGTGACACTTTGGAAGTTGAACTCAATATTTTCAGGGACAACAGTTTCTTTGAATTTTAAAAGGAAAAAATTGAAATACTGTATTTTCCGCACTGTAAGGCACACCTAAAAGCCTTATTTTTTTTAAAAAGCTGACGGTGCGCCTTATAATCAGGTGCGCCTTATATATGGATCAATATTGAAAACTGATGAAGTAAGCTTGACCTGGTTCTTTTGTGTGTTTACAGTTGAACAAGTTTGGTCATATTGACATTGAGTTATTATGCTATTGAGAGTTTAGCGTTACTATTTGAGTTATTATTGTTACTACTTTGAGTATGACTATATTGTGATTGAAAACGTTTTAAAATATGTCAATAATTGAGGGTGTGCCTTATAATCCGGAGCGCTTTATAAATGGAAAAAGTTTTAAAATATGTCATTAATTGAAGGTGCGCTTTATAGTGCGGAAAATACGGTGCAAATTATTCCATTTTGATCCAGACCATCAAATGAGCAGGTATTTTACTTGATGTCGCATTAGAACAATATTTAGGTGTCATTATCATTGTATGGGGAAGTCAGAAAGAAGGAAAGGCTTCAATGCATGGATTTTTTTTTTCACACTGGGGAGGTATTTTTGCACATGCAGGTTTTGTTGAAGAGGAGTATTACTGTAGTAACAACAATGTTCTTTAAAGCATTAATAAGAAAGCAAAACGAAACCCATAACAGCATGCAGAGAGAGAAAGACAAGTAAAGCAAAGCCAAATCCAGTTCACCCATGTCTAATTAGAGACAATGAACAGGAATGTGTGTCTGCAGCAGGGAGGCAAAAGACAGTAAGAAGCATGCAAATTAAGTAGTTATTGGGCAGAGCAGATGTTTCTGGAGGTTTAATTATTATTTATGTTTCTATCTAACAAACAGCAGCCAAACAGAGGACATGTGACCCTCTATTGAATAGCAGCAGGATCATATCTCTAAATTCATCAATGCGCTAAAGACATATTTGAGCTAGAGTAAACAATCGCAAGTCAACCTTTTTGCTACATTTGACTTGAAAGAAGCCACACGTTGCTGTTCACTCGGCGCTCACTCCATTTGTTACTCAATATACCACAGTAAAAGTGACTAAAATAAGTGGTATGTCGGTGGAATTTTACGATAAAAAACACACACAGCGGACTACCCCATGCAGTGGAAACTGAGCCCTTCTCTTGGTTTCGCAAGTAATTATGTGCTTCTGAATTTGAACATCAAACTATTTGCCTCTGAGGTAGTGCGCACAAAAGCAATCAAAAGTGAACTCATTTGTCGAGATGTTCAATATGATTAAGCAAACAGCTTTACGGCCTCGGGACATCACAAATTTAGATTGTATGAGATGTTTGAGGAAAAAAAAAAAGAGTAAAAGTAAATGATGGTTTACCATAGCGGGCATATAAATATTAACAAACAGATGTAATATAAAAATGCTTTAAAAATATCTCAGCCACGGAGGGGGGCAGTTTTCATTGACGCAAATGACGCAACACTTAAACAATTATAACACACAATAAAGAATGGACAATAAACTGCCAATGAATCTGCTATTTTTATAGTGTAAAGTGGATCTGAATGGTCAAATTGTCAACCACAAGAAGGTTAGGCCTTTAATTAACAGTTATTTGTATTCCTAGATATTGTGGAGGTTTTTAATCAGACCAGCCAACAATTTACTACCAGTATGTTAATATATTGTAGCAAGGGGACTTTAAAGTAATAATTTTAAATGCATTTTTCTGGTACACAAGTTAATTTTTAACCTGATTTTCTGTCACGCAAGTATAAAAACAAGTTAACCAAAATAGTTATTAGAGGGGCACTACACTTATTTAACCATTTCAGCAGTAAAAAACTATTTTGTGTATCATTAATTTCTTACCTTTTTTTTTTTTTGTAGAAAACCAGTACCTTTAAAAACACATTTTTGCACTAGGCATCAATGGAAAATTGTTAAACATGTGCTTAAGGCGCAGGTAACAACCAATCGGTTTCAATGGAAAATTGTTAAACATGTGCTTAAGGCGCAGGTAACAACCAATCATGTCACCTATTTTTTTGGTTTATGTGATGTTCACAAGCTGAGTTATTAGTTGTTACCATGTGATTGTTAGTCGACAGCCAAAATGTGTTTTAGAGGTATTATTTTACTTGCAAAATTGTTTAGTTATCAAATTATTAAAGACTAACATTTTATTGTTGAAAATGGCTAAGTAGGTTTAGTATCCCACATAAGTTATACGTTTTTACACAGCATTTATAAGTTTACTGTAATGTATTATAAATAAATAAACCTGGTCTACAAGGAACAGGCCTGTCATAGAAAAAAATAAGCAAAGGTATGACTTACGAGGTATTAAACAAGCTGATTCATTAAAAAACAAAACAAAAAAAAACACACGCACACACACACACACAAACAGCAACTGTGGCATATTCATAAATAATATTAAATTTCACTGATCATGTACAGAGGCTTGTGTCATACGCTTTTTTCCTCTAAGCTTCATTTTGTGAATGTTATTTTCACACCAACGCACTTAGCCAACAACGTGTGATACAAACAAAGTTAAAAGGAGTGAAACACTTCTAATATCGGGGAGCAGATGGCTCAAGTGTGTGCAGACGGATGCGCGTCGGTCGTCTAACCGTATGAGCTAGCTAATTCGAATAGATGTATGTTTAGCTCAAGAAGAAGCAAAGGTAAAGGTAATAAAAAGGAAATGAGCAAATCAATGGACACCATCTCCTGAATTCTTCTTTCAAAAGGCCAGTATTTCCCTACCAGATTATCAGGGGTCAAATCCCCAATTTCAATTGTTTTTTTTTTTAAAAATATTTGTTCATTATCAGTATTTTGGTGGTATGTTGTTGAAATGCAAAATGACAGCCTGGGATCAATAAATGTTGGGAAACTGCAATCAGCTGCTTGTCAATACGCGATCGATTTACCCAGTTTAACATGTTTGCCTGGCTGCCAAGCACACCATTTTTGCAATGTTTATTGATCTCACCTTGTTGGATCAAAATGAGCCTCATCTTAGGGAAACAAGAAAACTATAATTACTATGACTTCTAATTCTTCTATTACGAGTACTAATTGCACAAACACCACCGCTACTACCATTAAGAAGAGTGTCAAAATAACAGATTAATTGCTATCAATTAATTAATTAATCAATAAATACTTAAAGCACTGTTTTTCATTGTGTCAATGTCATCCTTCAACTCTAAATGTACACTTTCTATTTTCTGATTATTCATTTTTATGCATTGGGCTTCTTGTGCTTGAGTTGTTGAGGGTTGGAAATCAAAGGTTAATCACACCCAAAAGTGAACACTGATTGGCTGTCAATGTGCTTGGCATAACCTTCTTTTTGTGAGTGGGAGGGAAAGTTCAGGAGCAGATTACGTGAAAAAAGAAGAGCATGTGAGAGTGTTGGTCTGGTGAATAAAAAAAAATAAATAAAAATACCCCAATGGCACCTTTTGCAGTTAGCATGATATGCATTCTCAAGTTAAGCCTACAACATAAGTGCAAAACATCCAGCAGCCACAGCTAAATTTGAAACAAAGATACTAATACAGCAAGCAGCAGCAAAGCTATTTGCCAAAATAAACTCATGCACACCCCACGTTTGAGTGACTCTGCCTGAGATGGACAGAATGGACGATGTTTTATTTTATTTCTGAATATTTGGCAATTGACAGACGAAAACAGCACCGCTACCCCTGATGGTCAAAACTAAAGTTTGCAACGGTACTTACAACAGAGATGAAATGGTTTCAACAATATCTGTTAAAGAAAAATAAATGACTGAAGTCACATTTTGCTGTTGTAAATCACTCTTTTGATCTGCCATAATAACATAATGTATTTAAATTTAACAAAAAAAAAAGAGATTAATTAGATCATTTAAAAACAGATGTCAATCAATTAATCTTTTTTTTTCTCAAATATTTTGGAGTACGAGTACTAATACCGCAAACACCACCACTACCACTAAGACAATTACCACTAAGACTAACAAAAACAGCAACAATAACGATAACAGCAATAATAGTTTGAGTGCATTGTATCTGCTGATGCAAAGAGTTTATGGTGTGTTTTACCAAGTAAACCTAACCAAACTCTGTTGACACAATGGAAACCTTTTGTGTGCACACATTATGCCTAAAGATAACATAGTTTATTTGTACGGAGCAAGACACCATCAACTGATGTAGTTTTAACTAATTGAGCCAAAGATCAATTTGAATTTGACTTCAAGCAAAGCTGGAAGCAGAAGGCACTATACTTTGTAGTACAAAGAAGGAATTAAAAGATGAGTAGCTATTCATCCTCCAGAGCAGAAACCCTTGATTCAAAGTTACAGAGGTTCAGTTCTGAACAATTATTTCAGGTCAAAGCATAACATACTTTCTTATTCACTACCCCATAGTTTTATACTGCAGTTTTTATTGAGACATTTTCTATGCCTAATGTAAAGATAGCTACCATATTTATTAGTCAGAAGAATAAATGGTGAGTTCAAAATGGGTTATTGATAAAAACTGACATTGGTCATGTGTCAGACTAACAAATTAATTGCAATCAATTGATTACAGCCTTAGTTGAAGGTTTTTTTTTTTCCTTTTCATGTTAATGTAATTTTTTAAACTTTATGCTTTCTCTATGCTGATTAAATGCGTTTTCATGCATGCTTCTTGTGTTTGAGTTGTCGGGGTTGAAGAACAAAGGTCAATCAAAACCTGAAGTGGACACTGATTGGCTGTCGTTGTGTTTGGCATAGCCTATAGGGTTTTGTTGTGGTTGGAAGGGCAGAAGGAGGACATGAAAATGAAAGAGCATGTGAGAGTTGATGGATTCACTTTTAAAAAACTTGCCAATGTCACCTTCGATAAAGGTAGAGTGATGTGCATTCTTTATATGATAAAGCTTGCTTACCACAGAAGCATCTCGAGTTTAGCCTACCACATAAATACAAAGCACACAGCTGTAGATGTAGCCACAGCTAATAATAGCAAGCCAATCATCCTGATGGTCGAAACTAAATGTTGCAGCCAGCAGCATAGGCTAAATGGTTAGCATTTCAAAATAAAACATAGAACTAGAAAATAAATGACAGAAGCCACTTTTGTGTTGTTGTAAATGCAGCGTTTGATTAACTTATATTTCATTCAGTGGAACAAAACCTCTAAGTCCAAACTTTTTTTTTTTTTCAAGACAAAAAAAAAAAAATCATTCTTAGACTTCTCTTCTCACTACTTGCTGTACCTGCCTCACACACAGACCCAATAGCTCCGCTTGCAAAGCTGCTTTGCATATGATTTGCTGAGGAATTACAATCCATGTGATCGGTTGGTGTATTTCCTGCATACATATTGTATATTAAATCATCCAGGTTAGACTGCAAGTGACTGTCAAAATGCTCTAGTAATAGATTTATGGGAAGGTGCCTGACACCAGCTAGACGACCTTTGGCCTTGAGAGTGAATCAAACCCATATAAAAATAAAACATCCAGGCAACAAGCAGAGTCGACCAAACAGGAGGAAGAACACAGGAAACATCGCTTATTGGGATAACATGTGAATGAGAGTATGCATGCGAATATACACACACACACACCCACACACACATGTTCAAGTCTTGACCGGATATGGTTTAGGCCGGAAATGAGCAAAGAGAACACTTAGTGACTGAACGAGGCCACGGGTGTCCAGGAGTGTTCGTACCTGGTCAAAATGTTGAACGGCGGGCTCCCTCCTCTGAAGCTGGAGCTGCTTGTCAATGTTGTCCTTGAGGCACTGGCACACACGATGCTTCTGCTCAGACGAGTATGCTTCCAGGCTGAGCAGGCAGTCGCACTTCTGAGGGTGGAGAGACAAAGAGAGAGAGAGAGAGAGAGAGACGATGGGGAGAGGTGAGCAACAAGACAGGCAGAGGATTAAGACAGTATGCGATTTCAAAATAACCCATGTTGGGAGTTCATTAAATGTGCACATAAAGTCAAAATTGGTGGTTTACAACCTCCTGAGACCCAGCCTATTAATTTGTGTCCACAGTCGTGTCAGTTTTGTCTCAGCAAACCAGCTAAATTAATTACATCCTCCCCAAACAAGGGACGTCATTGAAAAGGACAGTGTGTCCTCTAATGAGCAGGGTTGCTCAAATAAGACAAAAAGATATAGTCCAAAAACAAATGTCCACTACAGTGGATATAAATGAATAAGCTGGGTCTCAGGAGGGTATAAGGTAGATCAGCGCTAAGCCCCTATCCCACTCAGGGGCGAACGTTGACGAGTGTCGGCAAAACTAGCGGCTCTGTGGATCTCATCAGGGTTCGTCCGAGGTGGCAAACATTTACCAGACATGGCCAGATGTTCACTTGTACTTCGCAAATTTACTGGATCATGATTGTAAACACAACGAAAAACAGAGCATGTGCAGGTGTAGGGATAAAGCTATTTTTTTAAGTGGATGGTTTATATTGTACCAGTAGGTTTGAAATTGAAGTAAATTAAGTCTCCATCTCAATGAGGGCTGATGATAGTGGCTCTTTGATCTCGTCGGGGGTTCATTCAAGGTTGCAACCATTGACGTTCGTCTGTACTGCTAGCCTTGCGGGGAAATTTGGAATTTTTTGAATGTGTTGCAGCACAAAAAAATCAAACAAAAAAAAACAATTAGGACTCTTTCAGAATGTTTTAAGGACATCTTAAGAACAATTGTGACTTTGTGAGCAGATCAAAAGAGTCGCTAAAATTGCTGGCACTGACCAATGGTCGCCCCTCAGTGCAGCTTTATCTTTGTGTATTAGTAATTTTCATACGTTTATCATAATGTTCATTCTCAGATTTTCTTTCCCATAATGCAATCTCAATAACACCCGGTATAATGCTAAAATGAATTATTTCTTTTTAGTATTTAATCTACAAATACGCTGAAATGTATTACGTAAATACATTTGAAGGTATTTTGCAAGTACGTCTGAACATATTTCCAAATGCCTTTGATCATATTCCAAAATATTTGAACCTATTTACAAAGGACACTCGAATGCATTTGCAAGTGACTGCAAACAGGTGTTTGAGCTCGTCAGGGTCTATCCTAGGATGCAAATATTCTCAAACTTTAGCCAAATCTTTGCCAGACAGTCACCAAATATTAGCCTTTACTGCTGTTACCAAGCGCACATTTGGCAAAAGTTGAACGAACGAAAAGTACTGCAACTTTCGTTGACCAAAATGTGTCTATGGGGTGTCACAACACATCAGTCAGGGCTTAAAGATGCACCAAAATTTAAAGTATTTATCTTTAGAATTCTGGCACAATATATGATTGTGTGGTGTTGGAAAATAGTGATGTGGTACAGCAATTCATTTTCCACTGTATGTCCATTTGAGCTGAGTTTTTATGACACAGCGGCCTGGGTAGCAGCTCTGGTCAGGCAAAATGTGCGAGCATTAGCGAAATTAGATCATTGCCAGAGCACAATTGAGACAGAATTTGATATGTGGACCAACAAATCAATAAAGGCCTGCTGGGAAAATGCATGAAACTCCGTATTTGACAATCAGCGGTCAAGACAGGGTAACTGGTGGTCTGAGAGCTTTTCATCCACGAGGGTTTAAACTCTGGCGGTTGGCATCATGAATCATGTATTGGCTTTTTATGAAACTTGTAATGATGTCATTGCTCCATTTGCTTCCACCACGCCAACAAAAGGGCCATTTAGCTTGAATCTGCAGCACATGGGGCAAAGCTTCCAGGCGGCAAGATCGCTCTTTAAGCCCGGGTCTTAATGGGCACAATGTAACAACACGGGCTGTTAAAAACGCGTTTCTTTGTGGACGTGTCCCCTCGGTGTCCCGCTTCTAGCAAAAACATTTGAGTCCTGACATTTTTGGACATAAGTCAGGATATAAATAGCTTCGATTTTTGTTGTTCCAATTTGCGCAAGCCCTCTTGAGATCAACTTCGGGGTTATGTCTCTACGCTCACTGCCCCGCTTAGTAGAGAATCACGACGCTGTTGCTTATTTTCTTGTTCCCCCGACAACATGGGATTCATCACGTCCTGCCTGGTTGCTCCCTGTCTTTTTCAATCACACTCAGTGTCTCATCCAAGGAGATATTCACTAAGTGGAACAAGCAGTAGGCAAAACACACAAAAAGAATAGAACTGCATGAGTACAAAAGGATCTTTTGTTGAGGTCAACTGTGTTCGAACGGTAAAAAGCAAAGCATTTATGACATCATAGGGAGATGATGAATTAGCTGCGTCGGCAAAGCAGACAGAGATCAGTGTCAATGTTCTATGAAATCCATCACTTAGAGCCAGTGTAAGACTGTCACGACACGCACAAGAGCCCCGTATATGTGAATCATGCACACATGAATAATAATGTATAATACAGAAAATTAGAAATGGATAATGACTATTCAGGTAGAAATAAAAAAGTATATCTTCTTGCTTTCTGAAAAACAAATATAAAATGGAACTTTAATCATGTGTTCCTCTTATTTATGAATGATTTATATTATTTTTAAAATGTATGTTTGTAAAATTTTGTAAAAATGTTTGATGATCATCATTTTTTTTAAACTTAATTTTTAATTGTGCTTAACAGCACACAACAGCATAAATTTTGTTCAAATGACAGATTTGTTGACTGAAAAAGCACATCTGAGTCAGCAGGGTTTCTTAAAATGTGATCAGTATGAACGGCCACTTTGCCAGGTTGTTAGGAACAAAGTGTGCAGAGTCATTTACATTTATCTTACCAGCCGATGTGGGGCACTAGAACGCTGCTTGCTAGTGGCTAGTTTATATCAGTTTATGTCTGTTGTTTGTATCTGAGCCTGGCACATTATTAAATGGCATTTTTTTTTTAAACCAAGGTACTCAAATCACTTGAGGACTTAGTTCATCCCAAGTATACACTCATCCTATCTTGGATACTGAAATGCTAAGAAAACGAACGCTAATAGTCTTTTTTCTCAAACACAGTTAATGACGTTAGTACGATAGTAGTACGAGGCCAATATTGAAAAACAGGCCTCAAAGCAGAAGTTTGTACTGTAATTTCAGTCTCGAATGCTAAAAAGTTTTCACTGGATGAAAAAGGCTTCAGAAGTCAAGTGCTTTACTAACATATATGTCAATATAGGGTACAAAGGGGATACGTATTGGAATACTATCCACATTTTACTGTGTATCACTTCCTACTGGACTGGTATAAATATTCAGTATGTTTAATTTTTAAGATTGTTTTGACAATGGCCATTTTTGTAGGACAACCAACTGTCATAGCAATAATCCACCTGGCTAGATTGTTGCCTCATGTTGTTGTCTCGGTAGTCATTCAATCCTAGACACTTGTCATTTTTTCAATTTTTCAAGTGTTTTGCCAAAGGAGGGTCGTAAAATTTTTGGCACTAAATAAATCAGGTTCTAAAGTAATCGATTGCTTTCGATAATTAGGTCCCAAAGTAATCAGATACTTTGAGTACAAAAGTACCACAGTAAACTTTAGAATTACTAAAGGGTAATTGAATAATTTAGTAATTATGACCACATGTGATCAATTACTTTAGTACTTAAATGATTACTTTAGTATTTTTTAAAGTGCAGTCATTCAATCCCAGATACTGAAGTATTTAGTTACTTAAATGATTTCTTTAGTCCTTGATACATTTAGTACAAGCCTTTTCAGACCCTCCTTTGACCAAACATATGAAAGAAAAACATTTTCGAAAACTTTGGAAAAGTAATGGTTCATTATCTGAGGAAGGCAAACAATCTAGAGTATCTTTGTGAAAAAAGAAAAAGAAAAAAAAATAAAGGCCTTAAGAAAGTTGACGACCTTTTCTTCAGAATAAAACTGTATCAAAAATATACCAGATGTTTTCATGGTTTGCTTCAACTAGTCCATCTGATAGACCTTTGAATGACATCAAAAATGCAATGTTCCCTCAGTGATCTTTGAGGTTTTGCGCTGGATTTGAATGCCTCTTTCGAAACGGTTTCAACAGTTGTTTGATGGATGTGTTTTTCTATTGTTAGTTACAGCAGCAGATTGATATCCTACATGATCTTAATACTATAAAATGTTGGTCGTAGTTCAGCACCGGTCCAAGAGCTCTGCATGAAAAGCTAATGGGGCAAAATGGCCGCTGGTAACTGCCATGGAGGGGCTAAAAATAAAGGCAGCATAATCAGATTGATGAAAGTGCTCCCTGGTTGAGGGCCTCCTCCCGAGCCATCTGGCGGATGAAATTTCAGCATGTCGCTGTCTCTTACCTGTCACACGTCAGCACTGATTAGCATGCTTTCACTGTCCTGTACACGTTCAGGTCACCTACAACCCAGCTGTATGCTGTTTGATCTTACGTCAGCGGTGTGCCTTCAAGGAACGCTCGTTAAATGCCCTTGTTTGCTTTTCTTGACAACGGCCAGCCGAGTGGATCGATACCAATTTCAGTCACAGTGGTAAACATGCTGAACTGTAGCCAGAAGCTGATACATTGCAAGTCAAAACAGTTTTTTTGCCCGATTTTATAGTTTGGCAAAGAGGCCAACAGCAACACTGAAAAGGTTACAGCAATGAACTGGTTGCATCCTTTATGCTTAACTTGTATAACATAATTACAGAGTGTCCCCGTACCAAGTAACGAATTCAAGACGTTTAATCAGCGCCAATAAGGGAATTACAAGAGGCTAAATATAAGTAGCTGCAGGGATTTCTAGTAAGTAATCGCCATTGGGTACCTTAGACAACAATCTCCTCTATTAATAAACAGCGGTAGTAAAGGTGTTAAAGTAGCTGCAGAGATTTTAAGTAAGTAATATCCAATATACATGTGACAAAAACCTCCAATGTTGACTTTTCTGAGATTTATATTAAAAAATAAGCAGCCCCAGCAAAGATGTTGCAAGAAGATACGTAGCTGCAGAGATTTCTGGCAAGTACTGGCTATGGGCTACATATGACAACAACATGTGACAACAATCTCCTCTGACTACTTTTTTCTGAGACATAGCTCTAAAGCAGGGGTGCCCAGTGTGACCGATCACCCGTCTAGTTATTTTTGTTGCCCGCATGACATTGCACTAAAAAAAAAAAAAAAAGAGGATTTGAACTTTATTTCAGAACAACACCATGGGAACGTCATTTCAGAACAGCACCCTGTTGTTCACATTGGAGACTGCTCACTCTGTGAACCAAAGACTATCAAGATGGTTGAGCGTTGGCGCAACTATACCTTGGAGAGGAACTTCAAAATAAGATCAGAAAGATTTGGGCATCCTGACACCTTGATCTAAAGGGAAAACGGCCACTACAGAGTTGATAAATTAAAGGAGCTGCAGAGATTTCTGGTTAAGTGCTGGCAATAGGCACCTTTTGTCAACAATATGTGACAACAATTTCCTCTGAGTACACTTCTTAGAGACATAAATCCAAAATATAAGCAGACACCACAAAATTGTTACGAAAAGCCACAGCAGAGGTGTTACAAGAGGCTAATTTAAAGTAGCTTCAGGGATTTCTAGTAAGTCCCGGCTTTGGCCTACAATTGACTGCAATCTTCTTTGTTAGCTTAGACTGACATCAAAATAATCATCAGCCGAAGCAAAAAGTGTTACAAGAAGCAAAATTAATGTAGCCGCAGGGATTTATCTGGTAAGTATTGGCAAATGGGTATATTTGACAACAATCTCCTTTGTTGAGTTTTTTTCTGAAATTTATTTTAAAAGAACAATAAAACCAGCAACAAAGGAATTAAAACATGTAATAAATAAAGCAGCAGAGATTTTTGGCGAGCAATAGCCATGTCTGACATTAGTAGCAACAATATTTCCCGTAAATATTAAGAGGGAAAAAACCTGAGCAGAAGAGAGTTAAAACACTACACCAACAGTTTCCAAAATAAATGAAAAAATGAGAATAAAATCAATCAAGAAGGAAAATGAGAGCTGCAGAACTTTCAGCAAAGCACGGGCGGTAATAGACACTAGCTGCAAGCTTGAATTATTTCCCGACGAGGCTTCAAAGGTCTTAAACGGGAGAAACACACTGCAAAAGCTTGGCGAAAAAACAACACATGGTCATACGAAGAGGCGTCATTGGCCATTAGTCACAGCATCACGGCTTGTCGCTCTGTCAGAATCGGGTTAGTTACAGCACACTAGCGTCCCATTGCCTCGTAGTCACACAGCAAAGACGAATTGGTGTTCCGCAGCATATAAACAAAAACCGTAATAGGCTCTTTGGATGCTTGCAGGGAGACACAGCGGGGTATTTAATGTGTCTTGGAAACATGCCACTCAACGGTTTTAAGCGGCTTCCACTCAAGTGTCATGTTAACGAGAGCTAATGATTCTAAAGCAGCTAGTGGCCTCTTGAAGCCCGTGCTAATGTCGCCAGATGTTGTCTTGCTCTTTAGTCAGGATCATCCACTTACAGATCATTTCTGTATTTTGAGAGCAAGTATTTTGGATTGTGTTCCAGCATAGCATGAAAACGTATTAGAGGAGAATGATTAAGGCTAGAATGCCAGCTCATGCGTTTCATTTTCAGGGATAATTGTTCTTGATCAAAAACTGGGACCTATTGATTTTGAAGGACCATTAGAGTCTTTTGTCATTTCTGTATTAATCGTTGATCAAACGGGCGAGAGCAGGCCTTCCCGTATTGCTGTTTGTTGTTGAAGATGGAGCAAATTGATTTTGAAAGATGTTGGATACTGAACAGATTAGAGGCCACATGGGTCACTGTTACACCTCTGACAATCACATTTTCAATTGATCTTTTTGAAAATCTCTGCTGCGATCACATATGAACATTACCTCCGCCATGTGAGTAGCAGAGAGGTTGAACCCAGAAGCAGACATGACAAAGAAGTTGGAACGGTAAAATTCTTTAGATTAGAGGTATCCTTGAGTAATCTAAATACCCAAAACAATTAAGTTTATGCATGCCTAAAACATGGCGGAAATGCAGTGAGAAAGTCAAACTTGGCTTGAAAAATAATATATGAACATGGGTGCCTTGCATGCTTTTATTTTGAAGTCCCTTACAGCACGTCACAGCGTAACAGCTTGACTATTTTTTCTACTGCAACTATTGGTTCTTATACAAACACTATGGTACGTTCAATTGCCTATTCAGGGCATCAATTAATGACTTATGTTGAGATTAATACGACACCCGTTGCTGGTGTATACCACTAGCTCGTGCTCTGCTAGCTGCATCTATTACAAATTAGTTAGCAGAACTCATGAGCTCCATATAGGCTGGCATGACAGGCATAAATGATCACTTGGATGCTGACGCCCTGGCACACTTGCCGTTCCTACTGATCACATTTTAACAAACTATGCCAACTCAAATGTGCCTTTTCACTTGACAAATTTTGGCTCATTAGTCAATATTTATGGAGTGACACAAGGAAACTAGGAAAAGTGTGACAATTTGATGTACTGTCATCGGTACGTGGGTGCAAAAATGGTTACAAGACGGTTCAATTTGATTTGATGCTGCAGTTCATTTTAATCAGGTACGGTGCAATGCTTTTTGGTGTTTATTTTACATACATTTGAATTAATCTATCAGTCTTCTACTGTAAATGTAAATAAATGACTTTAAATGTACGGCAATTAAAGCCAATTTGGATTTAAATATGTTTCAAAGTGGAACGATTTGACGCGGTTGGATTCGATGCGCTCGCATTTTTCAAATCAAAAAACAATTTTCTGGTTTAAACCGGTTTTGTTACAATGCCAACTGCAAACTGATCGATATCAGCAGCCCACAGGTCACGGTTTTCAAACAATCTTCTTCAATCTTTCGCAAGCGCGATAGTTCCACATTAAAGCGAGATTCTTACTGACTGGCGAAAAGACGTTTCAGCGTAAAATCACAGATAACTTGAGTGAGCAGCTGATGGAGCAAAACAAAGCATTTTTTCCCCCCAAACAATTCCCGTAGCAGAGCACAGAATGTAATTTGCCTCAGTGTCTTTCCCACACTCTTTTATCTATTTCGAGTTTGTTTGTCCGACTTTCCACTTCACGGCTCTTCTGTGGTTGCCCTAAAAAAGAAGCAAAGGAGCATGTACAGTGGAATGTTTGGCCTTGGGCCCTTCCTATAGACGTCATCGGGGATGATTAGCACATGATTGGCCCCGCTGGGATTCTGCTATTTCAGTTTTTGCCTCTGATCAATGACATTATTTTTCTGTGAAATTCAATATCATAACAAGTCATTCAGTTCACATGATTGTGCCAGTGACACTTTTATGACATAAGCTGAATGCAACATTTTTTTTTCTTTAACCTTAAGAATTTTCACCTTTTGCCGTTACCGTCCGCTTGCATTGAGCAAGGCGGGGCATTTTTTCTCAGATTCCCTTGCATAGAGTAGAACTCTTAATTCAAGTTTCTTGATATATATGATATTCATAATTCAGAACTGGTCACATCCATTATCCATCATATAATGAAATATACAGTATGTGCATCCATTCAGTCAATGTACTCATCTGTGTGATTAAGAGGGAACATTCATCATTTTATCATTAGGAATTCCGCAGGGTCACTTACACAAGAATGCTAACAACGGGGGTTTCATGAGAATATGACTACACAGAATTCTTAACAACTTCTAAGTAGACGCATTCAAGGTAAATATGCTATATAATTTAGTAGTTTGGGTTTTTCTTTATAGTTAGGTTTTAATTTTGTGTTGAGATGTTTGTACTTTGAATCAGTTTTTAGGGCATGCATTGTTTTCATTTATTCAAATATGTGTTTATTCTGTTTTTATTTGTTTTATTGCTTTAAACGGTTGAATGTATGGCTTAAGTAAAATATGGCATTTGTATGCATTTTTGCTGCAATTTTTTGCAACGTTTTGGATTAATATTGATAGACAGAATTATATTATTCCAGAGAAACAAACAGATCTAAATTTTATTTGTATAAGTGCACACACCTCTGAGTCATGTTGATCCAAATATACTTATGCTGTCTTTGAGAAATCAACATAAATCACTTTTTAAAAAAGAAAACATTAGATTTAAAATATAGACATTTTGAACATGCTTGGGTGACTAAAAACCCCAAAGGAACATTAGCGCTGTTCCTTGCACAAAAACATAACAGGAGGGTTCAATGAAAGCTCACAACTGTAAGCTATATTTTTTTTAATTAACATTTAAATTCAGTTGTTTTGTTTAATAGCACACTAATTATTGTTTTACTTTGTTGGCAAAATACTATTAATAGGTATTTTAGAATAAGGTCATTTTGTTAGTTTTCATAAAAAACAAACTTGCAAGTCGAGGTTTGGCATTTTACCCAGCGATTAAAAGTACACTGCTGTACAAACATTCTTTATCTCTCTGAGTTCCACTTACATCTGAAGTGTCAGACAGCAGGTGTTGCTCGAACGAGTTGCTCTCCCTGGACAACCACTTCTTGGGCGCAGTGCGGTCAGCCAAGTTTCCCATGACCACTTGCCCTGTGGACGCCGATCTCAAATGTTTTCATCCCCATTTACCTAGGCATCCTCTATCTCTGCTTCCTCTCCTCGTGCATCAATGACACACTTCCGCACACTTGACTTTCCAGAGACCGACTCTCTTCCCGTAAAAGCGCACACATTTTGCTCGCGCATGTAAATCTGGGTTACAGCCGTTCCGTTTTGAGCGCCTGCTAAAATAGGGTGACCGCCCTCATAGCGGAGGACAGAAAAGAAAAAAGAAGGCGAACAAACTAAATTCAGAAGGGGATCCTTTCTGTTCCTGTCCTGTTTTATTGGCCAGGTAACATAATTGAAACAAGAACTTAACTTAGTTTATGTATAAAAACTTTTTGGAAAAGTCACAATACAACTTTAAGCAGTGTGATGGACATTTAGTTGCCAGTCAGTCACAGGAAACAAAAAGAAAGAAAATACTGTACATTTAAGATGCACAAAAATTAGGGCCCAACCAATTTGGCCACAGTCCCTCATCCCCAACGTCCTTTCACAGGTTGCATAAGTGGACAAAAGTAAATGGATAAAATCAAAAAAAGTCAAAGACACTATGGTGTGACCCTTTAGCATGACATCGAACAGAACCCAGACGAACTTCAAGTGGTGCCAACACTGTGCAAACATGGCCGGACATTATGCATACTGTCCAAAGATACTGTTCCTCACCATGCTGCAGATCATCATGTCATCCGGACATAGGCAAATAACCCAAATGTAATTCACCGTCAGTTCTTTAACCAGTCTGTTTCTACTTTTATTTCATGTGTTTTGTTGTGCATTCAAGCGAGTTGTGTCACAACGTTGTTCCATGTTTTTTTTTTTACATTTAGGATCGTCCACCACCACCAACACCACAGAGAGAGTAAAAGTTATTTTTTTAAAGGTAAACACTTTGAAATGCCTTCTGAGTAATCCTGTACTCTAATAATGTATTTTTTTTAATTTAAATGACTTTATGTTTATTATTTATTGTAATAATATGTATATTTTAGTCATATTACCATATTTTCTGCATTATAAGGTGCACCTGAAAGCCTTATTTTTTTAAAAAGATGATGGTGCGCCTTATAATCAGGTGCGCCTTATGTATGAATCTATATTGAGATTGGGATTGGTAGATGGGGAATGAACTGATAAAGTAAGTTTTACCTGATTCTTGTGTGTGTTTACAGTTGAACAAGGTTGGTCATATTGACATTGCTTGTTATGCTATTGAGTGTTTAGAGTTATTATTTTAGTTATTATTATTATTACTTTGAGTATTACTATATTGTGATTGAAAAAAGTTTAAAATATGTCATTAATTGAGGGTGCGCCTTATAATCCGATACGTCTTAAACTTGGAAAAAAGTTGTAAACTATGTCATTAATTGAGGGCGCGCCTTATAATACATCTTATGGTGCGGAAAATACGGTACTTCTTTATAAGCAGGTACAAAAAAAACGCCTTGATGGGCAAAACAGAGATGCATTTGTCACTTGAGCAGATTTGCTCCTGAAATGATCGGCGTCAGAACGATTCATACTGGGGGCCGTTAAAAACGGATAGCGGGCCAAACTAGGCCGTAGGCTGTAGTTTGAACACCATCTTTCTGCCTCCTTTTTCTCATTGCTCTATTTGCATTTGTCTAGAAAAGTGCAATCGGATTGGCAGGCGAGCTAATGCATCGCAAACACGTTCGACTTTTGCACGAACGCGAACACGGAGGTAAGAGCGAGGGCCGCTCGAGCGCTTGAAACTTCCATCGAAGTACGAGCCAAACGGCTCAACAGGCTGTCTATTTACGGACCTCGTTTTGCTCTCTCTCTCGACATATTTGCCTCACGCGGCTCTGCTTCGCACGCCATCTGTCAGCACCTCTCGTAAAGATTCTGTCATCGCTCGGAGATTAACGAGCACTACCGTAGGTTGACGAGACGAGAGGAGGGATAAAACGGGCGAATCTCAAACAACACTTGTCAGAGACAACATCGGAGCCAACCGCCGTGTGTCATGGCTGCTGCTTGCCTCTGGAGCTGTGAGATGAACTGCTGACCCAATGGGTGGAGGACTGTGTACATGACACCCATAAGCACCAAGCAGGGAGACATAGAAGAGGCGATGATAACATAAACCTTCCCTCTACAATTCAAACGACAGACGCTACAGCAAGGGCAAAGCAAGATGATGTAACTATTTGAATAGCTTCACAAATGGGCAGTCGTAGAGGTAGCCTAGCAGTTGTCAAATAGGCGTACAATTACTGCCGGGGGTCTGGGAAGTCATTTCAGGAGGTATGTGAAATTTTAACAGGGTTTCTGCAGGGATCGGCAAATCTAATTTAACGCTTTTTAATGTTGTCACAGTTGGCCCGGCCCTAGGCAAAATTCTATTTGCGCCCTCCCCCCCTTGGATGATTTACATAAGCTTACAAGAGAAGTTGAAGTTTTAACATTGCCTTTAACCTCGTTCAAACCCAAAGAAATATTTTTACGTTTTTCAAGAGTCTAGACATTCAATCGTTGAGTATTTAGCTAAGCCTGGCTGAAAATGCCAGTTGTTATAAAAATTAAGTGCTAATTAATTAAATAACTCATTTGGATTAATCAAGAATGACTCAATCACTTAAGTACCTAGAGTAATGGATTACCTAGGTTAGATAAGTACTTTAGTACCGAATGTAAATGATTCTTTTTGTACAGGGCTGTCAAACTCATTTTTTGTCACAGGCCATTTTTGTATCTACAACTTCACTGATTGGGCCGATATGATGAGAAAAGAAGTCAATTTTAAATTGCCTTGTAGTAGTATTACCGTATATAAGAAATTGATGGCTTTGCAGTTTTGAGACCAGACGTTAAGGATACATTTGTTAAATTATTGTTGAAGTTACTGTCATAAAACAAACCCCAAAAGATTGCAAAGTCTAAACTATATTATTTATTATATACGACAAGTTCAAATTTTGGAACTGAGTTTCACAAGGGTCATGGATATTTACATGATTTGCTTTCGCGAGCCACGTCAAATGACGTGGTGGGCCGGATTTTGACAGGTGTTTGACACTCGTGATTTAGTACTTGAAGGTTTTGATGTCATTGATTAAACAAAGTAATTGCCTATGCAACGTTTTCCACAGGAATCCCTACAAGTCTTGAGGATACATTATGTATTGTATTCTGCACTAATGTAATTCTTGGGTAAAGCCACAAATAATGAAAGTAAAAAAAAATGCTCAAGTAGAACCTTTTAAAGCAATATTTTTTGTCTTGTGAAAAAAAAATCTAATTAAAACTGATTCTTAGGAACTAGTTGTAGTTTTGCTGTTTTCAACTTGGCCAGGTCTCTCTTGAATTAAAAGTTTTTTTTTTAAATCTCAGTGGGACCAACCTACTTAAAAAGGTTTAACCAATAAAGAAAATACATTGCTTGTAACCCTCAACTTTTGTTAGAGTGCACTTTAAAACTATTTGTGGTTGTAGACAACCATGGCAAAAAGCAAAGTCTATTCAACCTTAATACATATTAATCGGAAGTAATGACAGTTTTAAGTGCATGTAGCATAAATATTGTATAAATAGTGACTGCAAAGCTCATTTCCATCTACCAATATGATCGTCTTGACAGCCATTAGGATCGCTACAATGGCATGTTAAGTAGAAAAGTGCAGCTGCGAGCTAAAACCTCATCGAATCTTTTTGCAGCTGTGGAAAAACACGTTTAAAAAATGTATAACCATGATTTTGAGTAAAGCTTAAGTTTAGGAGGACATTCCAGAGACGACGCTCCAATTCCACATTGTTACGTTAACACTTCTAATCGAATTTTGTGTCGGGCCCATTCCAGTTCTCCCATGCTGCCCTACGTAAGACCTTGCTATTTATAACCTCTTTCCTAATTGGACAGAGTGAAAGCTATGTAGCCACTTCCTTCCTCTTTTTCCTGCCAGGGACGGATAGCAAGACTCTTTTTGTTCCGTCTGGAATCCAAGCACCTACCCCCCCCCCCCCCCCCCCCCCCCCAAAAAAAAAAAAAAAAAAGCAGAGGGAGGTTTTAAAACATTCATAAGCTGCTAATGAGGCTGTGCAGCATATTTCGTAGTGTAGGTGTATGCTGCAGTAGGAGTTGCAGATAGTTATTGCAATAAAGAGCTTTTCCAGAGACTTTTTTTCAGTCAGGGAATTCAATGTGCTCAGTTTGATGAAAAAAAATGCTTGCAATAGATTACCTACAACTGATGAGAACTCAATCAAACTTATATTACTTATTTACTTATTTCTCTCTCTAAACAAACACAAACACACACACACACACACACACACACACACACACACACACACATATATATATATATATATATATATATATATATATATATATATATATATATATATATATATATATATATATACACAATGTATATTATCTTTTTTTTGTTTTATGTGATGATTTGTTTTTTATTGATTTGTTTTAACTGATGAGAACTCAATCAAACTTATATTACTTATTTACTTATTTCTCTCTCTAAACAAACACAAACACACACACACACACACACACATATGTATATATATATATATATATATATATATATATATATATATATATATATATATATATATATACACACAATGTATATTATCGTTTTTTGTTTTATGTGTTTTGGTTCTTGTAAAGTATTTGCTAACAGTCTCTAACCTTTTGTTGACGAGCATAGAAATGAATAAAAACAAATGATTAAAATTCCAATTCACCATTATGCCTAATATAGTGACTGTAATTAGCAGGAACACTGTGTGCGCGACTGTGTGTGTGCGTGTCTGTGTCTCTTGTAAACAAGCAGGTCTTATCTTGTGTTCTACAGCATGGGATGCTAATGAAACATTGTAACCAGGCTACAAAAAAAAAAAAAAAAAGGAAAACAGTACAGTTAAGAAAATGGATGAATGGGACGGTATGCATTTCTTTATTTCACTATTTCTTGTTTTCAAGCACTTTTCTTGTGGTGTTCTTGCTCTCCAAAAATTGTCCATCTCCATGTCATGTATACCATGTGGACGTTCTATTCTATTCTATTCTATTCTATTCTATTCTATTCTATTCTATTCTATTCTATGTTGCCAGCATCCTCTCACCTACTCAATACCAGCACTGCTATGACCGCCTTGTTTCTTCAATTGTTTTTAATTTGACCACTACTACTATCTTTTGATTGTTTAGAATTTTGCAACCAAGATATGGAACCACTTGTCATACCCACTGCTAAATCACTGCTTCTAGGAATTGGAATATCAAAGGTACGGAACCCACTAGAAAATGTCTAGTTTTCTTTAAACAATGACTATGACGACTTCTTGACTTTTCTCCTGACATACTTTGTTTGACTTCTTTTTGACATACCTTGCAGATGTTTTGAATGTGACAGCGACACAAGCGGAAACTGCATTTTCATTAGAGCTCTTTGCTAATCTGCGTGTCTTGCCAATAATGTGATTAAGGGCCAAGTCTATTGGCTCGGCGTCGGCACACAGAATCACAAATACACATATACATGCATGCACATACACACACCCTAGCAAATAAGGGTCTTACCTCGGTCATGTGAATAAGATAGAATCGGAGTTCTTCAGCATAATCTGAGGAAAAAACAGAAAACAAAACCTTAATCCTGCCTCATCTATATGATTATGACTAGAAATAACATATAATAATTTACATAATCATGGCCTAGAGAAACAAATAAAGGCATCCCGAGAAATAAATGAAGTCAAGCAAGTTTTGGACTTAACGCAGATGAGTAAATAAACACTCTCTATGACGAAGTAATGAAGTTCTAATTTTGCACAAATATTTGTAAGGAAAATAAAAAAAAAAGCCTCGTCTCAAATCATTTATTTTTTTTAAATATATGATTGGCAGTTGTATAAATATACACCACTTCCCTGCCTTGGACGACATGATGAAAAAAAATAAAGAAATAAAAGGTAGACCTTGCCTTAAACAGGTATTTGTCAGCAGAAAAAATAAAAACGTCCACTCCGATAATTCAATTTGAATGAGCGCCTGGTTGTGTAGTAAATACACAACCCAAAGCCCTATATAGAGAAATAAAGAAAAAGATTGTTCCACCCATGCCGGATCACTTCAGACAGAAATGCAAGCCGCCTTTCAGTTAAATTAATTCAGATATGCGCCTGCTATTGCCTGTAGTATGTAAATAGAAGTCAAGTATGATAATAACCAGCAGAGGACGCTATTGGATATATTTCCAAAGCGGCTTTGCGAAATGAGATGTGTCTCAAATTGTTTGATCGGCTAAAAAAAGCTAAATGGCTTCACCAGAGAGGAACGATATTATAAACTCCTCAACAATTATAATTATTTAGTGTACTCCAGGCTAAAAATCTTTTGTCATATTAACAATGTCAAAAAAAAAAATCTTTAACAGCTGATCGTTTCAGCTATATGGTTGTGCCTAACCTCGAAGTTTCCCACGCTCTTAAAAAGTTTAAGCATGATGCAGACAGGAACACCGGACAGCTGTTGTATTGAACTTGTGCTGCCTGGATTTTTTTTTTTTTTTGTGCAAGTACACGCGACAATAACACAAACACACACCATAAATACACTCTCAAAGTTGAAACAAACAATCCCCCACTGGCGCCTCTTTCCTGACTGAGAATGCAGAAGCAAGAGGGGAAAAAAAAAAAACAATGACAGGCAGACAGCAGGGCGGTGTGACAGTCCGCTCATGACAACACACAGATATACACAGATATACAATACACAGATGGCCTCAGATTGTGTGACAAGTGACTGTGGTGACCTCCAATTTACATATTTTTTATTTTGCTATCATGCATACTCGAAAATAAAATACGTCTGGACAAATAATTGTATTCATCGCATTTTAATTTAAGACACCATGCATCAGATTGGTTCGTTTTTTATTTTAGATCTGACAATGTTTTCAGGGTTCTTTTTCTAATAACATTTGTAAACAACATAAATATAACATATTACGCACAACAAACTCTATTTATTGAATCAGATTTTATTTCAAGTTTATTTAATGATTTAATTTCAACCAACTTTGTTTTTACAATTGACATAACTATTTTTCATTGTATCATCAATCAAAAAATAGTGTTTTACTTTCATTTAGCATTAGTGGCTTTTCATTTGAAAAATTAACCCAAAAATAATTCAATGTTTTAAACAACATTTGACTTCATTTTTTCCCCCACAACATTCAGTAGTCAATTTTGCATCGTTTTACACATTTGAAACGTTTCTGATTGCCAGTGAATCGATTCAACTTTCAATCCCACGTTCTTGCGTTTCCTTTAAGTTCAGAGATTCAATTCCACTTACTTATTCATATAATTTTTCAAGTATTTGTCAAAAGTAGTACTAAAATGTCTTACTAAACAAATTAAGTAATCAATTACCTCAGGTAAATAAAGTAAATAAAGTAATCAATTACTTTAATTTGTAGTTCAAAAATATCTATCTATCTATCTATCTATCTATCTATCTATCTATCTATCTATCTATCTATCTATCTATCTATCTATCTATCTATCTATCTATCTATCTATCTATCTATCTATCTATCTATCATCCATCCATCCATCCATCCATCCATCTAAATAGCTAAATAGTTATAGCTCTAATCTATCTACAGTATATCTTTGGGATCGAATGAGTTAAGGTGCTGCGGTGCCACTTAGCCTGGATGATTACCATGCACCAAATATTTTGGACAGTGTGACAATGCTAATGAGGATTAGTGACAAAGTCAAAACAATAAACAACGTACAGCACAAAGAAACACAATGGTGTCCAATATTATTGCTGTGTCCCGCTTGGGAAAAACAAAAAAGGCGGAGAAGCTAAACGTACATTATTGGCCACCCTGCATGTCTATACTAAAGACAAATATTTAGAGTGAGTGAGTCATGAGTCATGACATGAAGCTGTCATTGGCTGCAGCCAAGTAACGGAGTGCGCTGGCGCAGGAGATGACTGTTTACTGGGGACGGGAATGAAAAGACAAAGCAGCAGGAACTCAGCAGGGATGTGGTTGCCTAAATATCCTCAGGTCAATGAAGCGTTTATAGCCAATTGTAGTGTTTTGCTCGGGCCTCAAACACACTTTGATAAATAAAGTAATAAATAGAGGCTTTATAAGAAAGGAGTTAGCCCAAACATTTTCTGCTGCATTATATGCTCAAAGCGCTAGTTTAAAAACAGAAATTTGATTAATAATTCATTTGTGGACAATGAATTTACTAGCAAAAACGTACTGTCTCAGGGGTGGCCATTTTGCCATTTGCTGCCTGAGTAACTGTAATGTCATTTTCAATGGACAGCAAGTGTCAATATGGCTGCCCCTTAGTTGGATAAAAATGAGTGGCTTTTCCTGCTTAATTTATATTCCACAAAGGCTATATTAATTTATGTTTTGACTTGTGAGGCTGCATAGACGACATTATTGTCAAGAACATTTTTGACATGACTTCCCCTTTAATATCCACATGGATGCTTGTGTATATTTTTTTGGGAAGTATGACTATACTTACAAAATTATGGTATTATTTTATACATACCGTCCTGTAGTCGGAGGTGTCGTAGGTACAAAGGACTCTGAAGGACGTTACACTTGCCGGGCTCATCTTCTCTTGTGACCAACATCAAGTCTGTGTAGACGAACACCGTAACCTGCAACGGAGAATGCATGATGATTTTTTTTCTTTTTTTCATCCTTATTTTTTTTTTTTTGTTCCACAATGAGAACACATGTGGCAAATCATCCTGAGATGGATTATTTTATACAATGAATTGGATTATTTTATACAATTTATGATATTCATTATTGTATTATTGTAAAGGGCTATTTTTTTTGCCTAAATCATATTCCTCAAATCCTATTGAACTAGTGTGGCTGCATAGTATACTATGTGTAAGAGACTATTTTTTTTGCTGTGACTTCCCCTTTAAAATGTTTTTTTTTCTTAGCATTTAGGTTTTTTGTGTTGTAATAAACACACTTTTTTGTGTACAAAACGAACAACACTTTTCCAGACTATTGTTCTAAAATATAATAAATGTTTTTCTTATTTTCACAAAAAAATTGTGCAATTTTCAATGGTAATTTAATTATCTAAAAAAAAAAAAACTCACATTTTTTAGGGGTAAAAAAAAAAAAAAAAAAAATCTCGGTAAGGATTACTGACCTTGAGGGAGTGATGCTTGCTCTCATGTAAGATCATTTCCTCTGTTAAAATGAGAGCTCGACTGCACAGGTCCAGAGGCTACTTTCACACAAAGGTTTGTCATTTTAAATTCATAAAAGGAAATGAACATTTCGGCCAATAACGGACTCACCTGAACAAAGATGGGGAAGATGAGGATTTTGGGCGCCACTGAGACATATCCATAGTTACCATGAGGGAGATGAGAGCGAACGATGGTGCAGTTTTGGTAGTTGGCGATGTTAGCACTCTGCTGCTGGTAGTTGGGCACGGCGGTAGCAACGGAAGAGGTTTTTGACGTCTTGCCGTTGTTGGAGCGACGCAGGAAGCCAGTGCGGCTGGAGAAAGGACCGCCTCCGCTTGAGGCGGGATTAAACGTTCCAATGCCACCAGCGGAACCAGCGGCCTGGTTTTGAGCCCCAGAGGTCTGCCGCGTGGGGTACAACCTACTGGCTGAAAGATAAAAAACAAAAAAAAATTATAGTGAGATTTTCAAATTTAATTTCATTGTTCATTCAACATTTGCGGTAAAAATAATGATGGGTCAAAAAAGGACTGATACAATATTTGGGTCAATTTGACCCAACTTTTTGGGTTGTTTTAAATCAGAGGTGCCCAAATTATGGCCTGAGCGCCATTTGCTGCCCGTCATCCATATTTTTGCAGATCATAGCATACACTCAAAACACATTTTGACATGTCTTGCAGTGCTCTATAAAAAAAAATAAAAAAAGGTTTGATGGTTGACAGCATTAGACAGATGTGATTGTGACCATGTTTAATGAAGTCTAAAAAAATAAATAAATAAATAGAATGTGGCCCTCTTTATTTTTCTGTATAGAGCACTCAAAGGAAAAAAGTTTGGACATCATATTTCACACAAAACAAGCTGTTTAAGGGGTTGTTTTGAACAAAATGAGCCATTTGTTTCTTTGTGTGTGCGTGGTTGTTTTGTGCAAAACAAAACCAGAAAGTTCAGTCAAATCAGGTCGGTCAAAATTAAGTTTGATGTGACGAAACAATTGTAAAAATATCATTCAGAAATTAAACATAAATAAATAAATAATATTCCAATCCCAGTGACCAAATCAAACACTGAACAATTTCTCTAGTGTGGTATACCGACAAGTGTTTGGAAAAGTTCACTTGAGAACTAATGTATAAAATTAAATAAAAAAAACAAGAAAATTATTTAAAAATGTCTTACCTAAAGTTCCCTGATGGTCCTGATAAACCGGTCTCAAGATCTGAAAACAGAAAAACTGCTATGTTACTCTCATTTTCCACTAAGATCCAATCAATGTAGGGTTTGGGCATGACAATTTGTAAACGACGTGTAAATGACGTGTAAATGCTGTCATGTCGACACTTTGCAAAGAGATAACATGATAGCATTGTTTTTGAATTTCCAGGAGTTCTTTCAAGGTAAATTTAGCCTGCGCATGTAGACAATGGTATCACTTAAATGATTCATTCGTGGTATTGTGCAATGAATCTATTAGTGTTGTACTCTGATTGTGGTTCAGTCTTAACGTCTGAATCATCTCCTCTTTCACTTGAATCAAAGATGAAATCTCGCTCGCACTTATTTTCACATGCAATCAAAAAAGCTCCATGAGACACAGGGGGGTGTTTGATGGTATAAACTAGCCAACATCTCTATATGTATTGTACAGCCAGAAAAATAAAGGTTAAGCCTGTTAGTCAGTTGCTCTCAAACAAATGTGTTAGTAATGTGTAATTACACTGTTGGAAACTAAGGAACTCATTTCAGTCTTTGCTTTGACAACAAGTTTGCTTTATTGATGCAACCACTAGATGCAACAATCGGTGTACAGAGTTTGGAAAAATCCCCTTGTGTCATCCAAGAACTTTTGCATTCAACATGGTCAAAACCAAGAGGATACCTTTGCCATAAATGATGCAATTAATAAACATATGCTTCGTTTACCAGATGTCTTTGTATGGGCGGACATAAAGATGGCGGACTAAGTGCTTTATTGTAGTCTGAATGCACTTCCTCTGTTCACAATAAAAGGAACAATGAAGGAAGCCCTTGTGTAAAGTCACTCTATCAATTAGCGCCGGGGATGAAGGGTAAGGAGACGTATCTAGCATGAGCCATCATGTGACCATGGTGAGGATGAGGAGGACGGAGGAGATGATGAAGATGCAGCCCACCACCAGTCTGCGGTACCTGGCTTCCGGGGTTGAAGGGGGCCAGGATGATGTAGTTGTCCCCGTTGGACGCCTTCACCCTGGTTCCCTTCAGCGTGGCCGTGTGAGGGTGCTGGAGGTGCCGGGGTTTGCCGTCCAGCTCTTCGGCCGAACCGCCCTGGCCGCCCCACCTCAGGGTGCCCGCCCCTAAGCCCCCGCCGCCGCCCGTGACGTTGTCCGAACCGTTGACCAGAAGCCTGCGGGCGGCGGTGGCGCGGTGGTGGGCCGGCAGCGGCGGCACGGCCGGCGGGGTTCGACCGGCGCCCAAGTCCGGGGCGCGCCTGCGGGTGGGCGGCGAGGGCGACTCGTAGTTGGGGGCGGACTGCTTGTAGGAGGGTCGGTGGATGAGACCCTCAAAGTTGGGCTTGGCCGAGGGGCCGCTGCGCCACACCACAACGGTGATCTCATTTGCGCTGTTTCTGCGATCACACCACAAGACTGGGTCATCATTTATCGGAGATTGTCTAATCATACCGATTGCAACTAATGATTATCTCATTACTTCATTCAATGTTTGCCTGGTTAAGATGTATTTTTGATATATCTTCCTTGGACCTAGCCTGTTCATTTGTGTCCACTTTGTGTCCATTTTGGGTCAGGAAGACAGCAAATCTAATTGCATCCCATCAAAAAAACATGAGACAGCCTTGGAAACGTCAAGATGTCTTCAAGTGAGCACACCAGAACTTAGTAAGGTAGCTCTAACAAGTCATAAGATAAAGAACAAAAACAAATGTCTACAATAGCAGACACAAATGAATGGACTCCGTCTCAGGAGGAATGTACTTTGTCTTTGAAAGTAATAAATGATCTTTGGCATCAATAACCTTCAATGAAAAACAAAGTGATAATCAATTAATCTGTCAATTAATTGAAACCGATTTTTGACTTGCAGAGAACTAGCCTGTTCGTTTTTGTCCACAGTTGTGTCCATTTTGTCTCAGGAAGATAGCAAAGCTAAATGGATGCCACTTAAAAACGTGAGACATCATTTGAAAGCGCAAGATGTCCTCGACTGAGCCAAATGATTGGGTTAGCTCCAATGAGTCAAATACTGTATACATAGACCTAAAGTAGGTACATATGAACAGACTGGAAGGATCTAGATTGGTCTTTGACATCTTGTAGTGAGAATGGCTTGTCTTAATTGTGGCACTGAAAGAGATTTTAAAAAAAAGATTAAAAAAAAAAAACAGGCCATTATTTCAGATAAACCGTGGAATAACATAAGCAACAAAGATGCAATTAATGGTTGGTTCATCACCATTCAGAAAATAATAAAAGTGTAGCTAAAGTTTTATTTTTATTCAACACAAAGATCTGTCTGTTTATGAAGGACTTGCAAAGAAAGAAGAATATTTATTGAAAAGAAATGACAATTCTGAAGATTTCGATCATTTTAAATTGAATCTCAAAATGATTGATTATAAACAATGGTTCTATAACATACCGATTCACTGTTTATTCATCAATAGTTTGCTAGAGCTCTAAATCCAAATATTAGGCCTAATTTAAACCCTTATAAATCTGGACTTTTTTCATTTTCAATGTTGATGACCAGGACAAAAGGACAAGCATGATTTAAAAAATTAATACTAATAATAATAATCTTAAAAAAAAAAAAAAGTCTACTAATTGACAAGGCCATTATCCCTTCAAAACAAGATGGCGGGTGGTCTTACCTGATAGCATGTGCCAAATCAGCACATTTCCACTGCTCCACGGGCTGACCATTAAGCTGCAGGAGCGTATCCAGCTGCTGTAGACCCGCCTGCTCGGCGGGGCCTCCTGTCACAGGAACACAACAAAGACACGTCAATCAAGGTACGATTACAGAGCATGTGTTTTTTGTTTTTTTTCCCCCCAAGCTCGTTTATTTGATTAGAGGAAAAAGTGATGAGAGCTCTCCCTATTAACGGCGACATCCCGCTGCTCGGCTTGATCCTCACAGTAATCCTCAAAGAGAAGAGATGAAAAACAGAATGCCCAAAGGTGACATTCAACTTTTATGATGGGGAATTATTTATGAGGCATCAAAAGTGGATCAATAAATGGGCAAAGGGTGCAATAAGGTGAAAGAGGCCATTCAAATGCAGTCAAGTCAGTGAAAAATCGCAAATTGCTCATCACTTATAATAATCTTATTATACATGAACACACATCTATGGTTAGTCTTTTTTATGCCACCAATTCAAAGTTAACAAGGGTAACAAAATGCCACATATTCATGGTAGCAAATTCAGTAGGCGGGGGACACCCGGAACTGCTTGCCAGCTAATTGCAGTGATACCAATTTGTGGCAAGCAAATGCATCAGTGATGCATCAGTGCATTTGTCACCTGTGGGTGTGTCAGCAGTGGGTGCGACTGTGTGTGCAGTACATCACATGCCTACCAAAGGACAGCAAAATGTGACATCCTGGATGCCCAAAACATTTTTTGATCATTGGAATCTCTCTGTTGTATTAAACAGCCAACATAAGCCACATCAGGATTTAAAGTGGAAGTCAAATCAAATAGTTTCTCAATAATAATAACATATACGCGCCCTTGCTAATCTAAACATGGCATTCTGATTAATAATGCAATTGTCCAATGTGAATGAAGCCAAAAAAATCCACCTGTTTTTATTGCTTTCTTTCTGTCGACTGAAAATGACATCACAGTGCCAATGGCTCAGCCTGTGAATGTCATATGACCAAACCCAGAAAACAGGTCAACCGTGACTGTCGTTACTCTAATTTTTGGGGATTCTGATGTCATTTTCAGTCAACAGCAAAGGACAAAATGGCCGCTCCTTGAGTTGGATGAAAACGTCTAGATTGCTCGTGCAAATGCAATGTAAGGGGGTATAGAACGTATTATTGTTACAAAACTGCTTGACTTGACTTTCACTTTAACATTGTAACTCATGCCAGGATATATGTCAAACTGATTTATCTTGTTTCAGAGCTTTCTTAAAAGAACCTTCTTGCCTGGATCAACAGCTTGCACCCTCACAGGCGAATCAGAGCAGATGGTGAATCCGTACCCATCCTTTCCTCGAAGGATGGTCACCTTCAACACAAAGACGCAAACAGAAAGAGATCATTATTCTGACATGGGAAGACCTTATTTCTTGCTGTCAAGAGATAAAAAGAAATAGCTGCACCTGATTATAACAAAAGAACAAAATCTGACCAGAAAATCTAGTTTTGTCATGTATAAGCCACACTAAAACAAACTAAAAAAACACATGTTGTCACATTAGATATTTTATGCAGAAAGGTAGTATATGGGAGATTTTAACATTGTTGTTTTTATTGAAGTCTTTTTCAAACTGCCTTGCTAAAGCAAGATTGTGTCTTCGCGGCTCAACATGCTTGCATGTTTAGAAATATGCGAGGCACCAATATATATTCAACATCACGCCAACACAGTCGGATTGTTAGAAAAATGCACCGAAACAACAGTAACACGCCTGACTGAAAACAACCATGTTATTGGGTGCTATCATCTTCCTCTTCACCCTCTGCACTAAATATTTGTTTTAAATAACATTAAAATAAAAACTACTTTGTGTCTGTGATTGACTTGCTCTCCAATTTAGCATGGGAAACAGCTTTACTATGGTTCACTAGATTAGTTTTTGTTGCTGTCATTAGCTGTGGCTGCAGGTGCAGCTGGGTGCTTTACGTTTACAGTATGTGTTGGGCTGAACTTGAGCGGCTTCTGTATGACAGTCTGCCTTTAGCAAAATGACGTTATGGCAATTTTTTAAAGTTAAATTTACTATTCATTGGACCAACAGCCCTTACATGCGCTGCCATTTTTTTTTTTATGTCTGCCTTCTGCCCTCTCACCCACAACAGATATCTATTAGTAATGTCAAACATAATGACAGCCAATCAGTGTCCAAAGTACATAAATCAGATTAAAATTTAACACACAAACAAATATTGTTTTAACTATGATTGGAATTAATGCACTGCAATTATTATGTTAATCTAAAAGCCGTAGTCTCATCATTACACAACAACTAGCCGGAAGACATAAAACAGTCCTGGCAAGCTAACCAGCTCCCTACCAAGAGAATTAAGAAGATTTTTTTTTTTTTTTTTAAGTTCGCTTCCTATGCGAACTGTCTTGCCTGCAGTTTTCCTGAGGAAGCCAATTAGCTGAGCTGGTGAAAAAATAACTCCCAGAGACGGAAGACTGAGTTTCTTTGTTCATGGATTGGCGGAGGAATGCCTTGCACTGTCAGGCATCCCCAGGTAGCAACGACCAATTATACATAAAATGCAAAGCCCTCAGAAAAGACAGACGGATGAAAATTCTTTGATTGAAAATACTAACAACAACGTGCCAAGAAATACAAGCTTCTTTATGTATCATTTTCATTCATGATGTGTAAGATTTTGCAATTAATTTACAATGAAAGCTAATGGACACATAAAAGGTAGTGTAAAGTGCTGGGCAAGTATCCTGGAGGCAAACATTGTTGTTTTGATTAAAAATAATACTTAGAGTGAACATTTTCTCATAGAAACAACAATGGCATGATTTTCCAAGATCAACTTTTCATCCTTCAAAACACTCCTGTCATGTAAACTAACCGAAAATCAACTATCTTTAACTATTCTACAAGAGGAACAAAACTTCCAAACACCTACACCTGCCTAAAAGTTCAAACCCCTAATGCAAAAAGACCGAGGTAGCGTGAGTTTTTTGTAGTCCGAGGCTGCTGTGTCTTCTCTTCTGATGTCAAACTTGCGATTTATCAGCTGATGGCATGCTGCGCATCGGGGCTTCAGGCGGCTTCTTTTCTTGTCCACAATGTGTTGTTTCAACTGACTGGAGGTACTGTGACAGATTTACCCTCGGGTGGAGTGAGGAAAGGAAACGCCCAGAGATCCCACGAAATTCCATGAAATAAATGGCTTTTTTCCAAGTAAGTCTTCATCCAATTCTAAACCTTTCCACCCAGTTCAGCCACAATTGGGTATCTAGTTTTTCCTCAATCCTATTAATTATTAGTAACACCTAGGGTAAAAATGGCATTATATAAAGAGTGAAGCTATACGAATTAGTGTTAACTGTTCAAATTATACAAAGCCAACAAACCAATTGGTTATCAAATTAAATTCTATGATCTAGTTCACGGGTGTTAAACTCAAGGGCCAGGGGCCAAATCTATTTTAAGTGGCCCGTGAAAAGCTAATTATGACTTTAGGATTCTGACTAAGATGCCGAATTTCTAAGTTGTTTTCAATTTAAAAATATTTTGCGGAAGCAACAAGCATTCTTTTGAACAGCTTTTGCTGCCATCTGATTTCAAAACTAAGTGTGCCGATCATATGTAAAATTGATTTGACTTCCAATAGAAGCTAGAAGTAAAATTTGGCCCACGATTAAAACCTGTTTGACACCGCTGATTTAGTTGAATTTAAAACAACTCAATTAATGTGTCGCGTATACAACAATCAATTTTGCCACGGCATCCAAAGTCTGTTCAAAATTACGGAGAGTTGTTACGCGCTAAGAGGCGAAGTTTTTTTTTTTTTTTTTTTTTTTTTATAAAAACAAAGATGAGAACAAACAATAAGCAAATGTGTGTTTCAGTAAAAGGTGTTCAACTACGGAATTATTATGAGAAAGAATTGAAAAAGTTGGATTTATAATATAAAATATTCACGTATATTAATAAAACAATGCTACATAAGTTTAGAACTCCTTCCTACTCCTTTGAACATAAAATTGCATTTAATATGTATTGATCCTTGCTTCAGTTTTAAATTAAATAAATTAATCAAATAATCAAGAGATCCATTCGCAGAAACAACTACGTAAACCATACATGTGCTGCAAAATGTAGCCTTGATGGAAGTATCCAGGGGCCCTAAAGCTTGCAATGACCCTAAAACGTCAGACAGAATTGCAAATTCATGAGAAAGACGACAAAGAGATGGGTGAGTAAAAGGCCAAATTATTGTGACGCAGCGATGACGGATAATCCCTACCTGACTGACAGAAGTGGGTCGTTTTGAAGTGTCTCAAATGAGAACAAGATCAAAAAAATAAATAGCTTAAAAATGCTCCAAATGTAACTAGAGATGGCATGAGAAAGATACAAATGAGATACGTTGGTATTAAGATGGAACAACGGCAGCTAAGGTAGGGAAAAAAGTGCTTCCGAGGTCGTTACAGAAGGCCAAAATCAAGTTCCTAATTGTTAGAGGGGGAAAAATGAACACAAATGTATTTGTTTAGTATTTCATTAGAATTGTCTCATTCATTTTTTTAATTATTTGAAAAGAGGACGCTTGATACTACTACGACATATTTTCGAAGGGAGTAGTTTTATTTTTTTCTTTAGTCCCATGATTGTGCATTTTGCTTCTTTACAGAATTCTGAATTTGCTGCCAGCCATTCTTAAGCATTTTGACATTTTCGTTTTTCCTTGTGTTGGGAATACGGACATTGTGTATATTTGCTAAGCAAATGCACAGGTGAGCTTTTGTGTTTTCTTTTCTTTTCTGTGATTGACTACTGAGGTTTTTTTTTTGTTTTTTTTTTTTTGGTATTCAGTACTCAACTAATGCACTGTCGTGTCTTGGCCAATGCGTGGCGTTGTTTTCCTATTTAGGGCTTTGCGTTCTTGGGCAATATGCTACGTTACACTGAAATACTGTACTGTTTTATTGATTGCTCTTTCTTAACGGACAAAACATTTTTGACATGTATTTATTTATTTCTTTCATAGTGACGAATGTTATTCATTTTGGAAAACATATGATTGTACCATTTGCAGTGCTGTTCTATGAGTGAAGATAATATGACTGTTATGAAGACAAGCTGTCTTGTGTTTATGTCCACAGAGTAAATAAATCCTGGAAAGCAATCATTGAAGGTTTTTCTTAACCTTAGACGCGCATCTGTTACACGAAAACTTGCAACCTTGAATGACTTTTTACCTTTGTCAAAACTCTGAAATGTTTGCTTCTCAGGGGGATAAACGCTTAGTTGACATTTCAACTCAGTGGCAGCGAATAGGTTACGGCCGTTAACACTGAAAAAAATATATACTCTTGGCCACTGCGCTGCAGTGCATTAAAAAGGGGAGGGGGAAGCAATAATAATCTCGCAAACCGATAAGAAACTGAGCTAATGCTACATTTTCTCCCAGTGTTCATTTAAAATGTATGAAAGCAAGAGGATAAATATTTCAGCAAAATGGACATCGAGGATATGAATGGACTCAAACCATTGGTTTGAACGCTTCCTTTACATGAGAAAGACATTCCCACATGTGCTTAAGTATGTGTTCATGCATGAGTTCCGGAGCGTTCCCCTTTTTAGCTTTCACGCCCCAGTGCGCCGCCTCTCAGAGTGCCGGCCGCACGGAGAAAAACCGCCGCTAATTGCAATACACCGCTTGTCTTAATCGTGCCAGCGTCACGCATGTACTGTTTGCTTGTTAATGTATGTTGTGAGTTGGACGTCACACAACACAGATGCACACACATCTCCTTGTCAACTAGTCATTTTCTTCTTCCTCTTGGAAGGACAATATTATCTGGGTCAGTATGTTCAGTGACTGGAGTTAACACACATGCACGCACAACGAACTAGTGTCTTTCTGTATTTTGGTCATGAGAGGTTTTTTTGGGCTGAATAAGAGTTGTTATAGAAACTAATCAACAACTATTATGTCTGAGTATGTGCTTGTATGAACCACTATTATAGTCAGTTTACAGTATCAATTCTGTTATTTATAAATTTGGTAAAACTAAATTGGATTAAAGATCAGATTGGATTGTAAAACAACCTCAAAAAAAAGAGTCTGTTTTTATTATATGCTACATTACACTATAATTGATTACTTTAGTTACTTAAGGGGACAATGAGTAAGATTTACATTGTTTTTTACTCAAAAGGAATAAATTGATTATACTTTTCAAAAACTTGCAAAGAAAAGTGTTCTTAACGACCAACAGTGCATTTTAAATATAATCATAGGTCTCATTATCATTAAAGTATATTCCATGGGGGTGGCACTCCTCTGGCGGCTGCTATGTCTGTTATAGCTATGGACAATGGTAAATGCAGCACCTCCTGCTGTCCATAATGAAAAATGGTCTATATCTTACACATTGTCCCTTTAAATATTATTGTAACTACCAAGGAATGAATGTCTGAACTTCAAAAACTAAACTATGTCTTTGGTATTGAAGGAGTTAGCTTTTTAACCACTGAAAATGCCAAAGTATCCCTTGAACATTTTTTGTTTTACTTTCAGCAAATTGGTGAGGAAGTCATACCTATCACCCCACACTTCACTACATAATGAGATGGGATTGTCTCTCGGACGGAAAATTAGGCGTCGCTGACTTCAATCAGAACCGAGACAAAAAAAAAAAAAAACGCTGAAATTAAGCTCAATGTGTTTAGAACTACAATGAGGTTATCAATATACTGGAAACACTCTCAGTATAACGCAAGGTACCAATGATAAAACACTGCAAACTACAGTAATAATTTAATATGTATCCATTCATTTTCTTCAATGGTCTTTGGGACCAGAGAGCCCACTGTAGACAAAATAAGAAAATGACATCTGGAACAATGATCCAAGCCCAGAACTGCGACAGAGACAAGTTAACCACTCCACTGTCACACTAATAATCACATTATTAAATAGATGGATTTTTGATGATGATTTTATATTGAACTTGTACCACGAGGCTCTCTATTTGGATCTCTTCCGTTTTGATCTGCACACACCTGTGGTAGCCTACATCCAATGCAGAGGTGACATAAGCCGTGAATGGTGTGCATCACGCCCCCTCCTCCTCTTCCGCCCGCCGTCCCGTTCAAGTCGGCGGAGAGCACGCACACGCTACGGCGCTGGCTCTCTGGTCGCCCGGCGCCCTTGCAGCCCGAGTACCTCCACAGCCGCCTCTGCGCGGCTGAGTGCGTGCGGGCAGGACATGGCACTTCCTCCTCCTCTTGGGGGGACTTGAGCGTGTTGTGGATCATCTCGGCCTCAACTGACTGGCAATTTCTTGGTGAAGGAAATATCAAATCCCTCAAAGGTTTGTCACTCCATGTGCTGATCTATGTTCCATTTATGATCGCTGGTAATGATGTCATCAAAGTTGCAAAGTTTCTTTACTTTCTTCTTCTTGTAGCAGATTGGTGGTGTGTGGCCGGCGAGGCGGAGGCGAAACTGGCGCTCGGGCCACAGTGTCGCTGCTGGCAGTGACGCTCATGGGAACTCTTCAAGAGCAGAAGAATAGGAGGAAGTTCCTCCCACCGACACCATCAGCACCGAACCCCCCATTAACGCACTCATACACACACATATACACACATGGACCAATGCATACCTCGCTAACCTCCATGGCCCGCATAGATTTGCGTGTCTGCCCGCGATAAGGCCCGTTTGCTTCCTGTGCCCGCACTATGAGCTTCTCGTAGGTGCTGCAGATCACTTTTGCAGACACACACAGCTGTAATGTGTTTGAGCAACAAGTGTGTGAATGAGATCAAATCTTTTTTTTATGGGGCCGAATTGCAAGCAAGCAACACTTGTGGGCAAAAAGATTGTGACGCAAGTGAGTACACGCTTCCCTCGACCTCTATCCAGACTTGTTTGTTATGTTTTCACCTTCCATATTTCCTCCGCTTTTCCTTTCAAGCCCCCACCCCCTCCCCTGCCGACCACACTGTGCGGAAATTCGCAGCGCTCCGAATCACGCACAATCGCTCCTCCTCTGACCGTTATCCAAACACCGCTTATATTTTTGTTTTTAATATCGCCACCCATGGGAAAATTGTGGTCATCCGACATCATCAAGAACATCGAGAAATATTGGCATTTACTGTAAAGGAGGAAGGATCTCTAACAAGGCTAATTAACTCATTTGTTGGTATGTTTAAACATTTTCTCAATTGGAAATAATAAAAACAGAAAAATATGTTGCAGGGTTGTTATAACAAAATGATATCAATTGAAAAGTGGTCTTTTTTTTAATCACATTAACAAACAAAATTGATATAAAATACTGTGATGTAAAATACTACTAATAAAAATACTGATATTTTCAAGTTGTATTTTTTAATAATTGTTAAGTACATTTTAAAATTTATACTAGGCATTATTTACTTTTTGGAGCCCACCACCGCTCAGTAAAAAGCGGGTGCTAAAAAATGATAACCAACCACATATCGGTCAAAATATGGACCAACCAATCCAATCTATTTAAACAGCTTGTTTATTTACTATAAAATTGACGCCTGCTATTTATGGGAGATTGAGACCAGTCCGGCGCACAGAAAAAAAAATTGACTTCAATTAACGCCCAGTGAAATGAATTGAGAAAAGTAACAATTTTATCTGAAGATTTCCTCTCAAAATGCCTATAAACATACAACAAACAGAAAACGGTGAGGACTAAAAATAATTTAAGAATATTGTAAAGAAAAGAAAGCAGTTCTGATCACATTTGTCATCATTTAAAAAATATTTTCAAATTATTTTGCAGATTCAATGATGATATTGATCTGTATGTAAATTATGACATTACAATCGATCACTAATTTAGCAGGAAATGTAAAATACCTGCTGATCCGATCCAGCATATCAGATCTGTGTAAACTCTAGTTTCCATCGTTTTATGTTCATGATTTGTTTTCTTCCTATTTAAGTAAGAAAGTGACTGCTTTAGTCATAATAAAATGACACAAATAAAAGAGGGGTGCCATTTTGAATCCCGGTGGACTGTCCCATTCACATGGCAGAGTGAAAACAAATTCCTCAATCTGTGCCACCGTTAGTGGAAACGGTTCTTTGAACTTTGTTTCACCCTTCTACTAAAGGTTTATGTCCGATTTTCGCACATACAAGACAGCAACCGGTGTAAGCAGGCACCAATCCATTTAATTAAAGGTTTGTATCTTTTCATGTCTACTGTTGGCATTGGCCATCTTGTTGAATAAAACACTGACAGAGAAGGAACAGAAAAAGGGAGAGCGTTGCCTAAGTCTGTAAAGCGCTAATAAAGAGGCCGCGGAGGGCCCATTTTGCTAACATCCCCTCATAGCGGAGGTAATGGCAGCTTTTGCCTGTTTGCTTTTTTGAAAGGGAGCTAGGGTTACCACGTCAAGCGCACAAAAAACACTTTTGTCTCGCTTTCACGCGGCGCTGTTCACCTCTAAATGGGCAGAAGGACGGATTAGAAGACGGGAAGAAAAGCATGTCTCGGGGAGAGGAGATTGAAATGCTTGTCTGCCGGCCAGATGAGGCCAATCTGGTCTTTAGTGGTGTGGGTTCGCGCTCTCTCTGACATAAAAACAAAAAAAAAGTAGCTATCAAAGGAGGAGGCGCCCTTACATGAATTCAAAATCCACACGGTAGTTCCAACACTTTGAAGGTCGCATTCTTCCAAACGAGAAGGATGTGAGACAACCGTCCAAGCGGCATGGATTGCCAAAAACCCAGAAACATTTGTTTTCAGATAATAATGGAAAACGGACAAATAAAGTCTAAAGATGGGATGCACAATGGCTGAGTGATTAATCTGCCTCACAGTTTTGCAGTTCAAATTCCTGTTGTGGTTCAAGCCAAAGCCCACCACATCTCACACACTAAGTCACACACTGGGCAATGCTCAAGGATCCCAAAATATAGAAGATGATGAATCAGAAGTCCATGCATGCAGTTAGGTTGACAGCTGAACAGCATTAATAATTTTACACCTGTAAGCTAATTTATTTGTAAAACATTCTTAAAAGTTTCTTTCACGACGTTTTAAACATGTTATGGAAATGTGATAATGTATTTACGCAACATTTTTCAGTGTTTATCTATGTTACATTTCCATGACAAATATTAAATTAAAAAAAAATAAAATTAATAATTGAAAATATTTGTCAAAAAAAAAGTACCAAATATTTCGTAAAAACACTTAATTTCCTCAAAAATCAACAGCGTGCCCTATGATCCGGTGTGCCTTCTTTGTGCTCTGAATGGACAAAAATATCACAGTTGTGCAAATTAGAAAACCCTCCGCTTTACTGACTGTTGGCCATTTTCCACTCACACAAGGACGTGAGGGAAGAAACATACAAACAATGCATAAGCTAGCAGCAAGCAACTCGATCACCCTGAGAACCTTACGTAATACTGTACGTACAAAGACGTGAAGTCGTGTCTAGCAGAAGTCATAGTCATACGAATGATGAAACACGCATGTCGTACTCAAACATGAATACGAAGTGTGAAAGACGCGTACGTCTTTTGACAGCGACGGATCCGAATGGTGAAACACACATACGTCTTTTTCACAGCGATCTTTCTCCACATATGACCCTCAATTTAATACTAAAAGAATGCACATATTTCCGGGTACATGCATTTGACAAGAATTCATCACCCACAATCAATCACTAACGAACTGCATACACGTAATTGGTCAGTTGATTGAATTTGACTGCTTCTGTTATAACACGCATACCTGCACTCTCAAGGCACTGACATCGGCACTGTCATTTTGAGTCTTTGTCAAGGACAGAAAAAGACAGGAGGGCAATTCTCTCTTTTAAATGTTGACCTAATATCCCCGCGGTTCTCTAAAAGGAAACTAAACACACATTATTTGTGCGCATTAGAAAATTGTCTAAAAGTTTAAAAGAATAAGCACACAAGATGTGCACCATCAACAGACTCAAAACGATCTTGGTCCGTCGGGGGATATCCAAGGTCCCGCTTCGCAGCCTGCCTCGCCCTTCGCTCTGATACATGGCCAACAGACAGATGTGTCAGAGCCATTACCACAGTGACAGATCAGGAGGTAATGCTAGCCGACAAGCAAAGTAATACAGAGAGACGCGGCAATGGCTGATAATACCCATGATGCCTCTGCTGCTTCGATGAACTGGGAGGATCGTGTTGGGACACTGTGCCAAAATTCTTGAAAAATCCAATTGAAAAACAGAATGAATTTGGGATATGTGTGAAAATGAATATTTGAAAGGATTCAATTTTATACCTGAAGCTGGAACTAACAGTTTTAATTGGATTGTTTCCTTATATTGTAGTATTGCGGGCATTATTTGTCAATTGCTGTTTACAGTCCACTTGCATTGGGGTCCAATGTGGGCAGTAAGATGCCAGATCCAGCAGATTTTTATAAATGCATTACTGGGGTGAGTTATATCATTAATATACAACAGCTAATGTTTAATTAACTCTAATAATTATGAAGTAAGGGACTACTCAACATTTGTTTTACAGTATTAATGTGCTCTGTTCTGGTAGGGGATCGTCAAGACTTCAAACTTCAGCAATGGATATTGAGTACTCCAAGAGGTATTTTAAAACCTTTTTGGATTCATTTAGTGTGAAACAGAGGTGCATCAGCTCATGTTTTGTTCATTGCCCCGTGGAACAGACATTTGGAGGCGAGGAGTAATTTTGAATCTTAGTATACCATCACCTCTAAGGGAGCAAGAGGAGAGGTAATTTGAGTATACAAGTGCATAGGTAATGAGTATGCAGGACACTATTTTTATAAAAAAGTGGGCACAAGAAAGTGTGTGGTGTGCAAATTTTGGAGGGGGGGGGGGGGGGGGGCTTCTTTTAGATGTCAGCATGTGATTAGAATTAAATATATTACACTACAACGGCCAACAGGGTGGAAGGCAATCAACGTTTTTTTTTATTATTTTTATAAATCGATTGAATGCACAAAACGCATCACATTAGAGAATCAAATTAATGAATATAGTCGTAAGGTTGAAAGAACAACCTTGTGATTTTTATGGAGCACATCAGGGGCCATCAACAGCAAAATCTCAAGTGCGCAAAACCCACAATGAGCCTTGGGTAAATCCCTGAAAACGTAAGTGTCATCAAAATAAAAGAAGCATGCGCTCAAGGTAACCCTAAAGGATGGTGAGGATGTAAGGAGGATAAAAGACAAAGTAACTGAGCATAAAAAAAGACTAAAGATTAAAAAGGCTTTCAATTCACACTTTAAACCAGCCATTGGATTTTAGTTTCCCCTCCCTCCAGTCTCCTGTGAGACCGTCCCGACAAAAACGCCACAATCATCTGTTGCTCTGATCCTCGAGATATGAGAAGGCAAATGAGGGAAGTCACCATAAGCAAGTAAGCCAGATGCTAGTTGCTGCCAGGGTTGAACTAATCCACGTTAAAAAAATAAATGTTCTAGTTTTCATACAGAACAAGAATTCCAAATACAGTATTACAAAAAGACGACCAGTTGGATTAGTGTGTCCAATGTAATCAACAACAATACGGTGGCCCAAAAGGTTTAAAATTCAACTCCAGCTCTGGTAACGGCATCCACACACCAATAAACCTCTAACCTGCATTGTATCCTTCCCAACTGTCAGTCTGGAAAACATGCCACTCAATCTACCACTCACAATGCACTGCATTAGTTGTACGCCTGATCGTAGATAGAATTCAAAAAGCAAAAGAGGCCATGGCTATCTCCTGTAACGTTTTTACTGTTGAAAATGGCTAAAAAGTAAAGCATCATGCTTATGATTTGTTAATTGGATTATTTAACGCAAAATGAACTGGGTTCCGAACACATGAAAGCATTCACTGCTATTGATGTCAAAAGATTTCAAACATCTATTTAACTGGGCTGACATTGAATGAGCTAATTATTCTTCCTGTTACCAGTTTCGGTGGTATACCTTAATATCAAAGTCAGGACATACATAATTCTTTAACTGGCCATTTGGTGGAAAAACCTCTAACTCATTCGCTGCCATTGATAACTATGGACGTCATCCAGTTTTAGTGACAGCAAATTCGTTAATTACTCTACCCGTCGCTAGAAGTCTCTGGCATTTATCAAAGAATGAAAATGCAAGTAACTAAATAATACTTCCATGACCTAATCGGCCATTTTGCGGAAAAAAACATTCGTCTCATTCACTGTCTTTGACGTTCATTTTTACTGGGATGGCAGTGAATGAGGTAAGACAGTGCTTATTGAATATAAGCCCAGTCAGGCTCTGAGTTCTTCAGACTCTGATCAGTTAGAGAAGCCCAGCTGGTTTCAAAGCAAACATGGTAAAGCAGCATTTGGCTGTTAAGCTGCATGCAAATTAAATACGATGCTCAGAACCAGTCAGAACCAGGAAATCACTAACTGAAAAGTAATGAAGTCATAATTACCGTAAATATTTGTATATGAAAAATATAGGTAGTTGAGTGTATGGTCTTGTGCCATGTGACCACATAACTAGCAAGCTGTGTGTACACTATAAATGCCATATTTTGGGACAGATAAAATTTGGCATCTAGAGTGCGGCAGGAAGGGACGTCTTTTTTTTTTTTAAATCCAAATAAAAAGCAGACATTTTTACTAGAGCATTGTGATGTCAACTGCTTCTTCCATGAGATGCCATCATTTCATGACACATAAAAACAGGCATCACGACAAACATCTTCAGTCAAGCACGAGGACTTCTTTCCCTCTTTTTTCTTGTTCTTTTTGCCCCATTCGCCGCTAAAGCCTCAAAGACCAAATTCAATTAGTTGCCATGGCGGCTGGAAATGTGTGACACAGAACTCACACAGCCGATAACTTAGTGAGGGCGTGTTTATGCATGATGAGTTTGTTGAACATCAAGCCATGTCAGGGGTCATCTGTCTCAGTAGCCGTGACTATGCACGCATGCGGAAACCACGGTTTAAAAAAAAAAAAAAACACACACACAAAAAGTAAACCAAGATGGATGGTGCTTTGAAATTAATGGAAAAAAAGGTGGACTACTCACCGTTAAGCATTGCATATTCTCGGGTCGGTGTGTCTCAGGGGCAGCACCATGGTTCGACAGCACGGCCTCTGAAATGTAGACAAAAGAATCACGGGCTGACACCGTGCCTTTGGAGCACATTTCTCCTGCCACAAAACCACCTTCTGGATGCTAAAGTCCCCAGAATAGTTCTGAGAGTCCATAAAAAAAAAAAAGTGTCTGAGATAAGGGGCGGGTAAGTGAGGCGAGCACTGTCCAGCCGGACTGAGATCTAAACTTCTCTGTACAGAATAGAAAAAAAAAAAAAAAAGACAAGGCAGAGTTTGGTAAAATCCCACAAGATGCGAAGATCTCACAAAAGTGCCCAAGAGAGGAGGAGTGCAATGGAGAACAAGTGAGAGGGAGGGAAGAGGAGGGAGGGCTAAAGAAGAGAAAAGGAACTCCTCTCTCACTCTATTATCCGTCCGTCACAGGGCTCCTGGGAGGGTTGCCATGGTTACAGGAGACTCCCGCCTCATGTGTCCCTTTTAACTAATGCTCATAAAGACTGCATTCAGCACACGGGCCACAATGTGGATTTTTGCCTCCATGCCCGTTCCGTCTTTGTGTTTACAACTCGTTTCATCACTTTGTTCAACTTTTCTCGGGAAGTTGCAGGTTGACTTTCCCGAGAACAGATGAATCCACCCAAACCATCTTTGAAAGAATGCCACGCCCTTTTCGCCATGTCTCCAGTGATTGATTGTTAGATGGGATTCCACCACCACATCAAACATTTCAATCAGTAAACACTGATTTTTTTTTCCAAATATAGATTGTCCATATATACAATATTGCATTTCCTATAGTTTATAATACAGATAAAGATCATGTTTGACAAATTTGTATTCATTTCATTTACATTTAATAACTGTTTACCTCTGGGTTGTATTCATACTTTTGAAAATATATGTTAAATCTATCTATGATAAAACAAACTTTTAAATATTTTGCAATATTTTGTATTATTAAATTTTACAGAGTAAATTTTGCAGTTAAGTAACTAAATTCAATGAGTATGTTTTTTTGTTTGTTTTTTTTTTACAAAAAAATTAAAATGTTAGACTAAAGAATGGTCTAAAATGTCTGCTAATTAATGAATTTATAACTTGAGGATGTTAAGAACTAAATCAATCAATCAGCTAGGTAGTTAAGTATTAAAGTAACTGAAAGTAATACATTTTAGGTACTCAACTGATTACCTAAGAGCCTGTCAAGAATATTTTACACCTTTTTTTTTTTTTTTTTTTACCCAAATATGCTGTATTAGCTAGTGCTTTGAAGTTGTCTTAAAAAAAAATGTTAAACATAAACCGTCTTATTTTACCTTTACTGTATATGCATTGTCTTTGTTTGGACTGTTGCCTCGACCAATATGGCCACCATGTAATTAAATAGTTCTTTTAGGTGAAACACTAAAACCTTTGGACTCTATTGCTAATACTGCTAATTGCTAAAACATTCATGTGAAATGTAGATGGCAACAGCGGCATCAGTGAGAGGCTAGTGAGGCACGTTTGAGAGGAAAAAGAAATCAAGTAATACTCAATCATGTAAATTTTGGTGGCCAACATGACTACTCTGACACCCTTGGCATGTAATTCTATTTAAAATAAATCCACCAAAGCAGCTAATTGGAATAGTGCCTTGTATTAAATAATGCTCTGAATGAATTGTGTGACAAAATAAAGTCCGGTCTCTTTAAAAGGCCATGCATCACACACATCAGATATGTTTAAAATCCTGCAAGGGGTCCAAATGTGACAAATTGAATCTGTCCTGCAACCTCTATCATTAAAAACAAATGTCTGTCCTGTAGCCCTGTTGACAAATGTATGAAATACACACCCACAAGAGGACAGTAGCACTCTTCCCAGCACCACGGCTTGGGGCTCGTCTCATTTCTCTAGATTTCAACTCCCCTCAAAACATTGAATTTAAGTTGATTTTAGGCCGTTATATGAAGGGGCGCATCGTTTGCTTTAAACGTGCATCGAGGTGCAAATATCGAGAATCGTGGTGCTACCACAGGCTAGCTTGAAGCAAAAGACATCTGATGCATCATCGACATTTGGCTGCGTGTTCTCAGAACGCGGCTACACTAAATCTACTTTAATGCATCCATTTACAATGACTAATATAAGCGGTTCAAAACCACTTCTGAATAAGATTACTTGTTTCCCTCTTTTTAAATTTAAACTTTCAATGAAATATTTGTAAAGTTCAAATACAGCCAAATGTTGTGTACACTGACAAAAGAAAATTACACACATCACTTTGTGACAGATATTGAGCAAAGCCCACAGTACATGGTCATGTCTCTGGGTTGCAGTCACCATGGAAATGCAGAAGATTAAACAACAACAAAAAAGAAGATTCCGTCTGAATCGGAAAACTTCAGGGGTCCGGCAGGGGTAGAGAGTGGGGGCAACCTGGCTGGCGTCAGGCCCAGGAGTGAAGCCCTTTGTCTGCTTAGGACATCGGGCACGATGGCGTGGAAGCAGCTGGAAGCATGAATGACATCAAAACTGAAGGAGAGTCGAAGCGACAATAAACGACGGCGGCAGCGGCCAGTGGGAAAAGTATACACGGGAGAGAATAAAAGAGGGAAAGGGAAGATTAGCGAAGGAAAAACAAAGAAAGGAAATAAAGATGTTGGCAGTCTTCCAGTGTGAACAAGTCGACTCGACTCTTGTCAAGACCACTCATCCACTTGACACTAGCTCCCGCTTTTCACCTTCCGACAACCAAAAACAAACAAACACAAGATGGATAAAGTGGAGACTTGTAGCACTAGAGTTTCAACGTCAATTAGCAGATTATCACAATTTAATTATTTATTCTGTTGATTTTCAAACAATGGGCGGTGATGAGGCTGTTATTTTGGAAAGCAACCCAAACTGAGAAAGTTGAATTCATGGGATCGGGTTTAGTGATGCTCTATGATGTGGTTACCAATTTTTCTGGTTTTGACAGCTTTTTTCTGCAATTAGTCATAGTAATTTTATTAAACAACGGTGAACCAACAGTAGCAAACATGGGAACTGCCTTATCTATGCATTTCTGATGATAGCGGATGGCTAAAATACAGTTGCATTTGTGATTTGCTGCGTTTACACCTTCTGTAACAAAATATATGTTCAGTTTTCGACAGCATCACAGTAAAAAAGTATAAAATCCTGATAGAAAAGAACGTAAATGGCCTATAATGACACTTAATTTACACTACTATTTTATTGTTGAAAAAATATATTGACGTGGGCTGTCGAGTGTGAAGTTAAAAAAAATTAACTACTTACTTTCCAAGCAAACTTAGAGGAAAGCCAATGGTACAAAGACAAAGTCGGGCGTTTATATACTCTTACTTTTACAAAGTTGTTTAAAGGCTCATTGGAAGACTTAAAAATGTGTGCACTTTACAAAGCCAAGTTCAAACACCATATTAGACGTACTGTACATAGCATCTCAGAACAAAACACCCCGCCAAGTTATTTCCACAGGGCCTCAAAAATGCTGCTGGAGTATGCTGCTTGATGTGGTGCTGATGTTTTGAGAATTGTTTCTATGAAAGGACTAACAAGAAAAAGCGAGTTTTGTTCAACAGTTGTATTTCACAAGAAAAGAATCGTATTAAAGGATTCAAAAAAAGCTGTTAGAGCAAACTTTTGAGATGAATTTTATGAATGTCTCAATCTCCCTCATGCAAACCTGTTATGCTTATGGTAAAAATAACTTTTTAAAATCTTTACTTATTTACAAGTAGGTTTATTCTCTTTGTCAATGGTAACAGTTAGATAAACTGATTAGCTACTACTTCTGAGAAAAAGCTAACAGTTGCCAAGATTTGAAACCCCGTTGCTGTAATTAGTTACAGTATTGTAAACACAGAAGAGCTATCAAAAGATGGGCTATCAAAACTTTGTTAGGTAATGGACTATTATTTGTGAACATGTAACAATGTTAACTTTGGAGCCCAAAATTCAAAAATTCTACCTGAAAAATGTTCTTAAGTTATATATTGAGTTGATAAAACTATACTAGCAACAGCGCTACTTGAAGTGAGAGCGAGCTTATTAAGTTATCTTAGTTTGAGTTTGTTTGTTTGGTGAAAACATGAAATATTAACATTGGCGCTGACACACTTTTCCTAATCTGAAGTCTTGACCCCAAAACGGGCACATTACAAAAGTCTACACAGTTGGGTTTGTTAAATGTGAAACTAATGATGTCCAAGCATTTACTGTTCCCGCTGAATTTGACTAAAAAACAACTCATCACAAGAGAAAAAGCCAAAAATATTTCTTTTCCAAATCCACATAGCCAATCATGTCTCACCTATGGACAGCTGAGAATAAAGCATAATCCGGTACATATTCTAATATAAAAGTGTAATATGTTTGACCTGTCCACACACACTAAACTACAAAGTCAATTTTATATCAAATATGACACAGGGTTCAACAAGCAATGCTTATTCATTTCTATCTGTTTTGCGGCTTTGGAACGTGTATGCCCTCTAAGCATCTGACTCATTTATCACATGAGGACGCCACATTAAAAGACTGCCATGACTCTCGGGTATGCCGTGTGCAGTCAGCCCACGCTTGACACATTTCACTTCCAGTACCGAGACAGCCAGGGAGCATCATGTCAACCGTGTCACAATCAGTTTCGTAAAAGAAATGAGGAGAAAAAAAGATGATCGCGCTCAGACTAAGGCTGAGAAGTGGAGCATCGTTAAATTAGTGGAATAGAAGATCAAGCGACAAAGCTAAACACCATCAAACTATTAATGAGGACAAGGTGAAAAAACATGAGGGTAGTCAAGGGCACTGGAAACATGCTCTAAATTACATTTCTATTCAAACTGAGTCCTCAAAGAACCTAACATCCCTGTTTATGCAATGTGAGGGGAGACTGGAGTTCTCTAAGAAAAATGAATGCAAGCAGAGGGAGAAAAATTCAAACAATGTTGGAACACAAACCAGAACAGTGGGGTAGATTTGCTAACCATGTGCAGTTAGTTTCCGCAACTCTGTGGAAATTCATGTAAATTTTTCAAAAATTAACTCCTTTATTGCTAGCCCAGTAAAATGGAACTTTGACTTCTTAAGGCGTCAATGGCATTGAGTGGGTTTAGAAGAATGCATGAATTTAGGTTCAATTTGACATATCAAGTATTGGTATTAATAGTGTTGTCGAGAGATTTAAAAAATGAGATCAGCAATTCGTTGATCTACTGAAATTTTCTAAGTAAAGCCCTCCACCTTTTTTAGACACTGCAGATCAACAGACTCTTGTACAACAATGAAAAAAGTGGCTTCAGTCATGTACTTTCGTACTTTAAAAGATGCAATTGTAAAAGTTTAGCTTCAGCTGTTTTACAGACTAGTCCCACTTGCTGGCTGCAACTTTTAGTTTAGGAGGAATGGCGCTGTTTTATTTTCACCACTTGATGAGAAAATAACATTAAAATAAAAAAAATAAAAAACATGATTTTTCGTTGGACATAGACCATATGTTCCAAATAAAATGAAAAATAAAACACATGAGCAAATTTGGAGCAGGCATATGCCTGTGGTATACTACAACAAACAATGAGAATAAAAAAATCAACTATAACTGATGAGTTCCAGGTGGTTGCAGCAATAAGCAAGCAAGGAAAAAAAACAAAAACAAAAAAAAAACAAGGACATTGAGTCCCAAACAACGAACAGGGTCAAAATCATAACATGAAACAGAAAGAGCACCACTTACACTATGAGACTAAAACAAACATTGAATAATCTGTTTTCCAGCATTCGATTTTCCTTTGAGTATACAGTAATACATCTAAGCTATCAGTTGTCCATTTTCAAAAGCGAAACAGGCCTTTTTAATATATGCAGCGACGGGGGGGAAAAGATCTGCTCACACAGCAGCAAGCACGGATGAGTACTCCAAGTTCCCACGCTAAACCGACAAGTAAAATGTTCGAAGGCAGCACCTGCCTCATTTATTATTTACAATACAAGGAGCACTCAACTGATACGTGTCACTGTAGTGGAATACAATTCATTACTGACATGCATCATCACAGTACTAAAGCTTGATTTTAATAGGATTCACAAAAAAAAAAAGATACCCTTCGCGGGGTTAGCGTTTGCTTACACTGATTCTTGTGCTGCAAAAAGAAAAAGACAATTGCCGTGTCATTTTTTCTTTCCGCATTTGAGGAATGTTTGGCTGCCACTCACGCACAGTTTTTAAGGTTACGCCTTTCGGCATACACTCAATAGTAGTTAAGGAGGCCAGGCTTTTATTGCAGCTCTACGGTGTAATTAACTGTCATCGTCTGGAAGATACGAAAGCAGGAGGACATGCTGACAGTTTGACAAGAGACCCACAAAAATGACTTTTTGTTTGAAATCTGTGTATCTCAGTGGAAAAGTTAATTTGCAAAAATATTGAAGATGTGGGGAAAGCAAGACTGATTACATTTTAGAGCAAATTACAATAATTCTGAGTCTGAGAGATGCAGTTTAATCACAAATGAATAGCTTCCCTTATTTAAAAATACAAACCGTGCAGTCCTATCTATTCCCACCTCTATTATTCTTCTGATTTGTTACTTTAGCATTTTCCAAGAGAATTTTTGATTATTCTTCTGAAAACCAATGTCCACAACAGGGGACACAAATGAGTAGGTCTCAGGTGGATATAATAAATATTTCTTTAACATTCACGCATAAAATTGATTGTATAACTTTTTTGTTAAAGATTTATTTTCAGGATTGGGCAAGTACCAAGTATCATGCCGATAACTGGCCTCGTTCCAAGGTATCGGTACTCGCGAAGACAGCTGATACTAGTATGGTGTCCGCTCTCATGGTGCAGGAATTACATGGATTAGAAGAATATAAAATTGCCATTAATTTTATGAAACATTAAGGCAAACGCTGTATTGGACGAGACAGATTTTAAAAAATATTTGGTCGATGACTACTCAAGTGTTGCGTGGTTACACTGTTATTGGTCTGAAGAAAAATGTTTCTGAACATTATGAATTTATTTTTAAAAATGCCTTTCAATGATACAGGTATCGATCAATATGTTTATGATTTGAGGGACAGTTTTGTACCATTTCTCATTATTAAATTTCTGATTGATGCATTTGTTTTGGCTTTCCACCCACACAACAATCAAAAACAGTATGCTCATTTTATGTCATCCTGTTTAAACCAGTGATGGCCTGCTAATCATTTTTGTTGCATATTTTTATTGAGCATTGATGTTAATATTCTTACATTATTGAACTCACAACCACCTTAATACTAGTTCACTCATTTACTGTCAGCCAGCCAAAATGGACTTTCGATTTATATAGCCGTCAATGGCAGTGAATACGTTAATTGATACCGTATCAAAATGAAGCATTATCCAACAAGCAGTTTGTAATAAATATGTAATGATAAAGCTCCAAATATATGGCCAAGTGAGTGCATAATATTGAAGTTCTTGTGCCGGCCCAGTCGCACTCTGGAATTCCCTCCTGCTGATAAACAGTTTAGACTGCAAATCATCACTGTAATAAACATTATGGAGGTAGGCTGCTAGCTTTTCTGTAAACACTGTCACAACAGCACAACGGACTGCGGAGTAAGTGGAAACATGATCCCAAAGATGGACCAGGAGGGCTTACACGCACACACACCGTTGTCTTGTACTAAATGGACTTTTGATCATTTCCGTGTTTTTGCACGTCATTGTGCAGCAGAGCCATGGCCTACATTCTGCCAGCTGGCCTGGCAACATTCAAGTGCATGAGTATGCACCCCCCACCTCAGAGAGAGCGAGAGAGAGAGAGAGAGAGAGAGAGAGAGAGAGAGAGAGAGAGAGAGAGAGAGAGAGAGAGAGAGAGAGAGAGAGAGAGAGAACACATCAGCATATGAATCTGATGAGACAGTTGTGGGGCAAGTATTACCACTGCATGAGATGATCACAATTTGAAGCCAGATGCACTTGTTCTCTACTAAAATCAACTTCTTTCGACTCTACCCCTATCTGCATTATTGAAAACCCCTTGGAAAGCAGAAGTTCAAATAACCCTTGAACAAGCCTTGCTATGGTTTGCTCCTTCTGCCTCATCCCGTCCTGTACTTGCATCAAGAGAAAAACTTGTGTTAAAGTTGCATGAGATGTAGACTAGCCTAGTTCAGCTAAGCACCAACAAAAACACAAAAAGTGTCCAGGTCAGTCCACAAAGACAATAAACCGTGATATAAACCCAACAGCAACTTTATTAGGTACCACATGAACTCCAATACAAGAGGAAAACTACCGTATTTTCCACACAATAAGGCGCACATAAAAGCCTTTTTTTTTTTTAAAAAGCTGATGGTGCGCCTTATAATCAGGTGCACCTTATATATGGATCAATATTGAGATTGGGATTTGTAGATTGGGAATGAAGTGATAAAGTAAGCTTTACCTGTTTCTTTTGTATGTTTACAGTTGAACAAGGTTGGTCAAATTGACATTGAGTTCTTATGCTATTGAGAGTTTAGAGTATTATCTGTGTTAATATTGTTATTACATTGAGTATTACTATATTGTGATTGAAAATGTTTTAAAATATGTCATTAATTGAGGGTATGCCTTATAATCCGGTGCGCCTTATAGCGCGGAAAAAGTTTTAAAATGTCATTAATTGAGGGTGCGCTTTATAATCCGGTGCGCCTTATAATGCGGAAAATATGGTAATTAAAAACCCTATCACAGCATTGGTCGAAAATATTTTAATTTGTATTTTTTGCACAACAGCTTTAGGAGTCATTGACTAATTATATGGAGCTTTTATTCACCTAAACAATAATGAGAAGACACAATCAACAATAGTTACTGCTCCAGTTATTACGGTTTAATGCATCAATGTCCTTTTTGAGTGAGTTTGAGATGGCCGACTGCATTTGAATGCACCATTAGGTTTTTTTTCCCCATGTTAGTTCCTGACTTTCAAATGACTTCTGAATGACCCCTTCATGTGGACCCTCTTCTCCTAAAAATTAAATGCCACATGGATAAGATACTTGGGTGTCATGTCTAAAAGTGTTTCAATTCTTATAGTTGTACAATAATACTCCACTGAGCTTTTATTTGACCTAAGTCAAAATAGTAGAAACAGCCACCATGATAACCATATTATATCTTTCTGAGACCCAGCCTATTAATATGTGTGGTGTCCATTTTTTCCTCATCAAGAGAGTAAATTGCATCCTACCCAAAAACATGAGACATCAAAGCCAGGATGTCTTCTAGTGAGCACACTAGGACTTAGTTGGGTAGTTTGAATGAATCAAAAGATATATCCAAAGAAGAAATGTCCACTACAGTGGACACAAATTAAAACACTGCGTCTCAGGAGGATATTGTCGTGAGAAACAGCTCTTGGCTTTCCGTGTATTATGGATGCAGCCATTTGGTGTAGGTAAGATAATCTCCTTAAAAAAGGGGGGTGGGCTCAGGCGGGGATCTAAAACGAAAAACAATTGGGAGTAAAACCGATAAAGTGGAGGGGGGTGGTAGTGATGATTAAAGGGAATATAAATGATGCGCAATGGTGGATGATGGGAGAGGCGTGAGGAGGAGGAGAAGTGTTTCTCAAAAGACTTTGCAACTTTACTTCTGTTGTGTAAAGAAGATAACCCAAATGTAGTACTCACCTAGAGTAGGCTGCCGTCAATGTGGAGCCTCAAACACACACACACACCAGCACGCTCACACACACACCTAAGACATTGAGTTAAGTAGAGATCCACACGAGCAGCACAGGCGTAAGCTTCGTGTCGCTCTATGGCGAGTGTGACGCGGCCGCGGGCTTGGGTCCAGAAACCCCTCCCTCACCCTCCCCACCCGCTCTCTCTCCGTTGTGTCACTCTCCCAAACCCTCGCTTTCTTCTACGATTAATCCCTCGCTTAAACACCTCCCATCCAGAGAAGCCTGTCATACATATAAGCACCGACGTTATTTGTACAGTGTGATATTAGCTTGGTTAAATATTTATCCCTATGTCTTGATAAAAGATGATTGAAAAAAATAACATCATTAATGACAGTTATTTACAAAGAATATATATTCAGTATATGGAATGTATTTTCATTCAAAGATGCAGCACTTCATGAGCAAGCCAACTGCCAATTAATGTAATACAGTGGTTCTCTAATGGGGGCACTTGAAGGAACTTCAGGGGGAACTTGAGATTTTAAATAAAATAAACAAGCAAAAATGCTTTAAAAATAAATATTCAATTATTTGTTGAGAAAATATAAGTTCATAAAACGAATTTTATGTTCAGTAGGTTATTCAATTTCATTATTGTAAAAAGCCATATTCTCCCCCATACTTAGAACGGTTCCAACCAATTTTTCACATTCCATCTCTCGTCACCTGTCGAGTTACACATCTCTACTAAGATCCCAAAAGTTGAATATTTTTTTTCATTTTTTTTTTTTTTATTTCTGTGGACAAATGTTCATTTATAATTATTTCTTTTTGAGAACAGGTCCGACACTTGAACAGATCTCAACTGTAACCACAAAAGAGGACGTTTTATGTTTAATATTTTTCTGTGGCCAGAGACATAGGCGAGGAACATATCACCAAAGACAAATTCATATTCTATTGCGGTATTTGGATAACTAACATAGATTTTTTTTTTTTGCCCTCGCCACTGCTTCACATGGTGACAAGCCATACACAGGAACTTCAAATTGAGGTCTAAAGTACACCACAGATTTTACGAGAAGCCATTGGAAGCATGTGATTTGTCACAGTCAGTCATAAAATGTGAACAATAAAAGTATGTCATCTCGCAAGACAAGAAGGTACACTCAATTGCTGCTGCACCTGTTTTTCATTTGATTGTTTTACTGTTGCAATTCTAGAAGTAATTTCATACAAATATTTCTTCAGTCAAAAAAGCCTTGAATTTACTTTTTTTTGTCAAATCTGCACAAAAATCAAAGCATCCGAATAAAGATATATATTTTTTATATACATCAACTTAAAATGGATCAAGATGTTATGTACAACCACATTATGGAAAAAAAAGTATAATTTTTACCATGACAAAATAATTGAAAATGTTTCATTTTAATATCAATTTCTGATCCATCTTTTCAAGTGAATTTGATATAATTTGCTTTTATTTTTATTGAATAAGAGGGGAGCATAGAGTACTCTATGAAAATGAGAGGGAGCACAGGGAGAAAATTAAAACAATGTTGGAACGCCAACCAGAACTGTGGGATGACTTGCTCACCACATGCAATTCATCAACTCTGACAGAAATTTCTATAAATGTCAAAAAATATCTCGTTCATGGCCAGCACAGTAAAGACAGGCTTATGGCATCTAAAGTAGTCAACGACAGTCAATGAAATGTAGGATTTTTGACATCTTAAGAAGGGTTATTAAAAACACAAAATGTGAATATTTACAGTTGACAAAAAAGACGTAAATCAATTTTTAATCCAAAAAACAAATAATTCACAGTATGAAAGAAGACAAAAATATTGATTTTTGTTGGAGAGACTATACAAAAAAAAGAAATCAAACACATGAGCAACTTTGGATCAGCTATACAGTAAATGGAAAAGGCATTGGTAATTAAAACATGCAAAAAATTGGTGCAACCAATTTTTAACTTTAATTTTATTTAATTTTTTTTATTCAATATTTAATAGTCTGAAAAAAAGAGCAAAGTCAATGCCATTTCCGTAGTCTGCTGTATATGTTTTAATGTTAACATATTTTTCAATTGCTTATTTAATGGGACTATGTGTAAGTTTTAGACTTTTTCATTACGGACAGCAGGAGGTGCTGCAGGTGCTGCATTTATCATTGTCCGTTGCTATAACATACATGGGAGCCTCCGGAGGAGTGCCACCCCCCATGTAATATAATTTCATGATAACTAGACCTACGATTATATTTAAAACATACTGTTGGTCATTAAGAACACATTTATTTGCAAGTTTTTGAAATTTATAATCATAAATGTATTCCTCCTTAATGTAAAAAAAATTGTACACATTGTCCCTTTAAATAGCAATTTAAAATCCAATTAAATTTGATACAATTTGCATTCATGAAAGTTAGTCAAATTTGACTGTGAAATCTGTTGTTTTGGTTTTATTTTATTTTCTGACTGACTGTTGTATAATCCAGTATATCACTGGAAGGTTCTTATCTTCAAAATCATCACTTTGGAGACCCCAAAAAAGGGAAGATTTTTCAACCATCTGCATTACATCATGAAAATTGGCAAGCGATGTTCAACACTTTAGACTTGCCCCTACGGCTGCATTGACCAGTAGTATACATTTTGGAAAAATTACAAAAGTCATCAAAATGGCCTCATGCGTTTTTGGCCTGACACCAGCGATATGAAAAATTCTTACCGGTATCATGTGTGTTTTGTTGCGCAGGCACTCTAAGATGCTTCCTCAAGCCCACTTCCTCCCCTAGCAGGTAGTACCATCCACGGACCTCCTAGACAGGCAAATGTTGACAGTGTATATGTCAGCATGAAGCTACAAAATTTGAAGCAATAAACATGCACGGAAGCATACACAACTATAGAATTTAAACCACAATTTTTCTCTGAGGCCCACACAGCCCCTGTTCACTGTCCTTTAGCTGATTCCAGCAGCTGATGACCCCCTCTATGAATACCCCCCCACACCTTCTGCACTTCTGCCTTGGAAGCCAGATGGTGTGTGTAGTATGTGTGTGTGTGTTACATAAAGCAATGGCAGCAGGCGTCTGATTTGTAATGTGAATGATGTGGACACACTCATGCAAAAATAAGGACATTGCCGTCACAAGTGCATACGTCATTTGACACTGGCGCAAGCAAGCACATACACACACACACACACACACACACACACACACACAAACATCCAAACAGGGGCGAGCCCTGTCTTATTGTACTAAATAATGCCATGCCGTGGACAGTAACAATAATCTCCGCTTTAAAAGCATCTTATCCGAGTGGACGGATTTCTGCAGGCAGTGGGACAGAGCAAAAAGGGGGGAGGGGAGCATGGTACAGTATGCACTCAGAGTCAAGGAGGGTTTACGCCATTCTAACGTTACTCAGAAATGGAAAACCACTAGAGAATAGGAAAAGATGAGAGTTTAGCATTGACTATTCCATCCAATAGATCTTATCACTCGGGTGCTTAGATTTTCAAAATTGAAAAACAGGGACACTGCTTTTTCACTGAAAATGAATTCATAAATAAATACTCATGGGGACATTTAATCATGAGTCAATCTGGTGATCATGGTTGTGTTTTTACTTTAGCTCAGTCCTTCTCAAACAGTGGGGCGGGCGCAATCCGATGAAGCCTTGGGCTCGAATGGAAACGCGCTTTGATTTGGTACAATATAACTTACGGTCCAACACGTTTGCTATGGTCTGACATAATTTCCCATGATTCTCACACATGGAAGCAACAGTTTTACATGTATTTTTAAATTGGTCACTCTAGTTACCACCATACCAAAAAAATGATGTAAATGCATCCAGTAGAATGTGTTTGACTAGAACAAGCATAAATAAATAAATAAATAAATAAATAAAAGCTGTATTTTGTTCATTTAATTTTCAGTTGTTTTAAGAGTCCTTCCATCCATTTTCTATAACTACTCATCCTCAGTCGCCGGCTTGCTGATGCCTATCCCAGCAGTCTACGGGCATTAGGTAGGGGTAACCCTGAGCTGATTGCCCGCCAATTACAGGGCACACCAATGGTGTAAACAACCGTTCATGTTGGAAGAGTCTTCTCAATAAATAGCCAAAATTTGTGGTTTGACTAACACTGTTGGAATCCTTTTGTTCATTTTGTATTGAAATTACATTTCTAGATATACCACATTTTTTAATTTATGAGGAGGATTATCAAAAGTCTCCTTCAGTCTGCTCCTGGTCTGGCCCTTTTGTCAAATGTCAGAACCCTTTGTGGCCCTTGAGTTAAAAAGTTTGCCCACCCCTGCCCTAAAACCTATATTTGAAGGAGATTTTTGGGGGGGCGGTAATGTTTTGCAAATGAAGCGCGCATGCAATTAGACATTCAAAAATATCTATTTTGAATGTGAAAAAAAAGATGAAAAATAAAGCTCTAAATTTGAGGGATCTGATCATGTTTTTAAGGAATCAGCATAGCCTAGGCAGCCCAAGCACCGAGATAAAGTTCTCTAGGGCAAGAGGGACAAGGTGACAACACCTTGTGAGTCAAAGCTGCTCCCTTCATTAACATATGAGGGCAGTTAAATATTAATGAGTGCAAATATCAGAGGACTCCTGCTGCTCAGTTACTTTATGCCCTGAGATATTAGTTTCATTTGTTCAGTGACCATGCTTGTATCTAAAATCTCTTTCTCCGGCCCCCCCATAAAAATAAATACAGCACTGTACCGCTAACAGGTAAACTCACCTTGTTCGGTTGTACGAGGGAACGCACGCCAAAACTGAGGCAGCCCAGCAGCACACTGGCCCTGCCCAAACAAAAACATATGAATAAGGTATTGTAGGTGAGGTTTGGAGGTCTGGCTAAAAGGGGGCTTTTCTCTGACGTTAAATTCTGCCCTGCTTTTAAGCCTTTCACAGTAACATTACAAGCAGAAGATGATTAAAAAAAAAAAAAAGAATCTTGTCCTTTTCCTTGGGCTACATCAACCTCATTGCTATTGTGTTCAATGAAAAGAGGACTTGGCCATGCATTTGGGGGCCGAATTATTATCCCTGGATGAATGGATTTATATCGAGTGAACCAGAGTGAAACAAAAGCTATTTAAAGAAATACTTTCAAAAAACATGTGTCCATCTTTAAGGAATCCAATCAAAAATGATCTTACTGGTTGAACACTGCCTCCATTGTATGCATTCGAGCCATCATTATACACTTACACGCACACATAATTAAAACATAATGCCACTTTACATTAAAAGGTACCGTTTAACAAAAAGTAGTGCATGCTGGAGCTTATACCATATGAGCAGTAGGCATATTTTGACTCCGTGACTAGAAAATTGCGTACTAAATGTGTTCAATGGTGGGAATTTATGTGTGAAATTGTGGCTGCTCCTGAAGCCTTCTAATAAATAGCAGCAGACATTTGATGTGAATAAGGCTTAATTGCTTCTCAAAGATGAGTAAATCGCTCTTAATCTGCGCCCCAGAAACGGTCCAAACCAGGGACCTCATTTGTCAAGCTCGCATACACACAGAAGTGTGTGTAAACTGTGAGCAAGAACATTCCCAAGAAACATATGGGGTTGATCAATTTTGTGAGTGGATGAGATTCTGTTTGTTTGTCAGCATTTTGGGAGATTTTTTTTCCAGGTTTAAATGGTATTGTTGTTTTCAAATGCATCTCACTGGGGGACAGATATGCATAATTTTATTTGGCAATGTTTTATGCATTCCTTTTGGTCCATGTTTGTTTTTTTTCTTCTTTCAGGGGGCTAAGTCATATTGTTCCAAATGGTACTTATTTGTTTTCAACAATCATAGAGACAACTCAATGTCTTCAATGATTTTTGATTTTGCAAGGCAATTGCTTCTATATGCAGTATGGTCAATTAGATGTAAAAATAGATGCTGCTGGACAGTTTAAGCTTTATCAACATTCCAGACTTTATTGTGTACATTTGAGAGTAGTCTACACTCTGCATGGGCCAATAACCAGGTTGACAGTTTTAACACCTATGGTGTTAAAAAGTCAAGGTTTCAATAACGGCAAACACTGTCTATAATCAGTAATGGGTGCTTTTCCTTTTTGCTTAATCCAACAAAGAAGGTTCAGTCTGAGCAGAATATTATTGGCTGCATGTCAAGTTGACTCAACAAGCCGTCTCTCGAAAGTAATTTATTTTTTGTGATTTTAATACAATGATACCAGGACACCTTGATATTTTTGCTCATGCTTATCCCACAAGTCAGACACTAATATGCCCAGTCTACACATTTGATAAAATATTTGGATGGGGGTTTTTAAACAGCCTAAAGTTCAGTGACACGCACAAAAATATAGAACCTATTCGACCTTGTTTTTGATTAATGAGGGCTCAGGTGTATGTTTATGACAGCATGTTACTCTAAAAGGTAAATCTCTATCGCCTTCTGCAAATAGTTAAAAATATTTATGAGTCATCATATGTCCTCTTTACCCAGCATTGACCCTGTTCCCTTTTGCTAAGGCAGAGAGGTGAGAGTAACACACAAAGCAACATGTACACATGTGCACAAAAGAAAATGGCAACATTAATTATAAAAAGGGACATTCTGCTGCTCCGGTGAGCAAAAAAAAAATGCATTTCTTGACTTTTTTTTTTTTTTTTTTTCTGTAACCTGAGCAGTGACTTCATATATTACCGAGAGGCGCTGTCAGAGTTCCACACTGTGATGAGCAGTCTTTTGTGAAGGTCCGTGTCACATATGGTGCTGTAATAAAAAAAAAAAAAAAAAAGGCATGTCAACATGGTCAAAAGTTCTATTTCTTTTTGTAAGCCAGCCTGTTCATTTGCATCTACTGTAATGGACAATTGTTTTTTTTTTTTTTACATATGGCGACTCATTTAAGCTAACCCACAAGTGTGCTCAGTCAAGACCATCCTGGCATTTCCAATGATGTCTGATGTTTGGGTGGTATGCAATTAACCTTTTTGTCTTGCTGCGACAAAAAACACAAGAGCAGACACAAATGAACAGACTGGGCCGAAGGAGGATAGACGTAGACTATTTGTGTGCTTACAAGTAAAAGGTTTGTAGAAAGACAGGATTTTTACACTGAGGGACCGTTGCCGTTTTCTGACACTGTCTGGGATCGCTGTCTGGAATCATGCCCACCTGACAGAAGAAGAAGTTCTCAAAATAAGTCACTGGCAAATTACTGTCCATAAAAAATACAATCCTATTCCTGTTGACCTTGCACAAGAGACTATAGACCATGATACTTGGAGATAAAATGTGCCACAGAGAAGTGAAAATTATCACCAAACGCCTAGGATACAAAGTAATCAGTGTAATCTATAGTAACATACATATATAGCACATATTATCCATATATTTCTGCATTACTAAATCGTTAATTCACAAGAAATCGTACAACACATTGGCTTGTCGTTTATGGAAACATTGCTAAATGTCACTAGAATCTGTAGATAGGCGTGTAATCAACTGCTGGGATGCCATTTCACGTTATTGCTATGATTCCGAGACCCACTGACATTTTTTGAAAAGTTGTGGTACGCATTGTCCCAACGTGAGCGAAAGAGTTAAAATTAGTAATGAGTAGCATGCAATGCTTTGGACAAAACACAAAGAGCAAATTTCCAAAGATTTGTGAATTATTTTCAGCCTATATCTAATTGAATACACTTCAAGAACAAGATGTTCTACCAGATTTTATTTTGAATTCAAAATAGCAGCTAAAAAAGGACAGCGAACTCAGTGACCTTTACATCATACCTTTACATAGGAGTCACATGACCCCTGGTGCTCGTCCAACATGCCCCGTGCCTCCAAAACTGTCAACGAAAATTATTGAATGTCATTTTTAAACATAAAATTTTCACAATTAAAACAAAACAAAAAAGCTTATGAAAAGTAATTAAATATAAATAGTGCTGTCTTCTTATAGACTTGCACTGTGCTCAGGAGACATGCATTAAAAAGCATTCAATAATGAAAACATGTGCATCAGGGAAGAGTTCATTGTGAATACTGTAGATATTTTATGGCAGTTGTAAGGTTTTGGTCAGAATATTAGGTACACGTGTACATTCCAATCAGATCTTTCTTTTCTGGTGGATAGCATTTCAACAGACAAACATGTTTTGATACAAATAATGGTTGCAGCTTTGTGCCCTGGTGCAGAAAGAAAACCTAACATACATGTACAATATCCAAATGAGCTTGATTAAATATACCGTACGTCATTCAATCCATTTTCCAAATATACATTAGAAGGATTCAGAGCAAATGTGGCAAAGACCAAACAAGGGTTTTGGTTATTTTCTATGAAGAAAAATTGTTTTCAAAGAATGTCTTATGTTAGAAATTTGAGGTACAAGGACATTTTGTACAAAAAGGATTTGAAGATAAATAAAAACTGCTGAGTTGTGACCTTGTTTTAGATTTATATTCAATTGTTTCTGTTGAGGTAATGCACCTAATATTATGGCCAACGGATGTCCAAGAATAGTCCATGAAGCTATTCAATATTTTATTCTTGCATGTTTTTTGCGCCCCTCAGGAGGACTCACCGCTTACAGCGAGAACTTCCTGTTCCCGGATGATTGACAGCTTCAGCTGACCTACAGAAGAAAAAGAATGTGTGAAGACCGCCAGCTAAAAATGAATGTTGCTTGCGTGAGTGTGTGTCTGAATGTCAATTATCTGTCTTGTCTCGTGTCCTCCCAGTCAGTTACATGTCTCGCCCTCCTTCTGCTTTGTCTCTCAGTACTGTTAACAACCCTCTAAAGCCTTGTTGACCATGTCGACATGGTCCACTGCTAACATTGGCTTTGTGTCGCTTGTCTAAATTTATCCCTCTCCGAATAGCGCGGGCACGCACTGATAACAACGCCGCCACCTCGGGCCCCCGCTCGTACGGTGGGTACGAAGGATGTTTGTCGTTCCCACATGGAGCTTGGCTTGCGGGAATGTGAAAGAACAAAGTGGAATGCTGTTTTAAATGTCTTCCTGGTACATCTGAACTCGCTGTACAAAAAAGGCTGCTGTGAAGCAGCCTCAAAGAAAGTAAGTGGTAGCGCGTGGCCAAGCAAAATGGCAAAGCAGAGACTATTCTCATTATTTGATGGGGAGTTCAAAAGGAAAAGAAACCAAGTTTTGCGAGCTATGATTTTGTAAAATGTATGCTACATAACTTCACTAAACATTGAGTCCGCTTTTATGAGTGGCTGAGACTCAGCTGCTGGTTTTGCAATGACACAAAATCTGAATGGAAGTTGCACAATTTAGTGATGTCGTAAATGATCGGCAATCAAAATTCACAGCTTTCACACAAGCAAAAAAAACAAAAAACAAACCTACAGCATATTCAGAACACTGTTGTTTACAACAATACTTAACAATATTTAGGATTTCAGGACATACTAAATTGTCCTTAGGTGTGATTGCGTGCGTGAATGGTTGATCGTCTCATGTGTGCCCTGCAATTGGCCACAAACCAGTTCAGGGTGTACCCTGCCTACTGCCTGAAGTCAGTTTGAATAGGCACCAGCAAGCCTGTGACCATCGTGAGGATCAGCAACTCCAAAATAACTGTTGGATGGATGGATGGATGGATGATTTCATATGTATGTGTAGGTTAAGGGTACTCATTGCATCTCTCAAGGCTGACAGGTCGATCACAAAGGTTGTATCAGAAGAGCACATGCTATCATGAGATAAGCAAAAATGAAAACAAAAACAAACACTGACAATGAGGCTAACATATATCACCAATTCAGCAGCCAGAATGGTTCAAATCTATTACCAGGATGAGTGCCCAGATTTTTTTTTTTTTTAGATCAGTAGTTCTCAACCTTTTTCAAAGAACCTTCTGTAAAATACTGGATGTTTTAACCAAGTAACCCCTCAACAGCACAAAGCATTTTTGAACAAAAGAGAGCCAGACAGAAACAGACCTTGAAACAGAGTGCTTGAAATACAGGAAAACTGTACAACGTTTTGAAAAGGATTCACTATTGCATTATTAAGCAATAAATGGATTAATGTAAGTTGTTCCTAATTTGAAAAGAAATGTATTGTTCCTGTCACGGCAATAAAAGTCTTTAGGGTGTGTGTGTATATATATATATATTAGTATAAACACAGATTGTTGAAAATCACAGATTCTTGCCAATAAAACCTTCAAAGTTCTTGGCAAAGGTAATAAGGGTTGTAGCAAAGGCCAATGAAAACCAAAAACTATGTTAAATTGAAAATAATGGCCTATGTTCATAACTATAGCCCCCCATGGTCCCACACAGAGACCTGTCGGAAATGGGATGAACAATTTACTTTAAAAAAAAAAAGAGGAAGAGGAGTGCCTTTTCCCCTCTTTCTCCACCTTGGCTTTTAATTTGCCTTTGCTGCTTATTTGTCACATTTACATTTGAAAGCAAAGCACCCCACTGTCACCCAATAAGGCCAGGCCAAGCGGACACTGACAGCCTTTATGTGACAACAAAAAAATACTTTTTTTCAGCAGACAAGAGCATAGAAGAGGAGTGGACTCCATCTGGGTTTTCTGTGAGAACCAAAGTAATTTAGGGAAGTTCAGTGTAAGGGATTCCGTCCAATTATTTTCAGCATTTTTGGTATAAACAGGTATAAAAGGGAGCGATTAAAGTGTGAGTGAGTATGTTTGTCTTTTCAAATTAAGAGCAAGCTAGTTGGAACATGAAACAACTTATTGCTAAATTGAGTTGAAGTGTGTCCTTTGCAAAACATTTTTGCCTATATTTTGTTAAGTATCATAAAAATGCACATCTTTATTAATGACAATTTTCCAGTAGATGAGGATGAAGTAAAACAGATAACGTTACATGATATAGCTTCGGGGGTTGCTCATGAAAATAGGTCAAAAGAAACCATTACGAATACAGTCCCAAACTTTAATTAATCTGACATTGATGGCTCAGTTTGCCGCTTTTAAAAGGGTTGAAAAACATTGTCTTAAATATGAATTTGATACCTACCTTCATCTTATTTTTTTGTTTGTTTCTTTCTTTGGGATTTTTTTTAACTGCTGCATAAGATCGCCAGTATGGGTTTAACTTAGATTTTTTGGAGTGGGACTGGAAAAAGCAGATGGCTATCGGCCGGCCATGCGGGAAACAGCTTTATTGGGACAGCAAAGGTGTATGTCCCTCGGACTTGTTTTCAAATTATCCCAAACAACAGGACACCTTTAGAGACACCCAAAGGTATACCTTCCTAAAAAAAAAAAAAAAAAAAAAAAAAAAAAAAAGAAAACACAGGGCCACGCCCATTTAAGTCCCCATCCATATTGATGTGGCAACAGGTGAACACTGGATAATGGATGAGGCTTTGCTCTTTGGGTAAACAGTGCAGGTGCGGATAATACCCTCCATAAATGATGCAAAGGGCCACCTCATTAGCTCACTGAAGGATGCGCTCAGTGAATTGCCCGTAACGCTGCTCTGAGATGCTGCCATTGCAGTTGATAATTAAAAAAAAGACAACACACATTTTGACAAAATGAGCTAAAACATGCACACTTGTCCTCACCATGAGTCCTCAGCAGGAAGGATGGCGCTTTGGATGAAGTTCTGGACGGTTTCCGCAGGTAAACTCTAAAAGACATCACAAAGAGAAAACCGTCACAGATGAGAGTCCAAGATATTTGATGCTGGCCGTTTGTGCTCGAGTGTGTTTGTGTGTGTATACGCTTGTGTGGGTGGGTCAAATTTTACCTACGGAAATTCCACCGCACTCTACTGCTAATAGCAATGATCCTATTTAATTTCAAACAATATTCAATTTAATCTGAGGTCATTGAAATCTACTAAGTAAATTTAGCCTCCAAAATCCACAACTTTTCCTTAAACAAATGTTCAGGAATTATTCACGATTTTGCTTTTGCTTGATATGATAATGAGAGCTGATGTAACACAGGAAAACAGCAAAATCATCCCATTTTACCTCAAGATAATCAACTATTGTCAAATGTTAAAGCAAAAACCCTACTTAAAAAAACACACACACACACACACACACCAAACTTTGAAAATATCTGTTCCAGATATATACATGCGAGATTAGGAATCAGCAGTAAATTGAGGGCAAGCAGAAGGCCTCACTAAAAGACACATTCAAGAAAAGGCATATAAAAGAAATAACTATTTTTATACAAATGATTAAAACTTTATTTTCTTGAAAACATCTTGACAAAAAAAATACTCAAAACAAATTGTGCATATTTAAAAAACAAAAACATGTTTTCGAGTTGTGTTTGTGTCTGTAGTTGAGCTAAACTGGTGATTAGGTTGCGTCGCCGTAATCCAGATTAACCACAGCACGATTTAACACACCTCTGGGTTCAAATGTGACACAACAGACAAAGCGCCCATGTATTACTTTGACATGCAGCCCAGCGACAGTGTACAACTAACCCACAGATGAACTTGCTGTATTTATACCCATGTTACTAATCCACCCAACCCCCTTCATTTTGAAAACAACCCAAAGATGCCATTTTTGCTGACAAAACTCATATCTTTATGAATCTCTTCTTTTCCCCTCTAGTCTTGTCCTTCCCTAAGGATTGTTAAAATATAATCATCTTCCTTTTTCCGCCACAGAAATCCCCCATGGTAATTCAGGTCCTTATCAGTTGGAATGAAGGGCAAACAAAAGAGAATGATCCTGTGCTTCCTTGAAAGGAAACAGGTTAAGATCTATTGAACAGCTTTTCCATGCATCCTTTACGCACAGTGGACCCAAAAATACACACATACAGCAAGAGCATAGCATGTGCTGATTTTGCAACTATTGCAAGGTCAAAGGTGAGCAGGAAAACAAGAAGTGATCTTCAAATGGAACATTTTATGCTGGAAAGGAGAGATGAATAGGCCTTGTCAATAAACCAGTGCCTATTACTAAAGACATGTCCACCCCCTACTGAGCAAATAAAGAAATGCAACTTACAATCCTTATAGTGAATACGGTACCTGGTATAAATGTACAAAAACGTTAAGTTTATTATTTAAACGAGCAATCGTGGAATTGTGAAGCTAGCAAGTTAATTTCATTATTGAAAAAAAGAGCACATTAAAAAAAATCGGTAAAACGGAACTGATCTTTTCTACATATATCTTTATTGACAACGTGAAATTACGGAAGTTAATGCTAGCGTGGGCTTGGTCTACTGTATGAACTTCTTCACGTACGTATTGTCAAACGTCATATAAGTGAAAGAGCTCCGCATACTACAATCCTGGGGATGTATTCACCCAAGCAGACGAAGCAATGTCACGTCACATATTCCTTGCAACGTCTCTGACTTTTAAAAAACAGAACAGCTCAACATGAAATAATGATTTAGCAAAAGGTAAAACCAAATTACTTTTCAACCAGTCTTGTGTAAATTGTGTTTTTAGTGGAGTAGCGCGCCATTTCTCGGTTACCTTTAACGCTTCGCACAGCCGTATGGAATGTGAAACGTCATTTAAACGGTACATTTTAACGGGGAGTATCCCACATTTCGCGTAGAAATTTTGGAATTCCTATTTCTCTCTGAAACGTGAATGCACCAAAGGTCTAAATGCGGAAGTCCTGTTAACACAAAGAAAGTGGCAGAGATAGTACGAGAAAGTTGTGGCTACAGTACTTCACTGATAACGCTCCTTGCTCATCATAATACATCGCCAAATAAACGAAGTTTTGAATCCAAATTTATTCTCATCGTAACGTGGTCCAATCATCAATAAGACACTGTCATTATGAGAGATCCTTTGTAAAGCAATAGGATTGGTTCACAAGAAATGCAAGGAAACAATCTGACGTTTCAAACTAACCAAGACGTGTTTTTAAGCGCTTGATAACACGGTACAATTGCGTACCATAATGTAAGTAAATCTATTTACTTAATGTATAGGTAGCACAGCTTTTACATTTTCCCCTTCTCCAATAAACAGCCATGGAGCTTCTCCCCGTGCTTGAAGTTCAAGAGAAGCCCAAACCAGGAATATGGTAAGAAAAGCATATTACTTGTGATGCATATTGATTGTCAACCTTTTTTTCTGCTTCCAGGTATTCCTTGATACCGAGCGGGAGGTCTCCGGGTGTGAGCGTGGGACACACGTGCACATACTGGCGCTGGGATGATGGGAATGGAAGGATCCTTATCGTTGGAGGAGCAAATCCTGGTGGCAGCTTCTCGCATACACACGCCATAAATCTAGGTACGGATCTGAGCAATTCAGTAATTTCAAGATGACCAAAACAATGGGCAGGGAGGTTATAGCAACTTGCAAATCTTAAAACACCAAACGCAAAGCAGGTGAGCCGTGATAGATCGTTACCTGGGCACTGAGCAATCGTGACGTCATTTTCAATCGACAGGAAATTGCTTTTAATTATCATCCCCTCTCTCTCTTCTAGAATATCTGGAATGGGATGCGTTACCTTGGGAAGGTCTAAAGGCTCGATATGAGCACTGCACGTTGGTATCCAAAAGCTCCCCAGAGACCTTGTGGGTTTTCGGAGGGGCGGAGCAGAGTGGCAACTACAACTGCATCCAAAAAATAACAGTAACAGGTAAAAGAAAAATATGTAGCTGACTTAATCTTTGCCAGTGTGACGCAGATTTGTCTGCTGTTCTGATCTACAGAAAGCAAGGCCCAGTGGGAGAACGTCACAGTGACGGGCGAGCCCCCTAGTCCAAGGACATATCACACCAACTCGGCCTGTGTGGGTGACTCGTTATATGTGTTTTGCGGTGGGGAAGCAGGAGCATCACCTGTCTCAGACCAAAGCCTTCACGTCTTCGATACTGGTAAGTGTTTGCTTTACTTGTTTTCCACAAACATCGGCCACCCTAAAGTTGTATGTATGTCGGTAATATTGTGCTGTCTCCAGCGTCTTCCACCTGGACACAACCGGAAACGCGAGGCCCACAGCCACCAGTTAGACATGGACACATTATAGTGGAGGCAGGCTCAAAGGTCTACATTCATGGCGGCATGGCCTACGATGATTTCTTGGATGATATGTACTGTCTTGATCCAAGTAAGGCTGACACATGTACAGAGTTACATTGCTCATTCACTGCCATTGACGGCTATACAATAGATGTCAAAATCTATTTAATTGGGCTGGCAGTGAAAGAGTTAACTCACTTACCGCCATTGACAGCCATATAAGTCAAAAAAAGATTTTAACTGGGCTGGCAAGTGAATGAGTTAATATGGTAACAGTTTTATATATATATATATATATATATATATATATATATATATATATATATATATATATATATATATATATATATATACACATCATTTGAACGTTAACATTAAAACAGTGGGGTGTTGTCTTTTTTTAATTCTCACTATATACTTGAGGAAGCATTGCAATAGAATAGAATTGTAATAATGTCAATAATTTATTTAATCCCAAAGACATAGCTTTATGTTATTTGTTTGTATTGATTCCAGACATTCAGTCATATAGGCTTTTTTCCTCTGAGGAATACATATGTAAAAATAGAATGTAAAGGCCACTTGAACAATTTTTTTTTTTACTTTTACTGAGAGCATCTTGAACACTTTTTTTTTTTTACTTTAACTTATTAAACACAACAAAAAACAATCAAGCAAGCGATTACACATGATTGTACAATATAGCTATTCAAATAATGCTACATCAAGGTGATGATGCAAATTGAGATTTTTCTGGCTGGAGAAGGGTCTAAAATCTAAAAATGACTGGTACTAAATGAATTAAATGATTATTACTTTAAGGAACTCTAAGTACTGAGGTAATCAATTACTGTAGTAAGTACTTGATTCCCTAATCAACTACTTTAATACCCAATACCCGTAAGTATTTGATTACATGAATACTTTTGCCCCCCATAAAAACCTTGGAAAAAATGATCGGTGTCTTGACTCTTGTTTAACATAAAAATATGTCTTTAGGATTGAATTGAGTAACGTGTGTATTTTAAAGGTAATATGACATGGGAATTGGTGCAACCAGAAGGAGAAGTTCCACCTGGCGTGGCAGCACATTCGGCCATGGCACTGGGCCACAACATTTACATCCTTGGTGGGCTGACTGCAGACGGAGCCAGCAATGCCATGTACAAATTCAACATAGGTACAATTTCTTGACTTCATGTACTATGCAAACACGGCAAAGCATATTTTAATGCCAGGTCTGTGACCTGTTTGCAGAAAACAAGGTATGGACCCTAATGAAATTTGAAGGGGATATGCCGCCAAACCGTTTGGACCACTGCATGTGTTTGCTACCGTGGAAGTTTGAGGCTGTAGGAGATGGCAATGAAGCAAATTCAGGCACAACTACTGCAGCCAACCCGGCTCTGGAAGAGAACCCGACTCCAGGAGATGCCCAGGCTCCCGAAGCCGACCCGGCTCCCTCTTCAACAGGAACAATACACTTGGCTTTTGTATTCGGTGGAATGGACACACAAGGCGTCATACACAACGACTGTGTTGTAACGGTGGTGACATGATGGATTGTGAAAGAAATAAAAAAGAAAACAAGTAATTTTGTACCTCGCATTTCTTTCAATGTATTTATGACAGAAATGTAATGATTTCACTTTAAACTATCAGTATTTTGATTTGTTGATTTTAGACACTATCCTCTAAAACTTAAGTATAAAATTAGTAAATGGTTCTTCACGTTAGTCCCGTTTCACCACAACGCCCTCGGCTGCGACCCTAATAATTGTCAAGATTACTTTTCATATTCTTGCAGTAAAGAGGGATTGTGGTCAAAATTTCTTGTTTTTAAGTAGTGGCAGAGATTAAAAAAAAAAAAAAATTGCCTTTAAGTAGGGCTGACAGTTGTAGTTAAAGCGGGATTGGTCAAAATTTCTTTGTTTTTAAGTAGGGCTGATAAGTTATTTTTTCAGACCATTTGCTTCCGTGGAAAAGTTTATTTTTTTAAGACCATTTGCTTACATGGAAAACACGTATTATACTTTCAAGTGAACAACTTGCATGAATGTTAATTGGATCATCATTAAATCATTGCCTGAACAGAAAAAAGGAAGCAACTTCAACTTATTTTGTAACAAACATTTATTTCAATGTCTTTCCAGAAATACAACCAGATTTCAATAAATAACTTTTAGCTTTGAGGAGCCATCAGGCAGCCTACACATGAACATCGGCCCACCCCACCCCACACTACAACTACTACTTGATCCGCACCAGGACTGCCTGAGAACAGCAGCAGTGAGCCTTGAGTATCCAGGCTGACAAATCTCCGCCCACTGGCGAAGAAAAAACACCTAACGAGCTGAAACTCGTGTCAAAGTCTTTTGTGGAAGTATCAGTTTGGCTGCCCCTCCCTTTCTTACAATGAGTCCCATCAGTTCAATATGTACATCAAGGTCTTTTTGTTTTTTTTCCAAGAGGCATTCAGCCTGATTACAACTCATCCTTGTCTTCAGCGCCCTCTGGTGGCGGGGCACCCGCACTGCCATAGAGCTTGCTGATGATGGGCTGCACCACCTCCTCCAGCTCCTTTTTCTTGGACTGGAAGTCTTCTATATCCGCCTCCTGGTGGGACTCCATCCACTCAATCTTCTCTTCAACGGCCTTTTCAATGGTCTCCTTGTCTTCATCGGACAGCTTGCCCCCAAGCTTCTCCTTGTCCCCGATCTGGTTCTTCAGCGAGTAGGCGTAGCTCTCAAGCTCGTTTCGGGCATCGATTCGCTCCTTCAGCTTCTTGTCCTCGTCGGCAAAGCGCTCTGCGTCGTTCACCATGCGTTCGATGTCCTCGGGCGTCAGTCGGTTCTGGTCGTTTGTGATTGTGATCTTGTTCTTGTTGCCCGTGCCTTTGTCCTCAGCTGTGACCCGAAGGATGCCGTTGACGTCGATTTCGAAGGTGACCTCGATCTGTGGCACGCCACGCGGGGCAGGAGGGATACCGGTCAAATCGAAGGTGCCCAGCAGGTGGTTGTCCTTGGTCAGGGGACGCTCACCTGAAACATAAATTAGTTCAATTGAGATCTTGTTGCTAAACTGCCATTTGGGGATCAATGTGTACAAACGGCCCACGGCTTGAGACTTACCTTCATAGACCTTGATTGTGACAGTCGGTTGGTTGTCAGAGGCTGTGGAGAAGATCTGAGACTTCTTAGTGGGCACCACAGTGTTCCTGGGAATCAGCTTGGTCATGACTCCTCCCACAGTCTCAATACCAAGAGTAAGAGGGCAGACGTCCAACAGAACCACATCACCTGAAATGCGAGGTAGCGATGGTTGTGTTAATCTAGCAAAAATAAAATAAAATAAAGGTCATTATCAATGTGACAGCTTACCGGTGTCCTCCTCTCCGGACAGAACGCCAGCCTGTACAGCAGCGCCATAGGCGACAGCCTCATCAGGGTTGATGCCTCTGGAGGGCTCCTTGCCATTGAAGAATTCCTTCACCAGCTGCTGGATTTTGGGAATGCGAGTCGATCCGCCAACCAGGACGATCTCGTCAATTTCAGACTTCTTCAGGTCAGAATCTTCCAACACCTTTTGGACTGGTTTCATTGTGGACCGGAACAGATCCTGGAAAACAAACATTGAAAAAATTCATGATTTAAGACTGACACTCATTACCACTCTAGGAAAACTAGATGCTTAACGTCTATCTTTTGCAGTGAATGAGTCAGTAGGAGAACTTACCATGTTGAGCTCTTCAAACTTGGCACGAGTCAATGTCTCGGAGAAGTCCTCTCCCTCAAAGAATGACTCAATCTCGATGCGGGCCTGGTGCTGAGCCGAGAGCGCACGCTTTGCCTTCTCCACTTCACGGCGCAGCTTCTGCACGGCGCGGTTGTCCTTGCGCACGTCCTTGCCCGTCTTCTTCTTGTACAACTTGATGAAGTGCTCCATGACACGCTGGTCGAAGTCCTCGCCTCCCAGGTGGGTGTCGCCATTCGTGGCCACCACTTCAAACACACCGTTGTCGATGGTCAGCAGGGAAACATCAAAGGTGCCGCCGCCCAAGTCGAACACCAGGATGTTCTTCTCGCCATCTTTCTTGTCCAGGCCATAAGCAATGGCAGCTGCAGTTCTGCAGTGGAGAGAAAAAAAAAAAAAAAAAAAAGACAATTCAGGACAAAGCAATAAAATAAAAAGGCAAGCATATCATTTGTCAGCAAAACTTACGGCTCATTGATGATTCTCATCACATTGAGACCAGCAATGGTGCCAGCATCTTTAGTGGCTTGACGTTGGGCATCATTGAAGTATGCAGGAACAGTGACCACAGCGTGAGTGACCTGAGATAATACAACTTCATTACAACATTATCTCTCATAAGAAAGAATTGCTGCATTTAATGTATCCTTTTTAGGTACCTTCTTGCCCAGATAAGCCTCAGCAGTCTCCTTCATCTTAGTCAGAACCATGGCAGAGATCTCCTCAGGGGCAAATGTCTTCATCTGACCACCACCAATGTCAACCTGGATGTGAGGCTTGCTCTTCTTGTCATTCACCTGAAAAAAAAAAAAGACAATTACCTGTTAGTAAATGTATATTATGTAGTAGAACAATAACCAATTGTTGCTATTAATATTTAACACTGATACATTTAACTTGTAATGTGGGTGTATATTTAGCACCACAATACCTTGAAGGGCAAGTACTTGATGTCTTGCTGCACAGAGGAGTCTGCCCATGTGCGACCAATCAATCTCTTGGCATCAAATACTGTGTTCTCTGGGTTGGAGGTCAGTTGGTTCTTGGCGGCATCACCAATCAGACGCTCACCCTCACTGGTGAAGGCAACGTAAGATGGAGTGATGCGGTTGCCCTGGTCGTTGGCAATGATCTCGACACGGCCATTCTTGAAGACACCGACACTGAAATGGGACAGAAAATTTAAAATATTAGTTAAAAAGATTTTTGATTAATCATTCCATTTTTAAAGGATTCATCTTACCATGAGTAGGTGGTCCCCAGATCGATTCCGATGACAGTGCCAACATTCTCCCTCTTGTCGTCATCGTCAGCATACACGGTGCTGACCACCGCCAATAACAGCCACAAAAGCTTCATTTTGGCTCTTTTATCACTCATAAAACCTTGAGAAAGAATAGAGCTGCAAAAAAAGGAGGGGCGATTGTCTTTGTTAATGACGTAGGCCCTTAACTGCCAACTTGTTCAGAGTACGCTAGCTGCACAGGACAGACAACGATCGAGCAGTGGATCGACGGAAATTTAATTGAAATAAACTCCTATACAACAAAGTCTTTGGTTCAAAACATTTTTTTGCTACAACCCCTAACTCAGATTTACATTTATTTTCCCCAAGGCCGGTAGCTAGCTAACCGGGTTAGCATGCCCGGTAGACCGAAAAGGGTTAAAATGTTAATTTATGATATTGTTCAGATTTAAACTGATAAAAAGTGGATTAATACGTTTTAAAATGTCAAAGTGGATCAAAACAGCAGCTGCACTAAACAACAACCCGACAGAACATTTATTAAATATGTAACAGTACACGTGCAACGTTATTGCGTTTTTTTTTTAAATAGAAAGGAGTTCCGTTTCCAAAACATGTTCACATAAAATGTGGTACATACCTTAGTTGTAGGATTGAGAGTTAACTCGAAATGCTGTCAATAGTTATCGCTCGTTGTAAATGTGTCTGTATTCTCGTCTAGTGGATGTAATACCGAATGAATCAAGCGCTGCTCCTATATAATCCGTCACCGCTTTCCAATCGTGGAGGCCAGCGATTGGTCAAGAGGCTACGCGTTGGAACGCACTGATTGGTTTCCTTTGGCACGCTGGCCAACGATGATTTGCACGCAGCACTGGTCTGCGACGTCAAGTCGCAATAGACACTGATTGGCTGGTCTGGAAACGTGGTTCGCGCAGTTACACGCCACTCAAAACGACTGGCTCTGGTGTGTTTTTTTTTTTTTTTTGGTCAACGCCATAGATTTGGTTCCACATACCAAACGTAATTACCTTTTCTATCAAAGATGACTCACTTTTGTGACTGAATGTAATATGAACATGTCAGTTACAGTGTATTATGTGTTTGCATTTTCTTGCATCAGATGATTTGTACTGATGACCAGTTGCATCATATAAGTAGAAAATCAAAACTTAAAAACAAACGGGACACATAAAAAAAAAAAAAAAATATATATATATATATATATATATATATATATATATATATATTTGATTAAATGTGAAAAGTGAAACCAGGCTAAGGCTGGGTAAAGACCGCCAATTTACAAGGAGAGAATGAAGCTTGCACAAGATTTCAATTCTTCCGGAAAATTCTATCAATTGAAAACTTCTGGAAAAAAACAGTGCAATTAAAAAGACAAATGTTTTCAGGTGGAATTCACTTTTACTGCAAATATCATGTATTTAATTTATTAATATAAATACTTTATAATTCTATTTTATAAAAGGTCAGTTTGAGGCCAAATGAAATCAATTAACATTAACATTTACACAGGGCTCAAGCTCGACCCCCAGGGGTACCCAGAAGGAGAAGCAACTTGGATGGATGGATGGATGGATGAAATGATTTGCGCAAAGAAAAAAAAATAAAACACCAGACATTGTCATCACCCTGTACAATGAACATACTTAAAGGGACAGTGTGTAAGATTTAGAATGTTTTTTTTTTTATTAAAAATGAATACATTAAATGATTGCAAATTTCAAAAACTTGATGCAAATGAATGTGTTCTTAATGACCAACAGTGTGTTTTAAATACAATCATAGGTCTCGTTATCATTAAAGAATATTACATGGGGGGGTGGCACTTCTCCCAGGGGTGGCCATGTTTGTTATAGCTAAGAACAATGGTAAATGCTGTCTGTAATGAAAAATAGTCTAAATCTTACACATTATCCCTTTTAAGTGAAGTGACAAACGATATAATGATGATGATATACATTGAATTAATTTAGTAATTAAACGTTAATTCACCATTGAAATAAATGGCTTCTCTCTGTGTTATTTTATTGTTTTGTTAAGTTATTTTGTTTTTGCGCATATTTCATACTGACTTTGAATATGTTTAGTGGGTCTATTTAGTGTCGTAAAACGTTGTTTTTTTTATACTTGAGCAAAATTACATTTTTTTTCTTAGTTTTTTTTATTAATGTCTTTTTACAGCTGGGATGGATGGACGGCTGAGCAGATAGATGATAGATAGATAGATAGATAGATAGATAGATAGATAGATAGATAGATAGATAGATAGATAGATAGATAGATAGATAGATAGATAGATAGATAGATAGAAAGAAAGAAAGAAAGAAAGAAAGAAAGAAAGAAAGAAAGAAAGAAAGAAAGAAAGAAATGTCTTGGTGAGTATAAGGGGCTAATGCATGAATGAATGGAGGAAGGATGGAGAAAAAATAAGCTCCCTAAAAAAATGTTAAGTGCGCCCCCTAGCGACTTGGACCCTATCAAACAACAAACTGATGACGTGGTTCGTCCGGGCCTTTGAATTCCACAGCAGCAGGATGGCCGACCAGAGCAGGCAAATAAAACTCGCTGCAGCCAAGAAAAAGGTAAAATCGAATACGATTTCACCCGGTGCCGCGTCATTTAAAGCGCCTCTTGTTTCCCTACGTTATTTGCTATTTTGTTACGATTGTATGAACGTGGCAATGGCTGTTTCATTACACGTCTTCCGATCGCCATGGTCGACGCTTATCCCGGCCTCAGTTGGTCGTCTCGTGCAACGATGCACGGGAAAGCCCGAGGCTTTATTGAGGCCTTCACTTTCTCTCCCAAATACTGGCAATCGATGTTATGACCAAGTGTCATAATTTATCACCGGACGCTTTCTAAATAGTGTTTTCATTCCAGGCGTTCAAGTTTCTTTTTCAGCTGACGAATTAATGTGTCTATATTATCGAAGCATGATGTGCTAACTTAGCTAAAACGATATCAGCAATAAGGCTAAGTAAGTAATCGCGATGCAAGCGCGCTACTGTTTTGTTTTTTGGGGGGCGGTGTTTTGTTACTTGGTTTTTCTCGTAAGTTCCAGCAAGACAGAGAATGACCGGGAGTGTTTTGACAGCTGACTACCCCTTCCCTGTCCCACAATATGTGCTTGGTTAAGGCGTGTTTGGTCATTCCAATGTGGCCTTTACGATGTGCGACATTGCCTGTTAGGAAGTCACATTTGCCCAGATGGGCTATTTTAAATATGTATTATCTGATTGCGCTTTAAATTGTTCATTTTGGAATGAAGAGTTTCCCAGCATTCCTTCTGGTTCGCCACTACGGAAGCTTCGAGCTGTCAGTGTGGAGTAATGTGTTTTTGACTGGCAAAGTCATTCGAAAATAATTGTTCATACGTTTGAGCATTTAAATGTGTTGGAACGTACATGTAAATACGTTTAAACGTATTGGTGACCAGAATACGTTCCGACGTCGTTATGGTCTAAAGCAGGGGTGTCAGAATTCGTTTTTGTTGTGGGCCAAATTATAGCTACAGTCAGAGGGCCGGTATTATAATGAATTGAAATAAATTTGCAGTGTGTTCGTCACACATTTACCTAGTTTTGAAATCAGAGGCCGTTAAAATCTGTTCAAAAGAGAGAGATTGAGAGCTAAAAATGCTTTGTTTTTTTTCCCTCAATTTTTAAAAGTTAAAGTCAATTTGCAAATTTGATATTTTAGCCAGAAACTTCAAATCAGCATTTTGCAGGCCACATAAAATGATGAGGCAGGCCGAATCTGGCCCCTGGGCTTTGAGTTTGACACCTGTGATCTAAATGCTAAATACAAATCATTTTCTTCCCATAATGCTGTGGGGTATTGACTTGTGTAATTGCATTCCCTGTGCCATTCTGGAATAAAAACGTACAGAACAGATGAAGCAATAAAATGATAAAAAAATCAAATGGATTGATAAAAAGTATGCCAAATGCTTTAAAAATAGTTTTGCAAAAAAAATGCTCATGCACAAGTCAATATCTCATGGCATTATGGGATAAATGCTATGTTTTTAGCATTTAGCTTACAATTGTGTTTGAATGTCAGCAAGTCAATCAAAATGAGTCAAAAATGGTTCCTCCAAATAGGAAGCTCCATGCTTCCATACACTCCTATGGACCCAGAATGACAAACTTCAAACCAGGCTGACTATATTTTTTTTAGCTGTGGGTTACCTGTGTAGAGCCTCTTTTGAAACGTGATCATATGAGTAGAATGAACATTGTTGGAGACTGGATTGGGTGCATTCTTACTTGCATACTTGTAACCCAGAGTTTCCAATCTTATCACATCCTTCGCTGTATAGATAGATTCATTTTAATTAGATTTTGTCAGAGACAAATAAGTTTTGGACGCTGTAGCATTGCTGCACTTACTTTACTTATTTATTACAACTGGAAATGCCTCTAAACATACAAACACAACAGAAAGATAGCAGACAACAAAATCCACAGACACAATTTAATTAAGAGCCATAAGCCAAATAATGTTGAAATATTCTTTGGAATAAAACTAGCAAATCTAAGAACAGAAAATTAATCTAATAAATGTGAACTAGGCACCTTTGTGAAACAGTTCTGTCAAATAAAGCTAGTAAAATAGTTTTTTTTTTCCGCCATGAAATAATTAAAACTATTCCTTTTGGGTGTGAAGATTTCTTAGGCTGTTTATGTTGTGACAAAGGAGCACTTGTAGAGCACGTTTTCATAGCTCCCCCTCTGCAACGTCATCTCGATGGCTTGTACTCCGAATGAAAAAAATATTCAATGAGCCAGTAAGTCATTGGAATGCGGCATCAACAGATGCTTAATTCAGCATGTGCTTGTTGATCATCATAATCTTCCACTCTTAAGCCTTTAAAAAACCTGAAATTGGTATTGGTGAATCGCTGAATTGAGCTTTTGTTGATGTTTAGTTCCAGTGACTGCCATAAAGTGCAGTCCGAGAGAAAAAGTGTTGCAATTTTGCAACACTCTGCCAATGTCAATTGGTGAGCCATGAGCAATGGAACGATATGTTTACAAAAACTGCAAAGGTGAATTATACATATAATCTCACGTCTGTCCAAGCAAAACCTGTAATAGAAAAAAAAAAGTATGTTTAGAGTGACTTTTAAGAACAACCCCAAATTGGCTGGGTTTATTCCTACTGATTATGGGTCAAAGGTAATTTCCTTGGATTTGGTGGCGTTAAAACAAGAGATGCGTGATTTCACATCAAGGCCTGGAAATTGATATTTCTATAAATACAGTGAGTTGCAGTTACTGGAGTGTCATGACTTAGAAAAATAACTGTTGACAAATGGTTTGCTCATGACTCATTGCAACGTTAACGAGTAAAAACTATTCCACGGACAGGGATTACCTGAAGGTATAATTGCTAATGAACTAGCAAATGAGGACAAACAGCATCAGAAGCAGACATTTGGGCATTTCTAGAATTTGTAGATGGTTTAAAATGCAGCGAGAGAAGTGTTCATTTGAACTAATTTCCACTCACAATTGTTTTTCTCATGTGTTGTTCAGCTCAAGGAGTTCCAGCAGAAGAGCACTCCAACCAGCGTTGGAGTAGAAAAAGGAGGCAGTGGAGTGTTTGGCAGCGCAGGAGCCAAGAAGAAGAGGAAAGTAAAGGGACCCAACCAGTACGATGCATCATTGATTGACAGAAATTCTCCAGAAAATGTAAGCCTAGTCATGCAGCATCTCTGCATTTTCGCCGCATTTCCTGTTCTAAGACTTTTCTGACAAAACTTTCTTACACTGTATGCCGTCTTATGCTTTTGTATGTCATTCTCAAAATTTCCTCTCTTCCATGTCTCCCTCATGTTTGTAGTATGATAATATTCTCAAAGCGCTTAGTCAAAGCAATGGAATAGTCCTTCCTGGGTATGGCAAAAGTCAGGTGAGCTCTTTCTATCCTTGCCTGCTTGACTTTTTTTCTTTAAGATTTCCCACCATCTGTGACCTCCTGCTCCTCTCCTGCTTCATGTGTTTTTTATGACTTAAAGTGCTCACATCTCCATTCTGACCGACTTCTTCTCCTCTTTTTTTTTTTTTTTTTAAATGAGGGGGGCTTTTGAGTGTGTCACATGTTGCAGAGAGAATGTGCCCAGCTTGCGGTCTTGAGAAAATGCTGCATTTTACATGTATTCCCCTCAATTCTCTCTCCTACCACTCTTTGCTGAGCATTTCTTATTGTGTGCTTGCTAGACATGGTCCAGTTTGTGCTATTTTGGGCAGGCTGCATCCATGTCCTTGTCTCAAAATTAGGCTGGCAAAGTGATTTGTCTTTCATTGTCTTACATTACAGGAATTGTCTGTGCACAAATAATCACATAAAAAAAATCTGCTTTTTTTTTTTTTGTCGTGTCATAACACTTATGTATCCTTTTGTGTACACGCTATCTCAGACTGTAGCCGACGTGGAGACCATGGAGTCCTCGGCTCCCTTACCAACGGCCGAGCTTGATCGGCACTCACCCCTGTCTAACGCTACTAGCACTAACCCCACTACTAACCTTCAGAGTGTCGGAGACCACACTGACATAGCGCAGGTGTGTTTCACTCTAACTCTTCTCTCTGCCGTGCAGCGCTGTAGCTTATTGGCATTATACGGAACCTACGTACAATGCGTAGTTTGATTGATCTTACTTACATATTCCACGTTTAAAAGTTCACATACAGTCAGTTTAGTGCTGTTATATATTTGGAATGATATTTATTCATTTGTCTTTTTGCAGGACTACCCTGACACCAATGGCACTGAAAATATAGCAGAAGATAATAGGTAAGTTACCTTATTTTATTCAACTTAAAGGGTTATGTAAGGTATATGTCATACAGTGTCATGCAGAAAAAAGCTGAATAAGTTTAAAGAATAATTATGGCTTCGATTTAAAAAAAAAAAAAAGGCACATGGATACTTGAAGTTTAGAAAACAGTGTTTCAAGAAATGGTGATGAGTATGAATATTTCAAAGGGGTGAACATTCTCATTTTACACTCCCACTACACACATGTGCTTGTATGCTATTTGTTAATATTTATTTCGGTGCAATTTTTGTGAATAGAGCCTGACTGTTTTCTTGTAATTTCAAGGTACGATATACGTTATTAAATTATTCTGAGTATGTTTTTGTGTGGATTCCGTAATTATTATTTTATTGTGACAAGTCCAGCCACTAGTGGTCTTACTCTTTGGCTGTTTACATTAAACTGGCCATGCAGGAGAACACCAAAGTGGATTTTTTAAAAATGTATGTGTCATCCCACAGAGAGCTGTCTTCCACAGAAAGCCTACGACAACTCTCTCAACAACTGAATGGCCTGGTTTCTGAAGTATGTTTCCCGTTAGTCTCTGATCAACACAAATCTGACTTAAGCGCTTGAGATTTTTTTTTTGTAATTAGGTTCATTCATTTTTGTGATTTCAGTCTGCTGCGCATGTGAATGGCGACAGTGCCCCATCTTTTGGCGAGAGAGAATCGGACGTATGACAGAATGCTCATTAATTTTCCACACTATTAATCACCTTTTTTTTTTTGCACCACACACAAAGATTCTATTGTTTGCCCTGATGTAAATCATTTACAAATATTTCTCCTTCCCTATCGTAAACCTTTTATTTGTCTTGTGCAACAAACACTTGATCTGTCTCTTACTTTTCCCCTCCCGTCTTCCTTTCCCGGATGCATGTGTACACGGTAGAGTCGATACCAGGAGCTGTCTGCTGCCCTGGAATCCAGCAACTTAAAAAACTCCCAGCTCAATACCAAGCTTGATCAGCTGGTAAGAAGCTGTGTGTGTGAGTCTTTGAATGCCGCAGTGCACGAACTGTTTTGCACGCCACCTTTAGTATTCCCACTAAAAATATTACCTATGCATGTAAGTCATGCAATTTTTCACCCCTCTGCTTAATGCATTTCTGCAAATTGTAACAAACGTTTACTGAGGTATTTCCAAAGCCTGAGAGGAAAAAAAAAATCCTCATCCGAATTACCGGAAGCTTTATAAAGTTGTTAGTTTAGTTGTACAAAAATGACCAAATAGTTGATGTTTCTGACACAAACTCAGTTTTTGAGATTACAATACAAATGATGGGATTGTGTCACGCTGCAGTGATGATGACTTGTATTCTTTTACTTTCTCAGGCACAACAATCTCAGGAGCTCACAAATCAGCTGCAAAAGGTCTTTTCCTATTCATCTTCACTCCTTTGTCTCATCTCACTACCAGATATTAACAGCATTTGCATTCCTCTTCATTCAGGAGCGAAAGGAATTTGAACAAAAATTTTCCAAAGAACAGGGAGCCATGCGGGAGCAATTACAGGTAAATTCTCATGCCTCTCATTCTCATGTGAATGTAACCTTTGTGTCAAGTAACGTGTATTTCCAATATCCCATTGAGACCCACCCTATTTATTTGTGTACATGTAATGGACATTTGTTTTTGGTCTACAGTATATCTTTTGACACATCTGAACTATCCTACTAAGGCCTTTCCAATCATGCCTCTTGTATTTGGGCGGGATGCATTTAACTTGGCAATTTTGCTGAGGAAAAATGAACACATCGGTGGACTCAAATAAATAGGCTGGGTCTCAGGAGGATATGGCTAACTTCTCTAATGAGTGGCCTCTGCTCTAATAGCATAGCATGACATCTGTAATGAAATTGAAGTTGTAGTTTCAAGAAAAAGAAAACATTCTGTCGCATAGTTCTTAATTTGAAAAAAAATATCAATAGGATTATTATTACCATTAGATTGCAGGCGTTCCCAGCAGTTGAATTATTAAACTGACCTGAATCACGAAGCACAGATGTTTGTTTATGCTTTATCTGAACATGAATCTGCGTTTATTTGGTAAGTAGGCCCGTCTAGATGAAAGTGTAATTACATTGCATATGTTGTGGTTAAATTGAGGTGATCAGACAAAACGCTGAAAGGTATTTGATCCCCAAGGTTCACATTCAAACCATTGGCATATTGGTGTCAGAAAAATCGGAACTACAGACCGCACTACAGTACACACAACAGGCCGCGCGACAGAAAGCGGGTAGGTGTTTTTTTTTTTTTTTTTTTTTTTTTTTTTAGGATGATTTGACTATAACAGACAACCTCTAGCCTTTCAAAAACACAAATCGTTTGCTCAGGAGAAGCAGAGGAGTTGAATAGCCGTCTGCAATCAACGAAGCAGAGAGTGTCAGAACTCGAGCGAACGCTGTCATCGGTATCGACTCAGCAGAAACAATTGGAAAAGGTAGTAAACACTGAGGTTACGGCAAATGACTTTAAATTAGCATACAGTAATTGCCAAAAATAATAAAGGCATTGCACTGTGACTCATGTTTTCGCTCTTTTTGTCTTCAGCACAACAAAGAGTTAGAAAAAGAGAGAGATGCCCTGAGGCTAGAGGTATTTAGACATAAGTAAGTAAGACCTTGATACAAAAGATGAATCATTGTAGTCCTTTTCTATCCATCATAAAAGTCCAAATACTTTTTTAAAATTTAATTTTTATACATGTGTTTGCAGCAATTTGAGCGACGAGTCCAAACAGCAGAGTTCGGAGCTGTCAGAGCAGCTGAAGCAGAGAGTGCAAGAGACGGCAGCATTGCGACTGGAGGTGGAAGATCTCCACAAGCGGCTCGAGATCACCGACCTCATGTTGCAGCAGGTCAGTTTACGTGTACACTTGAGACTTTGGTCATAGATTGGAGCATCAGTTCTTATATTGCTTTCTTTCTTTGATTTGTGTGTCCAGTGCTCCACCCAATCGGATCCTAATAGTGCCAACCAGCAGATCCAGATACTGCTAGAGGAAAAACAGCAAATGGAAGTGCAAAATCACCAGGTTCAGGCTCCGATGAATTTGATTAAAAATTGCTACTTTTTCTTTGTAACAATTTACCGGTAGATTTTTAACAGCTTCTTGTTATTCATTTTGTAGCTGCTGGAGTCTGTAGCCCAGCTGAAGACAGAGAGGGACTGCTATGCAGAACAAATCCAGGAGGGGGGCCGCGTTTGGAAGGACAAAACGGAGCAACTGCTAGCACAAGTAAACCACACTGATATATAAAGAAAATGGCCTTACGCTCCTACGTGTATATCTAATTTAAAATGGTTCCCAGTCATTTTAATGTGATCAAAAGGACACCATGGCGCAAATAATGTAGAACATGTTACACACAGAAACATAGTTTTGTTTCAATGAAACTAGTCCACCTCACAACATTAGCAAACATGACTGAGTGAATAATGGAAGATAGATTTTCAAAATGTATTTAGGAATGCCTAACCGTGACTATCCTGAGATTCACTATACAAAGGCCTTTGTTTGAACAATGTATTCATGTCCGTGTCTGTTTTGAAGGTGTCACTGGTTGCAGAGGAGCGAGACAAAAACATTGAACGGGTTCAAGAACTTGAAGCTACAATCACAGAACTAAAAAATGCTGCAGGTAAGGTAAAAGGTTTATTTGAACCTACTGTTCTAACTACAATTTGTCCTTGATTTACTGTACTTTTGTTCTTATGGCAGCGGCAAAACCCAAATTGGAACATGCTGTAGTTTCACTAACCTTTTGCTAACACATTTGTAAAAACTAAAGCTAATATTTTCCATATTAATATAATTCTCTGTAATTCCACATAAGTCTGCTTCCTTTCTTTGTTATTCAGCCACAATTTCTCCAGAAATTACATTCACTTTTAGGTCATAATTATACAGTAAATGAAATGAAACAATTTACCTTTTTTGATGTTTCATTTGTTGTCTCATTATGTCATTATCTTAACACTCCAGACCTTTTTTTTTTTTTTTGTAAACCATAAAAGTATGTCAGGATCCCAGTAGCAAATTCTATTTCTTCTTCTCTTCCAGCGTTACTTTCCCAAGAGAGAGAAGAACAGAGTTCCGCAGAATCTCAGTCCTCAGGCCCTTCAGAGCGCGAAATTGCTCTACAGGACGCACTCAACACTCTGCAACAGGAAAAGGACTCTCTGGATGAGCAGTACCAGTCGCAGGTGGGCGACGATACGCCGCAATTGTTTCCCTGAAATATTTCAAAACATCTTTCAAGATTGCAATTCCTCCTTATAGCTGCGCGACAACGAGCAGCTGAGCCGCCTGTGCTCGGAGCAAGAGGCGCGACTGTCGGAGCTGGAGCAGCAGGCGGAGAGCCAAGCTCAGGAGGCCGACGACCGTCGGCGAATGCTGGAAGACGTTCAGTCAGACAAGGCCACCATCAGCCGTGCTCTCACGCAGAACCGAACGTTGAAGGACCAGCTGGCCGAGCTGCAGAATGGCTTTGTTCAACTGGTGAGTTGTTTTTTTTTGTTAAATCATCCATTTTCCAATGCTAAAAAACAAATGCTTAAACTGTCGCTATTTAATTGCCACATTCCAGTTTACTTGGAGAACGAGGCGTAGTACACCCTAGATTTATTTTCAATTGATGAGTTTCAAATGTTAAAAGAATATCGCCTTCCTGTTGTTCTTGGACTGGGCACATTTCTTGCTTGACTGGTTAATATTTGAACACCTAAATCCGAGCCACTTTAGATTGTTTGTAGTGATAGGTTATTTTCTGAGAAAATACAGCCCTAGTGCTTTTATTGGAAGAGATTTCCTCTATTTCGGGAAGCCTCGTGTCTGAAATGAAAGCCTGCTAACTACTAAATCTGTGTTTTTAAGCACACAATACATTTGGTATTCGGCCAATAGGTGGTGCACCAAGACAAGCAATGAAGCCATATGAATGAAACCCCACCCAACTGGAAATAAAATCCCAAATTTAGATATCCTCTGTTATTTGGGGACGTTTCTCTCCCATGCCGCCATTGCAGCACTATGTATGTCTGCAAGATAGGTTGGTTTAGAGGATATTTTTAGGCAACCTACGTATTTTTAAAATTGACCTGACTTGGTCAACTTTTCCCCCCCACCCACACGCAGTTGAAATATTTGTGTCTAATTTTGCGTAGTCGAACGAGAACATGGAGCTGACCACCGCCATTCAGTCAGAGCAGCACGTTAAGAAGGAGCTGGCACGCAGAATGGGAGAGCTTCAAGAGCAGCTGCACAATGTGAAAGAGCAGGTTTGGTCTTCTACGTTTGAGTTTTCCAAACTGGAAATCAGTGTCCAACATTGTTTTTGTTTTTACACCAAACATTTAACCACAGATGGTATTGTTAATTATCGCTGTCTTTTGCCATCAGCTGGAAGAGAAACACAAGGAGTCTCAAGGTCTGGTCGAACAGAGGGATCAGGTAGCGGCGCACCTGCAGCAGTACTGCGCCGCCTACCAGACGTTGGTCTCAGAGAGAGAGCAGCTCCACCGGCAGTATCTAACGCAGAGCCAACTCATGGACCGACTTCAACATGACGAGTCCCAGGGCCGCACGCAGCTGGAAGTCAGCCAGAATGAACTCAAGCGAGCACAGGTATGCAAGCGTGCGCCTCCTACTTCTTCTCTTGTGAAATAATGAAATGGATGACCTCCTTTTCCTTATTCAAGGAACATTTGGATAATTTGGTGAAAGATAACGAGCAATTGAAGGCTGAGGTGAGGGAGCTGCTCAGTAGTTCAGCTCTTGCCATGGCGCCCAGAGATGAAGGTTTGTTCTCTTACTTTTCATTGCCGTTGTCAAAATGTCTTCCTGGTGTTCTTGTATTGTGTTGTCCCTGATCTGTCGCCATAGCGATGCGAAAGACGTATAGCCATCGGTAGAATATATTGGAGTTCAGTTGATGCTGTTGATACGTTTAGGCCAGGGTTGTCCATTTTTTTTTTTTATCTGATGGCCACATACAAATAGATAGAAAAACATCCGGGCCACATTAATGTTTTATTTCTATTATAGAGAATAAATCATGCAAGCAAATCCATTCTTGAATGATTGTCTATGTAAAATAGTTAATTATAAACCTTTTAATTACTTTTTAAATTAGCATTGGAGGCCATGTCAAATTGTACTTTCCAGTAGTTGGCCAGGTAGTTTTTTTTTTTTTTTTTTTTTAAGCAAATTAACATTTAATAGTTGAATAGGTACATGTGCTTGGGGAAACTGCATAATGTGAAATAGGGGCAAATACAATTTCACAGCGCTATATGTCATCTTTTTGTTCAGGTGACGGCGTGGAAAGCCAGTTGCCTCAAGAAAGTGTGACAGAGTCGTCCTCCGTTATCATTCCACAAGACTTTGAGAGCCAGAAAGAGATGGTGAGATTATTTACTTGTTCTTTTTGGTTTTATGTTTACCATTGGCTAAATTACTTGTTTCTTTTTTTCCTAATAGTGTAAGGAATTTAGGAAGGCAACTACTTTAAAGACTTTCAGGACTTTAGATGATTACTTACCAGTGAACTGCACCTTATTCATTTGTGTCCATTGTTTTGGACATTTGTTTACGGTCTACATCTTTTAATGAGTGACCCTGCTAAGTTCAAATGTGCTCAGTAAAGAACATCCTGGCCTTTCAAATGATGTCTCATGTGCTTGGGTGGGATGCAGTTCACTTTGTTGTCTTGCTGCGACAAAACTGGCACAACAGTGTAGACAAATGACAAATGATACGTTTTTTTGGCCTTGAAGAAATTAATTTAAAATACATGTTATGACCTTCTCAAACAATAAAGGGGACCTTCAAAAATGCTTAAAGCTTTGCCATGTGTGTCTATTTATCATGCATGCGGCTTAAGCTTCTGATTTGACTTTCTCACCGCCTCCGCAGGAGCAGTTCATTCGCGATGCCTTGTCTCATTTGGAGGCCGAGCGCGACGAGGCCAGGAGGCTTCTGAGGGAGGAGCGGCGACTCCATGCGGCCGCAAAGCACCAGGCCGCCGTGGCTCTCAGCCTCCAGGAGCACAGCCACCACCACGGGCATGATGATCACCACCATCATCATCATCATCATGAGCAGGAACACACTCAGGGCCAGCACAGTCACTGTGATCACAATCACCAACATTCAGGTGAGAAAATATGAATGTATATGGTGTTCCTCTGGGCGCTCAAAGCCGCTGTACAATGGCAGAAAATATATCACGTAATTCTTTGGTATGGAAAAAATGACATAAGTGACTTGTTACGCTCTGAATTTTCTTCAGAGTTCAGTTCAACATTAGTATTCTTTCTTCCCATTTACGATCACTGACACAATACTTTGGAACAAGATGGTTGCAGTTACAGGTGGCCTGATTAGCGAAACTGACGTCTGTCAGCCCCTCTAATCACCACTCCTTAAGATCTGGTCTCAAAGTACTGTGATGCCACCTATTGGCCAGGAGTATTTACTACATGATTATTCTGCAACACACTGCTCTCACAGCCAATAACGGCAAATTGGATCGTTTTCCGAGAAGCCCCTGACTATATTTCATGGAATAGGAAAACTGTCCTAAAGTCTGCTAATGCGGAGAATGAACCACTGTGCTCCAGATGGCGAAGGAGGAGTGCCCCCGGAAGTTCATCAGGCGTTACAAACGGCAATGGAGAAGCTCCAACATCGCTTCACTTCGCTTATGCAGGAGAAGGCTGATCTCAAGGAGCGCGTGGAGGAGTTGGAGCACCGCTGCATCCAGCTCTCTGGCGAGACTGACACCATCGGTGAGGGGGAGTGCTTTGTTTCTGCCGCAAAAGCGGATTCACGCTGCAAAAAGTGCCCAACCAAAAGCAAGAAAATAAATATAAAAAAATTGGCAGGTTTTCTTGTTTCAACTCGCTCAAGGCAGCCAGTGCTATACAAGACAAAAATAAGAATGTATTTCTTATTATAAGCCTTTTATTTTCTTTCTTAAAATTGCCTTTGGCTGCAGCGTAGAACATAAAACTCTCTAAACGTTGCTGCCGTTTTGATTTTCAGGAGAGTACATTGCCCTGTATCAGAACCAGAGGGCAATCATGAAGCAGAAGCACCAGGAGAAGGAGCATTACATCAGCATGCTGGCTCAGGACAAAGAAGAGATGAAGGTAAGAATGATGTGACCTTCTCTTTGGCGGTGACCCCCACATCCCAATTTTCTCTACCCGTTCACCAGGCCAAGCTGGCAGAGCTTCAAGACCTGGTCATGCGGCTGGTGGCCGAGCGCAACGACTGGTACGGCAGATACGCCGGCGCCGTGGCTTCGTCGAACCCCGACATCCTTCCTGTCGGCGAGGACCGCCGTCCCCTAGAACAGCAAGCACATGGAGAAGACCTAAGTGCTGGCAGTGGAGCAGGTGCGCCTCAAAATTTATTTCTGACGTTCTTTGGAACGATGGCATGATAACACCCACACGTTTGTACGGCTAACTAACTTTAATCATAAGAAATAATTTCCGAACCCTTACAATAACACAGGAGTGTCAAACTCATTTTTATCGTGGGGCACGTTGTACTTTCGTTGTAGTTTCTGTCACACTGACCTAGTTGTGACCCGTGACCTAACCTCAAATAAAATCTAAGTCTCACCTATACTCTAGAAGGCAAGTCTTGACCCAGAAAAAAAAAGGTCTGAACTTCTGGGGTCCACCAAAATGGTCCCCAGTAAAACCTGGGATTTGGTCCCCACCTTGTGGCAAAAATCACGGGCACGCACAATGCTCTCTCTTCCCAGAAGCCATGGAGATCATCCCCCTCTCCGAGCCCACGGCAGGCCAGGAAGCCCCCTCGTCCCAGAGCCCGCCCCCCGCCGAGCCCAAGGACGGAACGGCGCGGCAGATCATGCAGCTGCTGCAGGAGATCCAGAACCCGCAGGGGCCCCCGCGGCTGCCCCCCTTCATGGGCGAGAACCCCTGCATCCCCTTTTTCTACCGTCCCGACGAGCAGGACAAGGTGAAGATCCTGGTGGTGTGAGCCCGCAACGTCGCCCATGCGTGTATTTAACAGCACCCAAAATGGCCGCCGCCCCTTTTTCCGTACGCTCAAGTGCAATAACAGGGCCTCGCGTCTCCTTACTTGTAACACATCAGGATTGAATGTACTAATTATCAAAAACTGGAGTGTGCTTGGGAGAGGTGGAGTCTGATGTATAATTTTGTAGAGTGGATAATAGAAGTTAATTGCACTAAAACGCTTTGTACAAAGCTCGGAGATGGAAGGATCCTATGACGCCTCGGCAGCTGAGGGTGCCTTTTTCAAGGAAAGGTTGGATGATGGAAGAGTTGTAGTTACTCAACACCAAATTTTGCCAAAATGGTCTATGTACTCAACCACGAACCGAATTGCTCATATTCTCCGGGGCAGCCATGCACATACATCCTTTCCCATGCCAAAGGTAGTCGCATCTCTTCCTTATTCATCTTGTTTTCATTCTGTTACTTTCCTTCCAAACATGTCATTATTTCAACATTCTTGTTTTATGGGAGCGGTTCAATCATATCAGGGGTGTCCAAACTACATCTGGGGGCCACTAGTGGTCCGCTGGAATATAAACATAATAGATTGATTTTAGCGGCTTTAATAAATCAAAGTGGCCATTGCGGCATCATGTTTTGTGGGTAAAAAGTTTGCACACCCCTAATATTTCTACAGATAGTAGGGTGATATCTCTTTACACTGTTACTTTGTGATTGAAAGTAAGGAGCTGAGAGGATGAGCAGTAATCATACAAATTTAGTCAAGTGTATATACTGTAAGTGTGTATTATATTGTATATTCATGTGGCCGGGTGTGTGTATGTGCGGAAAGAGATGGTTAGTGACTGACTTGCTGACATTTAATACAAAGTATGATGAAAAGAGAGGACATATACTATTTATTATTCTTATTTGGAATGATTTAGTGTCTCAACCAATCAGTTTTGGATGTTTGAGAAGCGAGCGTTGAAAATGAAGAAAGCGAACGGATTTGTTGGCTTTGATTTTTGGTTCCCTCTACTGAATAAAAGTGAATGAGCAACGTGAATGTCCTTTTTTCAGTTTTGAAGTGCTGCAAATTAAGATTAATGTAGCGTATAAGTAACATTTTTTAAATTTTAGATTCAAAATGTATTTTGGTCGTCAAGACAAACCAGGGAATATTCAAATTTGATAAAACGTCAATTAGAATTTACAGAACATTTTAATGGGACAAAAAATGTCATCCAACTCTCGAATGACACGGACTTAATATCAGGAGCAATTCTAATGGCAGTAGTAAAAATAATGAACAAAAACAGAACAGGACATGAATCTGTTTTCAATACGCTGCAGTTTATTTCTATAGGTGAACAGTAGTCCTGCAGGGTGCAGTCATGGTTGCATCCACATTAACAGTACATTGCCTGCCGTTGTTGCACAGGTGCAGGAACGAGAAGGAAATAAAACAACAAATAAATCTCTCTGCTACACCACAGGATCAAATATCGCACCCAAATCCAATACATCAATGCGGTTTTGCCTTAGATAGAATAAAGTTCATACAGTGCACACTTTCTTGAAGCGGGGTTGGCTAAAATGAGGGTCCCTGGTTCAAAATGGCAATGGGTCTTTTCTCAAGAGGGGGGGTGGGTGGGGTGCTTTAAAACGGTGAAATGCACAACACATATATACAGAATAACATTAAATACATGTCCATTTTAAATGTTCAACTATTTGTAAATCACAAGTTAGGGTGTAAGTTTTGTTAAGGTGTTAAATGCACAGGAGTTAGAAGAGGAAATGTGGGGATGGATTTTACTGATTGAGGACATCACCGGTTGGAAGGGCTCCAAAAATACAACACGGCACAATCCAGAGTAAAGAAAATAGAAGGAGAATGGTGTACATGGAAAGTAACCTCTCACTCACCCCCGTGACCACTGACAACAACAACAAAAAAAGCAGAAAAAGAAAAAAGGGGCAGATCATCACTTTTTTTAATCATGAAAAGGTAAAAGATCATTTAAAAAGGGGCAATACAGGAGGGGTCCAAGCACAGAAACATGCTACCATATTGCACTTTTTATTAATATCCCGCCTTGACAAGGTAACAGTTTCATTCTTTCACCCGAGGATCAAAAATGGTGCTTGAAAATGAGGGGAGGGGCTTCCTGCATTGCATAGCTTGTGTTCAAGAAATGTGGAGTCATGACAGGTGAGGGGTACGAGGTCTCTTCTCGAGTTCGGACAGCACCCATTTGACAGCCTGCTGTGCGTAATGTAAGAAAGAAGACCTCAGAGGGTGATGTCAAACTTCGGGTCAAAAATTCACTCCACAACATCCAGCAAAACTTGAGATACAGAAGGAACTCAGATGTTTTTCTTTTGTGTGCATTTTTGTTACCCAGTAATGGCCCAGAGGTGTGAGATTACCTTAGAACCAGAAATGGTGGCTTATGAGTATTCAGAGATGGTGGTGGACCCACAAGACAAATACACAAATTAATTTTGGACCGAGTGGATGCTAATGTAATTAGCAAGTAGACGCATAATAGGTAAAATTGCAAGCAGTAAAGTCATAGAAAAAATACGTGTGCATGTGTAAATTCTATAGAACATTGGCATAGCAACATTGATTTTTTTACCATGTTGCAATACCAGTGAAACACCACTAAGTGACAGTATTTCCCTTTTTCAGTTCGATGAGTAGTCGTGACACAGTTAACTTCACTTATGCATATGACAACTTGCTGGCAAAAGAAAAAAAAAGACACTTGCGTCACTTACACTATATTATATATTCATTTCATTTGAATGGAATCTGTTTTTGTCATGCAGCGGGTATGTATCTGAAATCTCTTATCAGGTGAGTAGTTTTGCTTTATTTTAATTTCACGATACTGCAGTTAACTTTACGTGTGCATGCCAATTTGGAAAATGTAACTTGAGTCATACACAGCCTATAATATATTCACAGTTTATTTCAATTGGGCCTTTGTGTTATATTGGGCCATGCAGCAGGTATGTGTAGGTATCGTGCATGGGTATGGTTGCCAGGTGGCGCTATTTGAGGGTTGGAGGTAGAGGATGAAGGCACCACCTCAGAATAAGAAAAAGATGGAGCCGTCGGCCCGCAGAGGAAATACAGAAGAATGGGAAGAATGAAGGACAAGCTTGGAGGTCTAGTGGGTCGGTGAAGGCGGGGGTCTGCGACTGTTGGGAGGGACACACAAATAGGGCAAGAGGGGGATGCACACATTGGGGTTAACGTTCGCTCATTTGAAGTGTTTAGAGCACCACTTCTGTTGAAAACATGCATTATAAAACACAACACCTCAAGGAAGAACTCGGGATTTTGAAAAAAAAAAAAAAAGTTCATACCACAACAACCATCTGCCATTAGTAACCCTCACGCCTAGTAATAAATGCTAATGCGAGAAGCTGGTTAGCATAGCTTAGCTTGACGCAACTTGAAGTCAAAGGAAATCGCTGGACAAAATGTAATGTTTGAAATCATTTTACTTTGCAACACGATTCCAACAGCCTACATTGTAGCGCATACTTGCATATCTTAGCTTAAAAGTTCCTCAATGAAATAAACTACTTAAAATATTCATTTTATATATATATATATATATATATATATATATATATATATATATATATATATATATATATATATATATATATATATATATATATATATATATATATATATATATATATATATATATACAATATCTTTTCTAATCATCCGTATGTGGTGTTTGTGACGCTGAACCAATACCAAAAATGGGCCGAGAGGTGAGATATTTTGTCTAAAAAAATCTTAAATCACAGCTCCAAATTAAGTGTCTCATTCTGGTTAACCTCGGAATAAATCTGAATTATGTAAGCAAGTTTTGTTTGGTCAACATTTTCCAAAATGGTTGCTGAAGGGGATTGATGGGGAGGCAAATGTCACACAGAGGACTGTGACACAAAACACCAACAAAATGCACTCGAACGGTTAAATCTTTTTCAGAGGAGATTAATGCTAAAATTCACGCAGCACGCATTTGTTCAATTGTGTGTGTGTGTGTGCTCCCATGCAGCACTCTGAAAAGAGAACAAAAAAATGAGTGAAGAAAAAAAATGAAATGAAATGAGAGCAAAAGGGGGAGGAAGAAGGAAGAAAACGGCCGTGGTCGATGCTGACGATGAAAATGGAAGACAGCACCAACATACCAGAACAGTTAGTCCTCATGGGTCAGTGATAGTGATTCTGTGGAAAGAAGTGTGGTCGAGTGGCGGTAAGAAAGTGGTGGTGAAAAAAGAAAGAACGACGAAAGAGGGATGAAGAAGAAAGAAACAGGAAGTTACAGAGAGGCTCGAATGATAGAAAGCTAGTTTGACTAAAAATGAGACAGGCAAAGTTAGTGGAGAAAAAAAAACAGATTTTGTGCAGTATTAATCCTCATCCATCATTCTAGTCATGCTTAGAACACACAGCTTTAAATACAAATACATTTAGTGAGGTGCTTGTGATGACAATCTAAAGACAAGGACGTGGTCTTTGAACTGCTTACAATCTATTTGCTCTATTTCTATGTCAGACCAACGACTACTCTGGTTTTGTTTACCTCCTGCATGCCCTCATCCGGGTGTCTTCACATCCCCCTTAGCAACACAGAGGATCCACGCCAGTTTTTTTCAAACATTCTTTACAACAATACTTTGGATGTTCTCATGAGAATTTAGTCGGAAATCGTGTAAAAATTGGCCATTAAAGAGCATTTTATATTAAATATAAAGAATGAGAAAACTCAACCATACATTACAATATTGATATTTGGCGCCCAATACAAAATAGCAATTTAATTTAGAAATTAATTAATACAAACTTGTCCTCTAACTAGGGATGTTCAAAATCGTTTTTTTTTATCCATACAAACTCTTAGATTTTGAGTATTCACTGATACCAAGTACTAATGTCACTAGTACGTTTGATACACACATTTATTGAGATTTCATGACACAAATAGAAAGTTCATGTTATTCTAGTTAGGAATTCTTTAGGTTGGGAGCATAAAACTGCTCCAAGATAACATGCGGTACTAGAATAGGCTGCCTTTAGTAGTTCTGATACCTTGAAATAAGGCCAGGTATCGGCCTAAGATCACTACTTGGTATTGGTACTCACTCATCCCTTCATATATGCCTTTTAGTGTTTTCTTTGGACTCGCATCAGGCACTTTTTTTAATTGGTCAATTGGACACTGATGTCTACATTTGGCCTAGCAACATGTGGCCCGGCACGAAACAAACAATTGTGTTATTTTGTCATCCTGTGGCTGCAAGCTAAAATTCTACATCTAATGTTTTCAGAAATCATCATAGTGTATTACTGTTAGAGTTCATTAGTCGTGTTCCATTTTTAAACGAGATCCAACAAAATTCTGATGTGGACAGAGAAAGGGAAAAAAAGCCTTTAGTTTGAACTCACCTGGGCACACTTGGGGGTGCGCGGTTTGGCCGAGAGGGTACCGTGGGTGGCGGTCCGCTGTAAGGGTCTGGGGAAGCCCCTGGGCGGGATGGTACTGGCGGTCCCCCGGCTGGGGGAGGCCCACGAGAGCCAGGGCGAGCCGGGGGCCCCGGGGGCGCCCTGCGATTTGGAGTCGGACTTGTCGCCGGAGACCTGGAGGAAGGAGAGGACAATAAAGACCCTCCAGCCATCTAGTTCCTTGTCTTCTACTGCTTACGTTAACAAATCAGACTTCTGAATCGAACAAGTCGTCGTTGATCCCTCACCGTCCTCCGGAGCCACCCCGCTGGACCTGCAGCCACGAGTCGTCCACAGGTGGCGGCATGGCTGTGGAGACGGTGGACGTGCTGATGTCGCCGATGATGTGGAGCGCCTCTCGCAGGGCGTGATACATCCTCAGCATTTCTTCACGGTGATGCGCCTGCTCCTGAGACTCCTCCATCAGTGTGTTTTGGTCGCCGCACGAGTACAACTGAGCCAGCAGCTCAGCATTTATGAACTCTTTACACTGGACAGCACAAGATAATGTTACCGTGTGCTTCGAAAATGTTCCTGGCGATCTCCCGAAAAGGAAAACTGACGTTATTAATCATGAGGTGCATAATGGTCTTGGGCATCAGGTCGCGGACTGTTTTGTTGACGATGGCCATGTAGGAGTCGACCAGGTTGCGAATGGTCTCCACCTGACGCTCCAGCTGGGGGTCCATGCTGTTCATGAAACCGTCAGAGCCGTTTTCGTCACCTGCGTCGCTCTGTGCAGAAACAGTGGGGATTTTTAAAAATGGTTTATTCCTTTTTTTTTGTCACAGCAAGCGTGAAAGTGATTAGCCTTTACAGTTATTGTAGTAGTTATGCCTTTGACAGAAAGATTTTATTTGGTTGATATTCACAGCGATGGATTGAGATAATAAACAGGAATTTAGAGTTGGAATTGTTTGCCAATCTTCACCTTATTCAATAAAATTGTGTATTCTCCAAAGGGTTATTGAAACTACAGTCATAGAACACTTTTGCCTCTTCAGTTTGTTGTTCAGTTGAAATGATTGCTACAACTAAAGGCACATTTGGTTGGACAAATGCAATAATGAGAACAAAAAGAGTCCATAGAAGTTTAATGTAAGTGTTGATATCCACCAAATTTATGTGATTTTTATGTATATATAATAATCCAAATCAACTACATACCAGACATTAAAATGTACTTTTTGGAATGTGGAAAATTCCTAAAGAAACCCGCAGAGAAAAGAACAGCGCCAAGGTTTGAACTCCATAACCTCAGAACTGTGAGGCAGATGCCCTAATTACTACGTGTACACCATGCTGCCTTTACTTTTTATTCTCAAATGCATTTTGTGTATTATCTCCCTTCTACAGTTTATTATTTTGAATTGTTCATTTACAAAAGGATTCACATGCAATTGCTGCTTGACAAAATCATGGATATTGAATCAGCGCACATTTCACTACAATTTATAAATGATATACTGACAAAAAACTAGGTCAATTGCTGAGAATAATGCAAACTGATGAATCAAGATGTCAAGGAAAAGCACGTACCTTTCCTTCCTTATCCTACAAGGTCAAACAGCAATGATGAAAACAGACATTGATAGAAGACAAAAAAAAGTCACATTAGGGACAGAACATCACTGACAAAAGCAACTTCAAACGAACAAATGATACAAATGGCGCATCATTAAATTATGTGGTTATGATGAATGGTGTAATGGTGTGTTACCGTGACGCGTTCAGGGTACACGCCGGCTCGCAGGAAGGAGGCCTTCCATGCATCGACGTCTTCCTGACTCTCGCAGGCCAACTCCAGCTGCCGGTAGTCCTTGTACACATTTCTGCATTTTACATATGGTAAGAATTAACATCCATCAACTTTCAACTTGTAGATATGCAACGTATACACACACGACACTTCATTAGCACTCATTGCAACGAGTTCTGAAACCACATTATGGACCACCGCAATCTTTTGGAGTTTCCCAAGCTTTGACTTATGCGAGTGGATCAATGCATGACTATTGATTGCATTCCTTCACTAGTGATTGGGGTGCTTAGCTGTGCCTTTCCGGGTTATGCATCCATTGTGAGGTCAGTCCATCACAATTGCTTGTTTCTTACTCACAAATTGCTTTCTGCTTTTCATGTTGGTAACGCCCGACAAAATAACAGTCTTCACAGGCAAAACCTCGATTTGAAACTTAGCGTAGACATTCGATGAATAATTTAAGTTAGAGCAAAGTCACTCGTATCCCACGCAAACACATGAGACATCATTGTGAAGGCCAGGATGTCCTCTTCTGAGGAAACTATGAATTAGTAGGGTAGCTCGAATGAGTCGAAACATATACGCCAAAAACAAATGTCCATTACAGAGGACACAAATGAATAGGCTTGGTCTTGGGAGGATAGGACACTCCTCACACATGCGCCATTGTTTTGCACAGCTTTAAACAACAAAAAATAAAAGTGTTGGTGTCCCTTTTACAATAATTTGTAATGGAAATGTTATACTGTATTGTGTGTATTGTTTTATTGCTTTCTTTGCTCTCAAGTGCTGATATCCCAAAATGTTATTTTTTCAGACTCCATCATTAACTAAAGGCTTACAGATAACATGTCTGTTCTGCAAGCAGAATGCTTAAGAATGTCAAGAATACTTTTTTTATGTAAAAATAGAATACATTCAGTCATTGATGGCAATAGATGTCAAAAATCAAATTCTACTGACAGTGAATATTTAAATATTTTACTAGTCACTATATGTTGCTGGAATATATCGAACAATAAAAACGATTTCTTGTAGTAAATAACTGCCAAATCTTTTGCAGGAGAGGATTTAGCTCATTCACTACCGATGACGGCAACAGCCATCAACGATCCATCTTTTTACTGGACTAGCAGAGAACGAGTTATTCAAATTAAAAGCATGAACGTAGAAATGTAATAGAACCTTTGCTCGGTGTTGAAAAGAGCAAAAATGTGCTTGCTGGACATGAAGCCTTTCTCAACATCACGCAGTCTCAAGTTGTCCACCTGCAGCATGTACTTCTTCTCCTTCTCCTGCAGGGGAAGCCAGACAAAGACACATGGTTGGACTTAATAGGAAAATTGATATTGTGTCATTAATTAGGTCATATTTTTATAAAAACTACATATTAGATTGCATTTAGTGCAAATTGATCATCAAAGCACATTATAGAAATAAGGAGGAGTACCCTAGGGGTGATCTAGAGTTAAAACTCACATTAAATTTAACAGCACGTAAAAAGAAAGAGGAAAAAAAAACACGAGACGGATGGGAAAGTTGTGCACTCAGGTCTGTGGTTTTGATTACAACGGAGGGGGGTAAAAGGAAGGCAAGCAACAAATGAGAAACACATACTGTACACAGAGAGAGAGAGAGAGAGAGAGAGAGAGAGAGAGCAAAAGAGAGAGAGAAAGAGAGAGAGAGAACATGTATTTCTGAATGTGCACACAGCATAGATATGACTAGTATGCGTCCAATTGGGGTACAACAAAGTTTTCATTTCCGTTGTGACCTACACACTTAACCATATGCACAAGGGTGTCTGTGTGCATGTTTTATTTTCAATGGTTAATATCATAAAATGAAAAAAGAGAAAGTCTAAAAATAAGTCTGGGTTGAGCAAGTTTCTATAAACACACACACAGACTCACATGGATAGTCTGTAACTAAGCTTAAAGCCATCTGTCCAGCAAACCACAGCCTGCCCTGCCCAAACTAGAGTGTGTCTTCAAGAAAATGTGAGTGCCCTTCATCAAAGCATTTGAGACCCGTGCAGCCCCTGCAAATGCACGTAAAACACACACATGCATGCACACACGCACGAGTGTACCCACCAGGTGTCTATGTAAAAATGGAAGAAAAAAAAAAAGCAGCCGCCACAAGCCGCAGAATGCTAACTTCAATCAGTTGTAGACTTGAGACTTTTTCGTTTTGTCTTTTTTCCTTGCTGCCTCTCTCTGAGAATGATTCATACATTTTCCTCTCTTGTGGCCATTAAACACAGACGGCAGCGGTGCAACAGGAGGTGAATGGAATTATTTTGCATTCAAGTATGGCAAACTGAAACAAAGAGTGCTTATAGGAAGCTATGTCTGAACTAAATTTTATACACAGGAAAATTGTTGAACCAAATTGCTGAGAAATTTCTAGGTTAAATTTGTGAGACTCGATCATCACTGTTCCCTTGGCCAATGAACGAATGGCACACGGCACCACTCTAGCTCGATGTCGGATGAGTGCCCGTGGCATGTGCGATTACTGTCAACTCGTCTTTTTGGCATGCAGGAAACCTTCACAGCACGTCCCTCCGCAATGTAGCTTATTTATTGGAAGGAAAAAAAAAACGCAAAGCACTGAGGGCGCGAAAAATTAAGCGCGAATTAGCGAGGGAACACTGTATGATGTTTCGACTAGTGAGGCTATATAGAACATACCAAAGAATTTCTGGGGATTGTGACTTTAAAGTTTGTGTGTACAATTACTCATCTGCTTTCTTGGTGACGTAATTTGATGTTTGCAAGTTATGCACTTAGGCCCTGTGATGTCATTTTCAGTCAACGGCAAGTGGCGTTGCAAGACAAAATGTCAGTATACAAGCAAAAGAGATGGGATGCAAACTCCACACTGGAAGACCAGAGCCAAGTTTTGAACCCCCAATCCAAACTTCATATTTTAGATGTAAAAGACATGACATGAGTCTTGAGTGTTTTGCCATATGCGCCTATAAAATACAGATATGATATGCAGGGTTTAACATAAAAATATTCAGAGCATTAAAGCATAATTAGATTTCCTGAAGTATAAATGACTTTTTGAGTACATTCACCAAATGTGTCTGTACAGTACAAAAATGCAGATTTGAGAGCTTGCCAGAAGCAAATTGAGGGGTATCAATAGCATCAGTATTTGTTTGACAAAGGCGCAAATCCTTTTCTTATGACTCATTTGATATGGCGAAATCCCACCTTCAAGCAATTAAGGCCAAGGGGAGATTCCTATTTCAGTGCTTTGAGGTCAGGTTGTCAAAAGCCTGCTTTTTCTATGATCTGGCCATCTGGAGGCACACAAGCCTCAAACTGATGTGGCAAAGGAGGTTTCTAGCCTCAGACCCGTTGCCACATCTTGTATAATCTTTGGAGTTGTGCAGTTGGGGCCATTTGCAGTCGTCAGCTTCCACCTTTTGGTGGGGACACCTGAGCTACAGAGGTGGGAGGGGGATGTGTAGGAGGCGAAAGATGATACTGATGGGACTTTGGACTGGACGTGTCTGGCAAGCATCTCAGCCACTTTGAATCCGTCCTGCATGTCTCTGGATAAGCATATGCTCCATCGACTTCCATGAAGCTTTGCGGGGCATTAAATATGTTAGCTATCTCACCAGAGCATTATTTAATGTCTAATTCCAGCATCTCTTTAAATCTGGGGTTCTAATTGAGATCAAGCGGAGTAAAGGATGGCTATTTATTAGAAACTAGAATAAAAAACATGTTTTCACTTATTTCACCTATTTTTGTGAAGTACATCACAACTCCAGCATTAATCTACAATGTGAATAATATACAAAGTTGTGAATAATATACAATGTAAATCTGCCTCGCACGCATAGGTCGTGGTTTCGATTCTGGCTCCGGCCTTCTTGTGTGGAGTTTGCATATTCTCAAGGTGTCCGTGTAGGTTTCTTGTAGGTAGCTTTCTTGAGGTACTCTAGTTTCCTCCCACATTATCAAAAAAACATTCTTTGAAGGTATTTTGGGTATTCCAAATTGTCTTTAGTGTGCCCTGCAATTGGCTGGCAATGAGTTCAGGGTGTAGCCCACCTGCTGGGGAAAAGACAGCTGGAGTACGCTGCAGGAAACTTGTGACCCTTGTGAGTACACTCCATCCATTTTCTAAAGTTATCCTCACTAGAGTCACTGGCCAGCTGGTGCCTATCCCAGCTGCCTTCGGGCAGTAGGCGAGGGACACCTTGGACTGATGCCAGCCAATCGCAGGGCACACAGAGACGAACGACCATTCACGCTAACAATCACACCTAAGGGCATTTTTGTAGTGTCCAACACTCTCGGAGTGCCTGGCTGCAAATCTGAAAAATTGTGTTCCGCTACCCGTGCCACAACTTTGACCTGCTTTTAGCTGGTCTCAACTCGAGTCTACGTTTGCCATATAAACTGTCAGCTGTAATGAAAAATACTACCTATGTTGGACACCGATGGTACAGTAAAATTTGACAAAAAGACCCACAAGCGAGGAGTCTTTTTTTAGAAGCTTTTGTCAGCGAGGCTTCTTCACAGTTAAAGGCGGCATCGGTGACTTCCAGAGTGACGTTAGTTTGAGTCATTCTCAGGCGGTCCGTCACACACCAAGCAGTAAAAATCGTTGCCTGCGGTGTTTGGATCTGTTGAGCACTTTTCATGCGTTTGTTTGGTTAGTGAGTAATAGCGTGCTCATTATGAAACACCAGAGGAAGTTCACCAGTCTGAACTGTAAAATAAACTATTGAAATGTTGGCAGCATACAATTGAAAACACGATTTACAATGCAGTGTCGTTCGATGGGAGTAAGGCGAAAAGAAGTTTGATTATGGCATCTTGTCGAACGAGGACGTGAGTGTGATACAAGTCCTGGTGACTCGGGCCGGGCATCAAAGGAGCGATGGAGAAGGCGCACAGCATCTGGGAGCAATAACACTGCTTCTAACCCGTCATTAGTACAAAGACTGGGCCCTGGGTGGCAGCCAGCGGCAATTTTCACAAGCCGCCTCTTCACCTCCTCTCCCTCCCGTCACTTCTCCACCATTGCAAAATTGAGCTCTGTCTTTACAAATGGAACACATCTTCACAAGTATTCGCATAGTGAAACAGTGTAAGACAAGTTGACGTTGTTGATGAGTGGATTTGTCACACATTCTAAGAAAGGTCGTGTTTTGAAAAGAAAAAAAAGAATCCAATGTGATCCAATTGAAAAGCCGCAATCACCAAGGAAGCGGCAAAATATGATGCGTAGTCATCATCCAGGATTTTTTTTTTTTAAAGGAAAGCCGCACGTCAAGCTTTTTAATCGGTGAGGCCAAAGTGATATATGACTGAGATCAGCCCTCTTTTGCGGGGAAAGCGTGTTAAAAATAGTGTGTTGTTATCTTAGCAACAAGTGTGGCAGGCTTTCCAGCACATAGTTTATAATTTGAGTGACATTTGATAACGATTGAGATGAAAGGGAGCCCATTAGTCTCGATTAGAATTCTTATCGAACCTGTCCACAATGAAAATAATTCTGTCCTCTGTGGGAAGCAGAAGAAATGAAAATCCCAGATGAAGAAAAAGTATTGGAGTCACATGCAGTGGAAAATCTGCAGGGCCTTTTTGTCTTTCAATTTGAAATGTATTCAGACAGTTCCAGTCAAACGTTTGAGAACATTTTCAAATGTCAATAGTCTCAAAAACATTGAGTGGTCAAGAAATTCAAGGGATTAACTTTTGAAAACGTGAAACTATGAATTCAGAGTTACAAATCATAAAAAAGACAGACGAAATACAAAGCTGTTATCTGGGCAAAAGGTGTCCACTTCCTTCCAGAATCTAAACGTTGAAACATTTTGTTTTGCTGAACTTTATTTTTCATAAATATTAAATCAATATTGATGTTGATGACTTCCACAATCATCTACAATTTAGTATACTTTTAAGTAATGAAAAAAATTGTGAACTATTGGATGTTTCCAAACTTTTTCCTTGTACTGTATTCAATGCAGAGGAAACTATTTTTATTTTGACTGGCACAAAATATATTTATTTATATATTTAGCCTTCATTTGAAATATTCCCCATGTTATGAAAAACTAATTTGAAAGATAACTAAAAGTATGAGTAAAATTCTTTCAATGGGCAGACAAAACAAAACTCTCACCCACGCAGACTAAAGATTACAACTAATCATTTTGACGTTCATTTTCAGTCGGTTATATTTGGTTGTGAAGATTAATATGAATGATAACTAGCTACTTTTTTTCGTACTTATAAACCATGTTTGATTATTATTTAAGATGCATATAAAAACCCACAAATGTGGAGTGTTTTTCATTAGCTGATGGTGACATGAAGCCTAATTATCAATATATACATATTTAAACACCCACGCAACAATGACATATTCATTGACCGTATTCAGGCTGCCATCACGGTGACGACTTCCTGTTTAGCGGCTAATTGCTAATCACTTAAATACTCGTGGTGCATTGCAGAAGGTCAACCGAGCGACCTTGAGGCTCCTTTAGTTTGGAGAAGGGGGGGGTGTACCCTGTTAAAAATGACACACATGGGGGACGGATGGGGCTTTCACTCCATAAAACAAAGCTAGATAGTAGCAACATGAAACGTCAAATGTCAGAATCACAAAAAAGTTGTGTATGATCAGGAAGCTAACGCACATATAAATGAATCTGACAAGCAAGCACCTTCAGAATGATAAGTTTAAGTCCCAAGGTTAGCAGGATGTCAGTCTCACCCTGTGATTAAAACATTATATGCAAACCAAACACAGTCGTGGTTACAGCTACACCACGGGCATATATGGTAACAGATTTAGAGCAGAAAAGGGGAATTCCACTATTTTGGTTTCCAAATGGTAAAATTGTCTTTATTTAGACAGTCAGTATTCCAGATGCCTGTGTCTAATCCCAACCACGTTCTTTCACACACATCTGAACGCAAAGCGAATTATGTTCTTAGAGGATTTTCCACAGTGAAGTGATAGGCAGCCTGAATGTAACTTTTGCACTACAAAAGTCAGAACGAGCGTTTACAGGAAGCAAAGTAAGTATAGTCTTTGTATAATAGACATAATTAAGAGTAGAATAGAATTACGTGGTTTCCTCTCCAAGCTAGTTGGCTCTGTTTGAACTCAAGTCTGCCAGCATTTGTTTTTTGTGAAGTCTTTGTTTAAAAAAAAAAGTGCTCTGGATTGGTTCCATAATTTACTCAAGGAAAAATAATCAATAGTTTGCAGTGTGATTCATCAGTCAGACAAAGCCACAATTTTCCACCAAACCACAATATATGATCAGGCACATTTGCTATACTTTTGACACCCAGTTGTACGGAACGCCACATTAGATTCCCATGTAAAAAGAGTCAGCTTTCACAACCATTACATAAGTAATGCATCATAATGTGCTTCATTGTGAAGGCATGCTCAGCCCGCTTTGAAATGCATATAATTGATTGCTTAACATTCATAGTTTCACAACAGATATTTACGAGACAAAGTAATACAAATAGTCTCCAATATGAGATTTAAATAGTGCTGGTAAAAATAATATCAGTAAATATTTGTTGCGTTTAGATTATTTCTGTTGCTTGACGTCAACTTTATATTGAATTTTCAATGCATCGTCATTGTTTGATCTTCTTTGATCTAACACACACACACACACACACACACACACACACACACACACACACACATATATATATATATATATATATATATATATATATATATATATATATATATACACACATATATATATATATATATATATATATATATATATATATATATATATATATATATATATATATATATATATATATATATATATATATATATATATATATATATATATATATATATATATATATATATATATATATATATATATAATTCAGCCCAATTGAAATACGAACGAGGGATACATACACGCTAAGACACTCTTGTTGGTGTTGAAGCACAAGTTGTATTTTTGTACACTCTCTTAGCTTGAAATCACTTTAACCTCAATTTTTTTAAGCACATTCTGTTCAGGCATTTCTCATTCTTCTCTTTACCCCTCTCTCACTCCACATCCCTCCTTCTCTGGCTGTAATGCTGACTGGCCTCTCCTGGGAGCGTGCCTGCTTTGATTTGGAGCTCAGGTCCGAGCTCAGAAACCAAAGCTAAAGCAAACACAAGTACTTGGCCACCACCTCTGCACATGCACACACACACACACGCGCGCCAAATACACATAGCCTGGCGCACACACCTGGAAACATAGCACTGATTACCCCTATCTTCCTGCAGTTTTGAAATGAAGGTTTGATGGTGTGCATTTGTAAAAGAAGCAAAGAAAATTTGAACTTTCTATTAACTGTGTATATTTTTCAAATAATTATATTTTTTGGACGAATCAAACTATGCTGGCTGATGGGAGTAAAAAAAGAAAGCTCATGATCCAAAGTATACCACATCATGTGTCAAACATGTTAGTGTTTATTGATGATGTGACTGTAGACTGAAGTAAAAAAGAATAAATTTAAGCTGCGAGCAGCAATGAAATGAACCATGCACACTAAACTTGATACGGGATCCAAAGGTATGGCTGATTTATTTGTTGTACAATTCTCTGCAAAACACTATCTGCCTATTTAGTATGTGCAATATGAAAAACAGATGGGTCAAAAATAACCTAATACGGGCTAAAAAAAAAAAAAACCACTTAGGTACATTCGAAAATCCATATGAATAACCCCCAAAACAGATTGTGTACAAAACAACTGATGCTATTGAAATGTGTTAAAACATTATTTTATTCATTTTACATTTTTAAATTTGCCAATTAATCAGTATTTTTCTTCTGAACAAAAAATCTGGTTGGGCTCTAATTTGAACATATTTAAGTACGTGCAAACATACTCTTGAATAAATTTGAATGAGTTTGATAATGAAAACTGTTTATATTAGCAGGTACACACTTTCTTAATTTTGAAATGGAGCTCCGTGTCATAACATTTCTGAAATGACTAAATTAAAAAAAGACGTCAGCACTTCAATCACATTATAATTTTTTGTTCCTTGAAATGTGCTGGTGTAAAAAAGCTCGTCCGGGCCTTACTGTACACGACGATTAACACGTCGCTCAAATGACAAATCAAAGACTTTTGCACAATCCTGTATGTGCACATTCATTTGTTCTGGTTCTAATTGAGCCCCTATATGTTAGCTCCCCCACATTCCCCATGCACATGTGTGTAGCAAGGGTCCGCATAAAGGCTTCTTTATTCAGCCCTGACAGCGAGAGGAAATCAGCTTTAGAAGCAAAAACAGAGGGAGCGTGAGCGCGATGGAGACCACAGGGCCGCACATCTGGAGTTATTACAAGGTCTCCTCCTCCTCCCGCTCGCCAACAAAACGCAGACATTCCTGGCCAGCCCGCCGCTCTCATCCGCACCAGCTCCTCCTCCTTCCATGCAAATCATCATTGATCATGCAAAGAGTAGACTGGCTGGAGCGATGCTTACGAGACCATCGAAAAACTTTACAACACAACGAATGGCCCTAGCTTCCTGTTCACCTTTGAACTTCCACTTTCTCCCTGGAAGCCGGCGAGGGCCGGCAGGAAGGGGGTGATGGATGGAAAAGGGAGGGGTGGGGGGGTGGGGGTTAAGACAAATCCGAGGGAGGGTGCAGAAGGAGTAGAAAGGGACAGAGAATGGGGGGAGAATGAAAGGGGAGCTCCTCCTCTTTCTCTCTCCCTATCTCCTCTCTCTCCCCCGCTCGCCCATTTTCCTCCTTCTGTCTCCTGGAGGGGAAACTTGTTGGTGGTCAGTCCTTTGCCACGTCAAGCCTCCAGCAAGGCGGACGCAGTGGAGTGCTTTTTTTTTTTTTTTTTTTAACTTTTGGGAGGCAAACAATGGGGAAGATTTTTGATTCTACATTTAACCATTTACAAGATGAGGAGCCTCTCCCCCCCACCCCAAAAAAAAATGGGACAAGAAGATGCACAGAGATGCTCGACGACAGGTAATCACATTTACGATAAAAAAGAGGGGACATTTTGGTGGAACCCATCAATCTTAAGTTTTGTTGTTGAAAAGGTTTTGCAAATGTGACATAAATAGACGAGCTTTCAAGGTGTTTCCTCTTTACAGATGCCTGGAATGTGCCTCACAGCAGGATACTGGGGAGGGAATGTGGTGGAATCTGCCAATCAGTGGCAATCACCTCAGTCTCACCTCTCCTCCTCTTTCTCCACCCCCCCTTGTACCCCTAATGGGCACGGGTGAGTAAAAAGCATGTGCTCCACTTTTTTTTCTAGGAAAAAAAATCATCCAAATAAATTAATCAAGCAGCATCCTTCAAGCCCGACCCGCCCGCCCAGTGTTCAGACTACCTGTTCAGGAAGTAGTGGTTGTACAGTAGTCTGCACATTGGTTAGGCTGGCCTGGGGAAGCACAGGACCAGAACCACGACTTCAGAACCACAACTCAGCCCTTCTTGAAATAAGGGAGAATCCAATTGTGTGCTTCTGAATGGCACATAAAATCATTAAAAAAACTGACCCAGAGATGGTGCTGTTGATGGCATTTGCTCACTATGTACTGCTGATGTGATGTCACCAAATCAAAGGACAGAATCAGTTTGTAAAATAAATAAAGGTGCTTCCTATTCATAATTGTATTTGATTTTTTTTTCATGCAGCTTGTGAGTCTAACATCTTCAGCTTTTCCTCATAGGATAATTGTGGCTTTTAATAAAGTACCTTGCTCAGTCTTTCAAACTTTTGTGACTAGTAAAATAGTTTAAAATACCAAAAACGTGTGACTTTTTATTTGCACTTAGTATAAATGTTTATTACCCAACTGTGACTTTTGAAAAATGTTTGAAAATAGTGCTCCCCAAAAGAATGGAATAGAAATTATTTTCATTTTTAAAAAATGCAACACATGAACATGTATGTGTTTGTGTGTGCGCGTGTGTGTGTGTGTGTGTGTGTGTATAGACACACACACGCACACATATGTACAGTATATACATATTTTGTGTGTGTTACAATGTTTCATTTTTAAGACAGTACAAATCAAGTTTTAAAACTTTTTAGTGAGTTTTTTAAATGTTGCAAAACCAAAAATATATCGAAACAAAATACTTTAAATATCTCCGTAACTTTTTTATTTACTTGTAATATACGTAAAGATGATAACAAATCGCTTTTAAAAATGTCTTAGCTTGAAACGCTTTTAAAAATCATACTAAATTACCTAAGATGATACATTTTATATTTTTTTTAAATTATAAGTATAGTTATTCCAATCTTTTTATAATTCATTAGTTGTTGCATATAATTTATTGATTTATGTTTTCACAATTTTGATCACAATTAAATAGTTTGTAAATGCTATCAAAAGGGTTAAATATATTTAAATTTAGGGGCGGAGGAAAGCCAGGAAAGACTTACCCATGCAGTATATGAATAGACAAACCCAAAGCGACCAACACATGCAATTATGTGTCCACCTCAAATGAGCATGTTTTGGGCATAAAGCACACAAAAATGTTGAAGGCCCACTCTATCATTGTCCCTCTGGTTTTATTTTTATATTTACTATTCTTTCAATAGAACCGCCCCCGCCCCTCTCCGAAAAGAGTGGTTGAAATCATGGTAAAGCCGACCACCCTCCCCCCTTGCCTGGTTTGTCACCATGTTTACCCCAAAGGGCGCAAGGGGTACAGTTTGGACCTTTACGCAGCGTTTTTAGCTCTCTGTCAAAGACACAAAAGCAATGCAAACACGGCGTCCCGCCTCAGAGCGACATCAAAAACCGCAAACCAGCAGGCCTGTTTCCATTTAAAGCTCTGGCGCACGCGCACACGCACACAAAGGCACACTTAAGGCATGTGAGTGTGATGTAAGCCCACCCTTTCTCCCTTAAGATGTTTACTGCTGGGATCACTTGGGAAGTCTGGCTTCTTGGCGGCTTTACAGCAGCATCAGGGAAACCCGGTCACACACAGATGCACAAACACATACACACACACAGGCAGGGTCCCAAAGAAGCTCATTCACATGTCCCCCACAAAAAAAAAAAAATGTGGGATGCCAAGGGGCACACAAATAATAGTAAAAAGTAAAAAGAACTACATGACATATGAAAAAAATGCAGAGGAAGGACAGTTTTTATGCATTGTTTTTTTTTTACTAATAAATAACAAAATCAAAAATCTAAACACGTTATCAACTATCTGCAAATAAAAGCTTCTTGGAAGTGACTAAATTACTGTAGCATCTTTTAACTGCTCCGTATTTGTAGTTTGGAATAGCAATTTACATAATCCAGGAAAATCATCAACCCCCAGATTGAATAGTAACAATGATAAATATTTACACATACGGTAAGGGAATAAAGGTAAAGGTATGGAAATATGTTTTTTAACCACGTTAACAATGTTTACATGATTAAATCAATGTGATCTCCATTAAAAAAAAGTGCTTTTCTTTTCTAAAATAGGACATTACGAAGTGAACTTTTGAATGGTAGTACTGCACATTACAATATTTGCCTATTTGATACAGAATTTGAGGAAATGCAGTAAGCGTGATATAACTTGAAACTTGTCTACCTTTTTTTTGCTGCTTCCAACACTTCTTTGCTAAAACTGCTATGCACGCTAAGGAAAAAAAAAATACCCTCCCATATCCATGCGTAATAGTGTGAACAAATGTATTATTGCGAACAAATGAACACCACTCGTGCTAGAAGTCTATAAAGTTGCAGTCACAAGGCTCTTTTACGCTTATTACTCTTTTGTTTCCAGCTATTTTTTTCTTTCTTCTTCTCCTCACATTTCTCACTACACCAAGACATCTGATTCAAACAATCGGCATGTCCTGTGGTAATATGGACCAGGAGGCTTTGAATCTCTCACACACACACACACACACACACACACACACACACACACACACGCACACGCACACACACACATACGCACACTCACATTGAATAATAACAATATCCAAGCCAACAAGCAGTGCCAGGATGTTTCGGTTAGTGTATGCTGCCATGCCAGACTACAGCGAGGGTTTTCCCCATGTCAAGAGGCCAACCAATAAAAAGTCTTCTTTTTTTTTCTTCAAGGAACTTTTAAGTGTTTATTTTGTATGTGCGTGTGTTGCACGAAAAAAAATGCATAAAAATGCATTGCAACACTCCATCTCACAAGTGATGCATTTACGTGTTGTACTTTACGTGAATCTCTAGCTAGAGGTTGTAAATGCTGAGCTCCAAACAAGAGCCTGAGTGATTGTATGAGCCCAGGTTTGGCAACCGGTGGGTCGTGGGCTATTTATGAGCCACGAGAGCCTTTGCCTGAGCTGCATTAATAATTTTTCCACATATGATAAAGAATATATGCCTGTGATTATTGTTATAGTGTCAACATGTGTTGCTACCATTTGTGTTCATTTGTGTTCAAATTAACTGTCGTATTAAAGGTATAAACTAGTGTCATGTGATTAAATTTTTTTTAAATTTAATTCATGACATAAATTGCATTTTTCAAAAACTTTCTCAATGAAGCATGTAAGAGTACTTGGGTATAATTTTGGAATTAATGTAAAATCCTCAATAGAAAATATTTTGTTTTAATAGCTTTTTGTTTAAATCCTTTAATATGATTGTTTTTGTGTAAAATACAACTGTAGAACAAAACTACAAAATCTGACTCATGGTGAGAGGCATTTTTTTTCATTTCTTCTTTTTCCCAATGATGTGTCAAAAACATTTTAAAGTCAAATAGCATAAATGACCATCTTTGTCCGTCTTAATGACATTGACTTTCCTCTAAGTTCGTATGCATATTTAGCAAAGTTCAGCTGCCATAGGAAATGAAACTGAACTAAATAATCTCCAATGATGACACTTTAACTTTAACAGCCCAAGTACATACACATCTAGCCATGGTGTTTTGTGTTGTTTATTAGCATTAAACTAGCGAACATTATGGTGCAGTTTTGTAGTTGCTTTGAATATGCAAATTAAAATTGTGTACATTTTACTGTATGTGCTTCAAAACGTTCACCTCTAAATGCCTGTGTAAAAAGCCAAAATGAGCCTACAATGGCTACTTGGATGAAATCGGACAATTTGGTGGATCCTATCCTCTGGCTTTTTGAGACATTAATTTGCTTGTGGTAGACACGCCTATCAAACCTTTTTAAAAGTATTTGCTCTTGACATCTTTAACATCCTTGACATCCTTGACATACCTTTTCCTACATTTACTAAGGTAATTGTTACAAAAGCTAAAATGAGCCATGATAGGAAAATGATCATTTGATCCTGATTTTCAGTGTCCTTCAGCCTTGGCACTGAGATATGACACCAGCACCACATGTTGACTTAAGGCCTCACAGAACCCTCCACGTTTAAATGAATACACACAACAGGGAAGGAGCAAACGTGCAATGTATTTGACGCAAAAGAAAAAAGGGAAAAAGTATCGTCTCCCTCTCTTTTTACTTTTCACATGGTCCTAGTAATGTGTATGGTACCCGGCTAACAAAAGAAAGAAACTCCCACCCTCCTGTCCTGCCCAACTAGCCCGTTTGTGCCGTGCACTCTTCTTTGAAATAAAGTATGTTTATTAGAAGCAGACTATGTGTGTGTGTATGTGTGTGTAAATTGGGAGCAGGGCAAGGCAAAAAGAGCTGGGGTTGGGGGGGAGGGGGGGTGACTCTGGTATGCACATGTGGGTGCCAGCTTTTTGGTGTCTAACATGTTGGGGGGTCTTGACTGTTTGGAAACGTTTTCTCGCTCTCTCTCTCTCTCTCTCTCTCTCTCTCTCTCTCTCTCCCTCTCTCCAACCCAACCCTACACACACACACACGCACGCACGCACATAAACACCTATATGAGCTGAGCGACTGGGGCTACATCCTGGAGACAGTGAGACTGCGTGGCTCCTATGAGTTCCACAAAGCATCATGGGATCTTACTTTGACTAGTCTGTGCAGTAACAAAATGTGTTGGCTCAAACCTTCTTAAAAAACTGCTGAACTTGACAAAAAAAAAAAGCCACTGAGAAGAGCTGGAATGAACTTTTGGAGCAAAATGCAGGAAAAAAAAAAGTATGGCTTCTGGAAGAAATTAATGTAACAGAAATGATCCTTCTGGCTCGGGTTTGGGTGAAAACTACCGCACATTTATTCAATTTCCCTCACAGAAAGTACAAAGTACCTACCTATAATCTAATCTATCGTCAGATGATGACATTATGAACGTGCAAATTTTATATATTACAAAGACATCATAGCATTTTGCAATAATAACAAAAGGTTTAAAGCACTTCTCAAAAATATCATGGAAAATTATTAAAGTGACTGAGCTTTAATGAATTCTAACTGAATAGATTTTCAGTACACTATGTGTCCTACAGAGGGTAACACAGAGTAGTGCTGTTGGTACATCTTGCATGGTTTTGAATAAAATAAAACATTTTTTAAGATTACATACTGTACTACATCATAAACAATAAGACATTCATAAATTATTACCTGTATATATTTTTTTAAGTTTTGAGTGTTTGAATGCATTAGTTTATGTTTGGTGTTTATTGCAAATATTCTTTGTAATTCATTCCTTGTAAAGTGTATGATTGAGTGAAACATGTCACCTCGTCATCCTTGTACCAGGACAGCGACTCTGCGGTAAGGACAAACCAGTACTCCTTGGCTCCACCCTTCATGATGCCAATGTTGTTAATGGTCAGCCATCCCTTTCGGATCACCTAGACAGGCGGATAGGACATGAAACAGGATTATTGGTGACACACAACAGGTGATGTCACATTAACACTCACCAGCTGCAATGTCCGGTACAACAGAAAAAACTAGATCAAAAATTCTGCCTTTATCAAGATAATAATTCCTCTGTCTGTATATCACAAAACTGAGAACTATTATCTTTGTAAATGAAGCACTTTTGATCTCTTGTGTACCTAATGAATTGAGCCACAAGGGTATCAATACACACCTACCACTACTACATCTGTGGCACAACAATATGACCTGCCTCTACTGAAAAGACACACAGTAGGTGATGTGCGACTTCATTTACCTTGAACCGATCGTTAACTCCTCTCTCCGGCTAGATGAGAATGTGGAGAGAATGTTACAACTCAAAGCCAATAAGGGCTCCATGATGAAAGAGGCCAAATACAGAAAAAAAAAAAAAAGCCTGCATGTCATAGCGCGCTGCTGGGGCAGCAAGCATTAGCAGTGAGGAGTTGGGGTATGTGTTCAAATGCTCTTTTTAGACCATGCAGTAAGATGCAAGAGTAGGTTTCATTCTATTATGCGTAAAAAATTATGAACAAAAAACCCAGAGAATTTAATCAGCTAAATGATCCAAGTAAATGTATGCAGTGAATCTCTATATTGTATGTGCGTATATTGTGTACCCTTCAGCATTCACAAAGTCACTTTGTGTGTACGTGTGTGTCTGTATATTTCAAATAATTTCTGTTTTGTTGGTAGTCTTTGAATGCACCTCATGTGGTCAAAAGTGAAAGAAAAAAAAAGAACAAAGTTAATGTGCATTTTGTGACATTTTATAGCAGCTTACCATTTTTAACCTTATTGTAACAATTATTAATAACATATACAAAAGATCTTCAGAAGAGATTACAACATTGATATTTCTGGGGTTTTTACATTTTAACAACAGTGGTAAAATTATTTATACAAATGTTAAATCTGAAAACACGGCCTGTAGAATTTATAATGGTTGCAAATGTAGAGGAAATAAACATTTTCTCTTTCCACTATTTCCTGTGGGAAAATCTATTTTGAAATCGATACAAATTGAAAGTCCTGAAGTGATCTTTAACAGCCTTAAAGTTCTACTGTGGCTTTGAAAAATGCACATTTCTGACCGCTAAACACTTCAAAATGTTTACTTACAAAAGGCTAATTTTAATGAGGTCAAATGACAAATGATTTCCCATGTAGTAAACACTCATAATGTGTGTGGGTGGAGGGGAGGGGGTCTATTAGAAAGTCAAGCTGAGATGGAGAACAGAAGCAGTCGAGGGTCTTTAAGGGCCAACTACATCCACGTGTAAACAGGAAGCACAGATCACACTTTGTTTACTGCACCTCTAACCTTTGCCCCTCCCACACTATAACCTGGGTGGTTGCTATGACAACTGTCAAACACTGACAGGACATGAGAGCCACTGGTCAGTATGCGGGCAAGGGAGAGTAGTGTGGTAGTCCTTAAAAAAAAAAGGGAGGCAGGGAGGGCCTTTTTGAATCAAGGCACATCCATCCATCTATTTTTTTAGAGCCGCTTATCCTCAGGCTTGCTCGTGCCTACACCAGCTAACTTCGTGCAGTAGGGTGATTTGAATTCGGGTCCCTGAATTGTGAGGCGGCCGTTCATTTGATAAAAGTACTGCAAGCCGTTCCTGTCAAAGATATGCATTGTAACTGCCCAATCAGGGAAACCCCTTCCTGAATCAGTCATGTGGTACATGTTTAAGGAAGGTTGGAACGTCATTTCTTACATCACCGAACCACGCAGTGAACCGAGCATATTGCTCATCCTGTGACATGTGCGAGTGTGTAAAATAATACACATATACTGTACAAATAATAAGGGAAGGGGAAGCAGCCGAGCATTTTCCACCGCAATCAACAGCCCAACTACTGGTATCGGAAGCATATTTCGTACACGCAATCCTGACTGCATCACATGTACAAAGACATACAGTAGATTGATTTTTATAGAAATTCATTCAGGCGTGCACAGAGTCACTACTCACCATGATCTCATCCTGAAGCAGCAGACAAGCCACAGATAGAAGAGAAAGCAACACACAAGGAGAAATGACATAAAAGAAAAAATAACATAATTGGAGTTCTTGAAACAGCAGAAGAAAAGAAAACAAAGATTGTACAAAGGTGACATGATTGAAAAATGTTTCAAGAGATTTTGACATTATCACCTGATTTCCAGCTACCTTCTTCTTGTTCATCTGGTTGATCCTCTGCTGAGCACTGCATTTAATAGAAAAACATTAGCATGTGGGCACAACTACAAAGAGAGGGTCTTTTGCTCGAAAGGGATACAATGACTCACTTAGCAAACCCGATAAAGTCTTCATGGTTGGTGTTCATATAGGACAACTCGATATCTATCAGCAGGAGCACCTGACAAAAACATTTAACATTGTTCAGCTTAGCAGTGCTAAGTTAAATACTTTTGGCTGGATTTTTGCAACCCTCAAATGATTGTCTGTTTCTGTGCAAAAATGTATTGGATGTTATGCATTTATTTTTGCTGTACAATTTAATGTAAAAAAAAAACAATCACATTAGGGAGCAAAAATAAATGTTATTTTCAGTAATATCGATGTGTAGTAAAGTTGCAAAGTTTGATTTGTGCAAAGCAGTGCTTAAGATGTATACATTAAAAATGCATAAAATATATACAGTAATATTCATGAAAAAATTTAGATTATTAGTCATTTACAATGAGGAATAAAGTCAAAACAACGAAGGAAAAAAAACAACTGAAAATGACAATTATTTCTCAATTAATTATCAATTAATTTGTGGCAAAATGGCCCAAAAAAGTTATTGGATTGGCTGATTTTGTCTTACACTACATCAAATATTATTATTATTTTTATTATTATTATTGATCATAATAACATATAATTTAAGTTTTAATAATCCATTAGGGGTTTTGAAATAACAGATTAACTGTGATCAATTAAATGGAGTTTTTGTATGCTGATTAGATCCATTTTTATGCATTAGGTTTTTGTTCTGTAAATTTAACACCACCCACACCTTTGAAAGTTAGTGATATTCATGTATTGAATTGTAGATCAATTCTTAAGTAATCAACTGTAGTACTGTAAATATTTGTTTAATTAATATGTGGTCTATTTTAACGATGAATAAATGTTAAGCATGTGATTAGTAGCACCTTCCTTTTATGTTACCTGGCTTTTGGTGCGACTCTCTCTGTCTCTGATGTGCTGTGTGACGATTCTCTCCATCTCTTCTCTCAGCATCGGGTACTGGGCCAACTACAAACACACAGAACGATGGGACGGACAAATGTGCCAGTGCACAGGTACACACGCACACACACACACCAGCAACTACTTCTCTCACTGAACACACAGTTCCACCACTACAATTCCACATCAAGTACGATCAAAACAGTGCACGAAGTGTTCTGGGTTGAGAGGAGATTTATCGCAGACTCAGCGCTAGTCGTGTCCATGTTTTTGGAGATTTTATGTACTATAGAATAAAATAAATGTAGAAAATAAAGACCAACAAAGGAATAGTGCAAAGTCTGTGATATTGCCACACAAATGCAGGATCAACAACGTTCCTGGCAGAGAAGCGTCTCTTTCCCAGCACACTGAGGGGCTTTTTCCATGAGCTCATTGCAAAGCCACAACGACACACAGACACACACACATAGTGACACACACGCATACACACTGTCAGGCCTCCACTGGCACAAGACTTTCAAGGAAAAGGAAAAAATGACAATCTTTTGTTTTTAATTGCATGTCGCAATGCATCTTGAAGTGGAGTCAAATGGGAATTATTAGCCCTCTTTTTTTACAGTACCTCCCAAGTCATGTCTTCTTTTAGTGCTCAAAAACCAATATACATTTTTAGTTGGATTTTATGAAAATCATAAAAGCGCCTCAACCTGACATTTTTCTGTATTTTTAAAAAACAAGCGCCACTTATCTTAAAATTTAAAAAAAATATCAAAATTACAATTTTAAACTTGCGACCAATAAATGATGGCCTTTACAGATCAAAATTTTACCTTTTCTCCCCTTAATTTCTCATTGATGATGTTTGTGATGAATTTTAAGCACACTCAAGAAATGGGTACAATTTGGTGCTGATTCAAATTAGAACTGTTTTATTAAGCCTTGGTAGAGGTACCGATATTGTAACATCTGATTAGACCAACAAAAGAGATACATTTGTCTTTAAATAATGTAAATTCTAACATGTCTGCTATTAATAGCTTTATTTTAACCCGTTTTATGCAACACATCAAATCAAGACCTGAGCTCACGAAGCACCATTTTCTTGACTCTTTTTGTAGAAAGTTAAGCAAAACGAGTTTTATGTTTGTCAATGTTTGCACTTAGCAGGTCGGTAAGACGGTATTGCATCATGAAGAAGGGCATATTGTTTTGTATCACTTCAAGTGCAGCCAAATTTCGTGTTACCATCACAAGCAAGGCATGCAGAGATGCAAAAATGCTCAGTGCAAAAAGGAGCAAAGAGGAGGGGACGAAGGAAGGAAGAGGGGAATGAGGAGGACTGCAAACTGACCCCTTTGTGGATTTTCCCAAGCACTGTATATCACAATACAGTCTATCTTTAAACACAGTAAATCTCTGCAAGTGGAAATCAAGATAACAACGTGACAGAGAGGAGAAATCCAAAGGAGGTCACGCTCTCGTTTGGGCAAGAAGATGGCAGGATGGAAGACAAATAAAAGAAGGTAAAAAACAAACAAAATATTCAACATGGTGGAATGATGTCAGTTAGTGGAACTACAAGACCAGTCACGCCACACATTAAGTTAAACAATTATATGGACAAACACGGAGACAATGTGTGTCAAATAAAGAGATTTGGCATGGTAAGGTCAGATATGAAATTAAATTACCTAACATGCAGATTAAGTCAAAATGAAGGTACTAAACTATCAAAAAAAGGCCAACAATTGCGTAAAAAAGACGAATATAAAGGAAAAAAAAAACAAATATGTATTAAATAGTCACACGGGTAAAGTATTGAGTAAGGAGAGACCGATTACGGCTGGCAGATGAGCATAAATTTAATTAATAATACAATAACGGCAAAGGATTAGCATGGTTCTGGTATGTAATTCGGCTTTTCAATTCCACAGTGCAATCCGATCTTGATATTTCTTAACATCACACAATATTGCCACAAAACAGAGGGTTGTAGGGCATATTTATAACTACAAATAGATTGCTAATTTTATGCTTAAGCATGCTAATGCTCTGCTTTTATGCTTTTAACTGGTTTTAACTGCCTTTCCACAGACATCAAAATAACTAAAGAAAGAAAGCGCAATTTTTCCACTACTGGGCATATTATTACATTTACAAACAATAAATAATGACATAAAAGAAAGAAATAAAACTGAAATTGAAAAAATATTAACAATAATAAATAAAATGTGAGGACTTAAAAAAATAGTAATAATAATAAGAGGAAAATTAACAGCAACTACATTTTACCTTTACAAAACTAACTCAAACCAACTATAATGATATGATAAAAATTAACTTTGTTTTAATATTTGGTCAAACAGATTTGTGGGAATATATTTTATGTAAAAAAAAAAAATTAATACTAAATATAAAAACATTACTATAATAAAGCAATTTCAAAATAATTTAAAAAAAAATATCTAAAAACATACTTCAAACAAAATCAGCATTATAAAGAATAATTTTAAACTTACAACAAACATAGAATGAAATGACAAAACTAAATGCCTTGATATGCTGTTTCAAAGCTGGCAACTGCACAGATTTGTCTATTATTTATGTACAGTATTTATATATTGATATTCAGTGTTCTTTTTTGTTTAAAATTTTGCTTTCATTTTTCCATCATTCGGGGTAACAGACCATCGTATCGTCATGTTTTAGAAATGGCATATTGAAAACAGCTGAATTAAAAATTAAAATTGAGGCCTTTTCAACAATTCGAGCGAATAAGCCCAGCCATCGGTCTGCCCCATCTGCAAACTTTACAAAGAGCTAACAAAACCGTTTAGTTTTTTTTTTTTACCTTTTGACTACACTTTTGTATGGTGAAGATGAGCTCGCTTACAACCATGTCTATACACTTCAGTGTGGGTTGCTTCAGTTTTTGGATCTGCTTTTTCACTATTGCCTCAAAAGCCAGGTCAGGGGTGAACAAACCCGTCCTGTAGGAATAGGCAGGCGGCACGGGAGACAACATTGAAATAAAAGAAATAAAAGGAAGGTGAGGCAAAAGGAGGAGGGAAGAGAGTAGAAAAAGGATGGATTGGAGAGAACATATTCCAAATGGAAAAAGAGAAGGAGCGGGAGGATAAAACAGCACAGAAGGAAGAAAATGAAAGTGAGACATATTTTTTTTCTCCTTGGGATGAGACATAAGAAAGAGTGAGACCGCAGCCGTGCAAGCCAAGTCTCGTGACTACCCCCTTTTTCCAAAAGCTGTATCCCAAGAATAACATGGAACATCCCAGTAGAGGCCTTCAGGTTTCTTTTGGATGGCTGCTGTCACGGTGGAGTTGGAATTTGGCCACACACATTTATTTATTTATTTTACAACCATCACATCTCTTTTATGCTGCAGGTGCATAGCTGTGGCCTCACGCACAGAGACACGCACAAGCCTGGATGCTGAGTTCAGCCAATATGGATGCCAGTGAAAACCATGAAGTAGAAGTAGTGGACAATGTCATAATTCCACACTAGGAAAATGTTTGTAATGTTTTAAAAGTGTTGGATAAGGTCAATTAAAAAATACATGTCCATATTCTAAAACAGGAATTGTAAAAAGAAGTTATCTGATGTTTAGTAAAAATAATAAAGGTAATGGATTTCTTCTGGTGTCTGTCATCATGGGAGAGCTCTATTTTTCTGCCATTTTCACTGAAACATTTTCTTATGTCAAAATTTTAAGTTTTACTGACCCCCTACCACCTCAAAAAAAAAAAAACTATAAATGGACTTGTTCTTTCCTGGCAGCCATACATTCACAACAAACCAGCATCCACACTTTTTTGAAATCCCCATTAGCTCAACTCTCTATAGTGCAAGCCCCTCACTGTATAAAAACAACCCAGGGAGTCTGGAGTGAGCGGCAAATTGACGGGAGAAGAGGGAGAGTGAGTGACAGCGGCGGATCTTTGCGGACAAGGGATTTAAGAAGACACAAAATAAATGTTGCTAGCCACCATTTACTGCATTTGTTTACCTTTTTAGTACACTGCCTAACTGTATTGACTAGCTCAGACATGACCATATCCACACATTTGGTGCAAGGTTCTTTAATCTTCCCAATCTGCCTTTTCACAATGGTCTCAAAGGCCATATCCGGGGTGAAGAGACCAGTTCTGCTCATCAGAACCGGCCACGCATACAAGAAAGAGAAAGTTGGACGAGAGAAAAAAAGCGTTAATTGTGAAGAATGTTTTTCCCCCACACGTCAAGAAAACGTCACTGCACTTTTCTCACGTACTAAAGACGAAATGTGATTATGGTTAATGATGTTAAAAGACAATAAACTTCATGCGCATGGAAGACAAACAGAACAAGTGTACACGTTCACGAATAAAACACACCCAGGCAGTCTTGCTAAGAGCAAGTCACTCTCCTGACACCAATTAGATTTTTACTTTACAAAGCACTAAATTGAGGTAGCACAATGGACCTTGTGGTGAGCCTTAAATGTGCATTTTAATAGGTGTAGTTCGTATGCGGATTTTCACTATTCACGGGCCAGTCTGGTCACTATTACCTGTGAATACCACAGGTCAACAGTATTAATATTGTCATTGACAAAACAGCATTTTCAGTTCACAGAATGCACTGTGTGTCCCAATTAATTAAGTTATAAGGACATTGATTCTTCTCATATGGGTTTGTGCTACTAATAGTTGAATGGATGTCATATTTAACACATATATGTATTTTTTTTAAACAAAACGTGACTTTAGCTTGTGTGTAAGTAGTGACTTCCAAGTCATTTCTTTGCACAATTTCCTCACATTAGTCACCTAATCGTTGTTTGTACAAATTGAGATCTGCTTTGGTTTGAATAACAGGGCCACAGCTTATCAACAAATGTCATGATATATGTATTTAAGGATATAATGTTATGGATTTGTGTCATAAATAATGGCAGCAGTGTTACTTTATACAACTGCTCTAAATGGTTAGGGTAAATATAGGTAAAACAAATTGGTGAAAGGCATTGGCTGATATTTAAAGAAGCATAATCCGCAGGTTTAATCGGGCGGCCAATTTATCGGCCATTGTATTTACAGTACATAGCTAATGCAACTGTGGCAAAGCAGAACCCATATGAGTATGTGCACTACGGTTCAAAAAATGACTGATGAGAAGTGAACTACTTGATACCATTAATTTCCAGTGCTGTAGTTTATTTAAGTGGTCAGTGCCCTAGTAATTAGGTCTCCTTTAAAAACGCCATCGTGCTTCATCTATCACAATGACCTTAGTGGTTAGCTTCTTGATGCTGGATTGATGTAACAGAGGTGACTGAGCTAATGGAGTGGGTGTAATATCCATGTGATGTAGAGGTGAGCGGAAGGACGAACGTGCCTGATGCCATGGATATTCTTGATGGCGTAGCTGATCTCCTTACGGAGTTCCTTTTCGTCAAACTCCATCTGGGAAAAACGCCGCACTATGTCACCGTGGTTTGGATTTTTGAGAAAGTGGAAAAAAAAAAAATTAAAATGGAACAAACCTTGACCAGCTCGAAAGGGAAGCGTTCATGGAAGATTCGGTTAATCTTGGCACCGCCGGATAGCTCGGCCGTGTCGATCTGGTCCCCGGAGCCCTCGATACACTTTTCAAAGTCCACCGAGAACTGCTGCACCATCCTGCACGAACGCATTGCAGTCCGTCACACACGTGTCTACAAATCATTACCAGATACCAACACCAATTTTCTAATCGGATAAAAATGTCGAGCGAGGAATTAATTTTCTCTTTTTGGCTGATAAATCGCTAAGAAAATGTTCTCCCTACCAGAGAATGAAAATGTTAGTCTCTCATCTGTCCATGCAAAAAAAAAAAAAAAAAAAAAAAACTTACCAGTATCAACAAACATGTTTTTTTTTTAATCTAAATTGTACCAAGAGCATTTTAGAAAAATACTTGTTGGAGCACATGATTAGAGAAACATTTGCTTATGTGGTGAGGTAACAAACACAAATCTGGGGTCATGATTGTTTTATGTTATTCTTATTTAGTTAAGGGTTTAACCTCAAAAGAGGTATTGACTCACTGAAGCAGAGCCTTGGTCTTGCGGGACGGATCGTCAGGCCTGAAGTTTTTGTACTCCTCCACTTCCTTCTCAATGGAAAGGAGCTGGCTTTGCAGCTTGGCTCGCAGAGCCGGTAGGGTGTCACGGATATGGTTGGTGAGTTGCTGCAGAGTTTTAAAGTCATGATTAGAAGATACCCTGAAGTTGTGTCAGGACTTCTGCTTCTACACACACCTGGTTTAGGGTTTTCTGGAGATACGCCGTGCCCATGCGGTCGGCCAGGTGCCTGTAGGCAGGGTGAGACAGAAAGAACTTCCTCTCTGCAGCCAAGGCGGCAGTGATATCTTTCTTTCCATCGATGTCCTTTTGGCTACGGTTGACCACACCAATGTAGCCTTGACACAACAAAGGATAATTCCTTGGAGGCTTTGCAGAGGCTGCTGATGTGAGAGCCAGATGTTCTTTTTTTTCTTCTAAACTATTTCAAACTTTTTAAAATGTACAACACAAAGTTTAGTTGATCATAGTTATATTTTAACCATGTGATTAACAATAGTAAATAGATGAATGAAATGTGTATGGGAAGGTGATCTACACCAGTAGAAAATAGAAAATAAAATAAAATCATCAGCAACCAGGTGAGTTCATATTAAGCGGATCCCGTTTCACGTGCGCTTGATTTTTCCACATGCATCAACCCAATAAAAGCAGCTTCATGCTTTGCTAATAATGCAGCCTGCAGCCTTGAAAATATGAGTAGACATACACAAGAGGAAAGGGAGGTGGTAATGGAGGGGTAGGGGTAGACATAGAAATAACTGTCTATGGGAAATATTAAATGTGTGAGTTCAACCCAAAGTTCAAGCGGAAAAGAAAAGTACAGCATCAGCATACTGGAAGACGACTATTTCATTACCATGCCCCCCTTTTCAATTTTTCCATTTTTTTTTTTTTAAATGTAATAACTCTTTAGTGCTGCTGCACAGGTTGGAAAATTTGTGCTGGACTGCGTCGCCACCACAAGAGGGAATCAGTGGGTCCCAGGTCCTGTAACTATGTGTGTGAGTGTGTGTTTTTAAACCTCTTCTGAGCGGAAGCAGCTTATTCTCCAAAATGTCCTTGGCATCAGTCCCTTCATCCATGAGGTCCAGTTTAGTAATTACACCGATGGTCCTCATTCCTACAAACACACATATAAACATCCACACATGTGCATATAATATCTAGGGACTGACATAGATGCAAACTGTAAAAATTGATTGAAAGTAATTGCTGAATTGTTTTATTTTTTGCATGTGTCATAATATTTTACCCTAAGATAGCTCCAATGAGTCAAACAATATAGACCAAAAACAAATGTCCACTACAGTGGGAACAAATGCATAGGCTGGGGGGAATAGTCTCAGGAGGATACTGTCCTAAACAGTATCCCTACAAAACTGTATGGCCAAAAGGAGGTAGAAAAGCAATTTGTGTTTATAAGCTTACACTCACCCTGAGGGTCGACCTCTTTGGCAATCTTTAAAGCATCCGAGTTGGCCAGATCCGAGTTGGCCGGCGAAACGGCGAGCATCAAGCAGTTGTCCTTGGTGACAAACTGCAGCAGCATGTCCCGAATCTGAGTCTCAATGTCGGCCGGCTGGTCACCCACGGGCACTTTGGTCATGCCAGGCAAGTCCACCAGTGTCAGGTTGAGCACTGGCAAAAGAGAGTATGAATACATTCCAACAACATATTCTACTAGTGGGCATGAATTCATATGGGCAAATGTTTTGTCTCACCGTGAGGGGAATACACCCGCAGATTAATAGGAACAGGCGAGATGCCCTTGTTAGCGCCCGTCACGCGGTCAGTCTCAGCCTCAATCTCCTGACGAACCTCATCAAAGTCTGTAAACTTTTTTCCCTTGCAGTGGAGGAATTCTGCATACTCTAAAAGACACAAGGAAGTGAATGTGTCAAAATAATGGCATCCTATTTGATTTTAATGTTGCTACCACAAAACAGTCAGACAGCCAGCATGATTAACCCTGAGCTATGTTAATTACAACAATAATCTTTATTGACACGTGATCGAGATCGAGATGAATTTTATAAAGTCGGTAATGAATAATCTATGCTCAATTCATCATCGTATTGTTGCAAGTCTTGAAGCAATAAATTACAAAAATCTGTAGTAGTTTTTCTCTAGTTTACAGCCTGTTGTGAGGATGGCTCCTAACAGTTTTAATATGACATTATAGTATTTATAATCACCTGTAGGAGAGTTCATCAGTTGCAGAACTAAAGGACGACGGGTCACAATGCCAGAACCACGTGGAAGGAAATCCCTAGAACAGATAAAGATATGTGAGATGGTCATCTTAAATACATTTTTGCCCAAGTTAAAGGGGAAGTCAGGTGAAATATGTTCATGTTCCACAAAGGCAATATTATCATAATACGTAAACATGTCTGATGGATTTGTAAATGTGATTTTAGCGCCATCATCTCTCTATGCGCTGCAATATTCCTGCAGAGTTCATCTATTATGCAACAGCAACACAAACTCACTGTGAATGTGTGTATGGGTGTGTGTCTCCACCAGCTGACAAGACCATTCAAATTCACCGTTGTGGAAAATCTTTACATGTGTTGGATTTTTTTTTTTCCTCTTTCAAACAGCAGTCAGCTTCTCATATTGGACCTCATTAACATGTGCAGGTGCTCATAATGTCTTGGCCAGTGTGCGCATCCTGGCTGCAAATTAACGTGCCAGGGGCCATTAAGCGAATGAATTAAGTACATTTTGCTACCAATTCTCCCACTTGGAAGGCTTTTACGGAGGACATTTGGACTGGACTGCAGGTCTTCCTCTTCACCCTTCCACCTTGAACTGCAACTAAAACTCTCAACATAGTAAAATTATTGCTTTTGAATTTTGCTTTTTATCAATGTTGTGAAATGTATGTGAGATGAAAGCCTGCTCTTGCATGTGGAGGCACTGAAAATGCAGGTTGCTCCACAGTGGATATGCAGATTAACGCTGAGCCAACGCGGGAAGATAGAGAGCGAGATTAGCGTTAATCCTCTGTTGCTCTCCTCCACTGTCCCACACTTCTGTGCATACTTTCCTCAGTGTTTTTATATTTTAACATAAGACAAATATAAAACTTTTGATATTAGATTTTTAATTGGTTCATTCTCCCTATAAACCAGTAGAAAGTTGAGAATGAAAGAAAACCAATTCTCTATCCAACGTCTGTCTCCGCCTGATGTTTTTGTTGAGCAGAACAAAATGAGTGACGCTGCGACAATTCGTCACAATGCCTCAGGCCGTCACTGGCTATATTACGCAATATGTGAACGCTAAGGCATAGATGTAATTTTCACAAGGGGGAAAGGAAGAGTTATTGATGCATTAAGTCATTAATGTAAGATAGCACGTGAGAACTCTGTTTTAAATAACTGCAAACTACAAAAATGTTGAGTTGAGCCGTTGACACTGTCATCAAGCAAAACTGAGCATTTACAAAAGCAGGTATTTATGATATAGCTAAAGTGCAGGTGTTTCTAATGTTTCATCTTGTCCGTAAACAGAGATGTCTCCCTGCCATTATGTGCATTATCCCCTATGCTTTCCTTATTGATTGTGCTGACTGGAAGCTGCAGCACTGAGGGCAAAGTCTTTTTTCGGATCAGAGCCAAAATAAAGCAATGAAACTAGGTGTCCCCTTACTACCAAAACGCTTGACAATGCAGTTGTATCTGTGAAGAATAAAGCAGCATTCATGATCAAACATTGAGGCAACGACTGTGTTTTAAGCTGATAACATGAACGCGCCACAATGGGTCACTGGGGAGGAGGGGTGGAGTATCAAGATGGAAGGATGAGAGGACACACAATGTCACTTTAACTGCACTATAAGACACACGCACACAAGCACACACATACATTCGCAGAATTGCAAGATGCTCAAAGAAGGCTTGGAATCTTAGCATGCTCATGTCATGTCATAATGTTTCACATTTTTCTTTTCCAGCTCTCAGTATGATCATAGCTCTCTTGGGTAAAGGCGGCGTAATTAGGCAGAAGGTGTTTCCATGACTACAGAAGCAAGCGAGAAAGTCCTTGCTTGATGAAACGCACACAACAATCACATGTAAGCAAAGGTCCAAAACTGATTTTTGTCGTTTGTATGCAAGTACCCTGCGTTTGAAATGAAACAAGCAGAATGTGATTAATAATTAGCTTCTGCTATCCAAAATTATGGTCGTGTAGCGTATCGTATTCTGTATATTATACTGTACATTGAAATCAAAGACTTTTCATGGGGTGTGTATTTTTTGTGGATTTTATGTAAATAAAATAAATTAACTAACACCATTAATGACACACTAGCTAAACCAGCTTCACAATTAGTAACCTATAATGTCCCTATAATAGTACGATGTACAGTACTGTACTGTACAACATATGTGCTAGCGGAACGGCTAGCTACCTGTAATTAGCATTAACTTCATGCTAATGACAATTAGTATTTTCTTCCACTCGTTTATCACTAAATAAATAACAAAACATACCAAAAGAAGTTAAACACTTCTAGGACTCTCCTTGGTGTGAGCAACTTTATTTCATTAAAAAATGTCATTTAGAGGAGAACAATTTAAGATGACATTAGCACTGATTTAATGTAAGCGCACATTACCTTTTTAAAAGCTAATGACTGCTTACCAAAGGCTCCTCATGTGACAATTGGCAGATATGTTACCTTCCAATCAAGCAAGCAACTCATTAGATACCAATATGAGTGAGTAAATTGTTGTCGCATTAGATATTCACGTTATATTTAGTACTATGACATTGCTTTGTTTTTTAACTACCTACCTAAATTTGAGATATACGCCATCCTGTGGCAAAACGAGGTACTCGCTCATTTATTCTTAAAACGCTTCAATATAAATTTAAAATCTAAACTTCCATAAAAACGTTATTGTATCCTTATATTTTGTAATTTATATATTTGCAATGAAATTGCAAATAAAACACAAACCCTCCCACAAGGCAACATTATGTCATGTAAACAGTCTCCCTGATTCTACCTGCTAAATTGAGGATTAGCACTTGTGGCCACGTGGTTGTACACAGCAGGAATCCTCGACCAAACAAATGTGCATTACAAGACAACATAGAGGGCATGTTTGTGTCTAATGAAATATTTAACCCGGCTATAAATCAATTACAATTTTAGATTGACTGCCCAAAGGGGTGGATTTATGTCTTAAATGTAATTTGTAATTTGAAATGGCGTGCCACTGCACAAGCTTGAAGCATTGCATATACAGTCTGACCTTGCTTTCAGCTAGGAATGTCATTGTTTTGTACATTGCATGAACAATACATGTGAGCACGACAGTAAATAAAGGTGCCGTGTTGTTGTTGCCTGGGTGCTGCTGGTTAAGCTTCGCTCATAAGTAGACCAGATGGAAGGGCTGAGCCGGAAGCGCTCAAAGCTCAGGTGGACTCTCTCTTTCCCTCTCTCTGTTTCTCTCTCCACTGTTTTTAGTATCTAAAAGGTATCACATAGCCTGACAAATTAACAGCGATTACTGTTTTGCACCACTTGAATCGTTACTGATGCATACGCAGCTGCTTACACTGGAATAAAATAGCACGGGGACAACAAAATCGTTGCCAAAACCACAAAGATGTGACTGTGGCCATCAAATGCTTAGGTGGCCCACATACAGCCCACATGCCGAATGTTGCACCACTTTTGTATAGAGAGCCTTGACAGGTTCTGTAAGGCGCTAATGTTCTATGAACGCACGTGCAGCAGGTACGAGGGTGACCCATGAACTTCACAAGGGATTCATACAAGCCCTTACACAAAATAATCCTCTTTATGTGCTTTATTCGGCGGTAATGTGAGGTTATTAAATGATGTGGCAGCACTATAAATGGAGGAGAGAGAGGGAGGAAGATGAGGAGGGGGATGGGGACTATGTATTATGTTAAATTGAATAAATCCTTTAAATCCACTTACTTGCCCACGAAGTTCTCCAGGACCGAGCTCTTCCCCGCACTCTGTCCGCCTACCACAGCGATCTGAGGCAGGTCCAGGTTGGCGTTTTGGCCGATGGCGGAGAAGGCATCCTGCATGCGGTTCACCAGGGGGATCAGATCCTCCATGCCCCGGTTCCCCATTTTGGCAGGATGGACAGTATTCGATGTATGTATTTAGCGCGATTTCGTCCCGTTTTTTTCTATTCCGAAGTGCAACCTAGCCCCGCGTTGCGTTACCGACCCTGGTGCGCTTCTCCTGCACCGTGAACCGCAGGAGGGCGGGGGGATGAGGACGAGGATGAGCTCTCCTTGTAATTTCCCCGAGAATACTCCCTTGCATGCAGTTTTCAAAATTACCACTTGGTGGCCACACTGATCTGCCTGTAACGTAACGAACGACTCAATCTGATGTTAAATCGCTTGGAAGTAAAAGCACTGTGGTACCGAACACGTTTGTTGGCACAACTGTAAGATATTTTGAATACTTGGTCAGCCATAAATAGCCACACAACTTTAAATCATTTCTTTTGTAAGTGAATAATGGTAAATCTGAGTCAAGGACAAACAAAATGGTTTAAAAATAACATTGTACATTCAATAAAGAAAGACAGAAACTAGTTTTGGAAGAGCACGGGAGGAAGGAATACAGAAGAAAAAAGTATAGAAAGAATGAAGCAAGGAAGGGAGGGAAAATAGAGGAGAGCAAAAAGCAAAAGAGTGAAATAGTAAGAAAGAAAGAAAGAAAGAAAGAAAGAAAGAAAGAAAGAAGGAAGAAAGAAAGAAAGAAAGAAAGAAAGAAAGAAAGAAAGAAAGAAAGAAAGAAAGAAAGAAAGAAAGAAAGAAAGAAAGAAAGAAGACATGGAGGAAGGAAGTTATGGAGAAAGAAAGGAAGTAGAGACAGAAGGAAGGAAAGAAGGAAGGAAGGAATCGTAGAAGAAAGGAAGAAAGGAAGGGGCAAGGAAATGGAGCAAGGGAAGAAAGAAGGAATGAATGAGGCAATGAAGAGCCAAAGGGAGGAGAACGGGAGAAAGGAAAGAACATATAAGGGCAGGTAGGAAAAAGAAAGAAAATAATGTAAGGAGGGGAATGAATAAAGGAAATAAAGACTGAAGAAATCAATAAAGGAAGAAAGATGGAAGGGAAGAAGCAAAAAAGAAGGAATGATGAAGGGAGGATTTAAGTAAGAGGGAAACGTAAGTCAAGAATAAATGAGGAAGAAAGGAAAAAGCAAGAGGAGAAAAGAAATGAAGGTCACGAAGTTATTGATGCCAGAAAAACGAAGGCCAGAGGTGATGGAAAACAGAAAAGAGGTCAGAAATAAATGAGCAAAGATAGAAAGATAGGATTCAGCAAATTAGTTTTGAAAGTAAGGATGCACAAATTGGAAGTCAAGGAATGGGTTTATAAGAAAGTATGAATTTTGAAAGAAGAACAAGAATCTGTTGAACGTTTTGGGCTTCCCTGTATCGCCATTTTTGGCGCACGGATCTGTCCGTGGTGCTGAATTGCAAGTCACGTGGACAGGACGGTTTAGCATTTAAAAGTAAAACAGACTAATTATATCAGCGCTGACAGCATCTGATAGTTCGTTCCAGACCTCATGATGACCATGAAAAGTCTTTTCTAGTATGAGAGAAAGCAAACAGCACAATACTGTATAATACACGTTACAGATATGGCGTCGCACGAACTTTCTGTTTCGGACACGACCGCTAGAGGGCGTTAACGCGCTGTCATCGCCGAGCCGTAGAAGTCTATTGTAGTTCACTGTAGCAGCCGCGTTGAAGGCGCATTTACTGTTTTTTTTTCCCTTAAAGGGTATAATTTACAATCACCGTTTCGTGGTCTCGCTTTTGGGAGGTAAGCGGCACCAAATTATCGATAAGGTCTCACATAAACGAGTTCAATCATGCGATAAGTCTATGTAGGCTAGGCTAGGCTAACAGACTCCTTTCGGCCATTGAACAGCGTCCAACGTTAGCTTTGTTTGTTTATCTTGTAGCGGCGCTCTTCCAGTTCTTGTTATACCTTGTCGCCATTTTATGGCGGTTTTATGGATAATATGTCTATTCTTCCTGTTAAAGGTGTTCCGTGTCGTCGCCCAAAATCGCAAAGGAAAGTCGATTCAACTTAGGTGCTTTGTGTTTGCTCACTTGCTAACATTAGCTAGTTGTCATCGCGACCTATGAAAGCGACCTGTTGTGTCCCCTCTGGTGCTGTCATTGAAAGTTGGCCAGTTAGCATTAGCCTTTTTTTTGCTTTGCAGCACATCTGACAACCACAAAACCAAAAGGAAGGCAACGAGAGCTCGTTATGTTCAACCCCCACACCCACCAACAGCAGCAGCAGCAGTTCCATCAGCACCTGCGGCAGCTACAACAACTTTTCCACCAGCAGCCTCCGCCTCCGCCACCTCCGCCGCCTCCACCGTCACAGCCCGCTCCGGCTCACCATGGTGGCCTTCATCACCATCAGGCACCGCGGTGAGCCTTCCACGCAAGCCCGGGGCTTATCGTGAGGCCTTCTAGTCAAGTAGTTGCTTGCAGCTTTAATTTGCCTAAGCAGCGTTGGAATACACTATGTACGCAAGTCTCGTTGTAAATGTTCATTCGACATAAAAAAAAACAACAACACTATTGTATACGATAAAAGTAAAACGTCACACAACAATGAAATACACGATATCAAAAAATAATTTAAAACGCGTCATTTAAAAAACATTTTTATTAATTTGTATTCAACAACAGCATGAGACTTGAACACTTATTTTAGTGTCTTGTTTTTATTGTTTTTAACTTTGTTGAAATTGAACATAACAATTTAAAACATCATATAACCTTGTTCTATATTTTTCAGTCGTATCTTGTTTTATGCAAACATTTTATACATGTACAGCACTATCTTAAGGCTGTAGTCGTTTTTTCAAGGGGTCTATGAATAAATATGTTCAGCTAGAAGAGTTTGAGAAAACAGGAATTAGTCAGAAAGTCCCAATATAAAGTTGTAACTATTCTTCAGAAAACTGGACAGTTATATGAAGAAACACTATTGCATTTGGCATCATACAATCATAATTAATCACATTACAATAATTCAGTTTTTATGTATGGGTTAGAAAAGTTGTAATCAATGACTGTAAAATCAAAATTAACCAAATAACGACTGAATTTTCAAGAAATATGCTATCCGGGGCTACAAACATCAATTACTTTGATTATTTAATTAGGTAATTGTTTTGTCAATGAATGACACGTGTGAAAACACACCACCCCCGTTTTTTTTTTTTTTTAATGTGGACCTAACAGTCTTTCATATGTCTGATAATCTCTGGATGAAGTTTAGGAAATTGGCTATTGTTGTCATTGTGTCCAGAGCCCTGCCTGTCCCTCCACATACCACGCCTCCTCCTCCCAGAATGGTCAACCTGTGCCAGGCAACCCAGACCACCATTATCAGCCCCAATCCCATGCTGCAGGGAGCCTTAATGATGCAGCAGATGCAGGGTAAAGTTTGAACACAAACAACATATACACATGTTAAACATATACGTACACGTCATGGATTTTGTTTTATTTCCTTAGGTAGCATGCGGGGTTTCGGGATGGCCGGACAGCAGTACCGTCAGTTCTTCACAGCCTCCAACAGGTCTCTGCTGGGTCCAGTTCCAATCGGCATGGCTATGAAGTCTCCCATAATGGGTTTCCCCACTGCTGCTCGACCATTCCATCCTCACCCTCGCTATTACAATAATGCCACAGCCACCACCAGCACAGCCACTACCAGCACAGCCAGCCCCACCAGCATGGCCACCGTCTCCTCTGTTATCACCCCCAGCGTGGTAATAACAGCAGCTTTAGTAAAAATAATTGTCAATGATGAAATGAAACTCTCTTAACCGTATCTGTTTGTGATACTACGGTCCCATAGCTAGACAAGAAGTGTGACAACGAACAAATAGCAGACGGCTGCGCGGCTGACATTCCATCAGCTAACAAGGACAGGGAGACTGAAACAGGTAGATGGAAATCCTGAAATTAGTGTTAGTTTTCTGTTGACCGTAAAATGCAAGCATAACAACCACGATAAACATTTGTAATGAACATTTGTCCTTGAAAGCACAACACAAATTTCTTTAACAAGGTAGAAATCTTGATGAAGCACTTTTGGTGGACTTTTATTTATTTTATCCTGTAACCCACAGATGGTGTCATGAAATGGGTGGAGAAATCTGTGCAGGGCGTTGAGGAACCGCTTGAAGAACCTGCAGTGAAGAGACAAAGGATGGAAGGGTAGGATAAAGCATTTTTATGGATCCATTTTTTTTTGGTGTGTTTTTTTTTTCTTTTTTAATTCAAGCCGTGGTCTAAAGGAATACCACAGTGCTGAAATGTAATACCAGAAAATGTCATCAAACTATGAGGAGAAAAAGTCATGAATGTTACAAGAGTGTATTGGACTTTTAGTTTTAAGTAAAAAAAAAAAAAAGTAATAACATGTAGAAAAAAATTCTTAATTTCTGAAAAACGAGTTATTTAATATGAATGGTCATAACTTTATCTGATCTGAAGCTACTAAAATTTTACTTAACAAAAAAAAAATCTTTGTTTTAGAAATTTTAACATCACACTAGACACTGAGCGCACACGGAGATTAAATGCCTTCCTTGTGTGTGATCACTGTGTGGGCAAGGCTTTCTTGACGTAATATTATCATAGCTTTTTGTTTTCTCATTTGCGCTCAATCAGATCTGAGGAGCCTCAAGAGGTGCTTACCACTACAGATTCAGATGGTGAAATTCTCTCTTTAGATTGCAACGCAGAAGGCAGCCAACTTGATGGTAAATTACACCAGAGCACAAACTTGAGACCACATATTCAAAGTGACACAATTGTAGAATGAATTCAAGTCTTTCATTTTCGTTAGCAGATTGCCTCTTTCTGCAAGAAGGAGGCCCTCCACCGGGTTCAGGAGTGGAGGAGAGCCACACCACCGTGGTGGGTGAAAGTGAGCATTCGGACAAGCAGGAAGCGGAGGGCAGTGCTTCAGAGGGTGCCAACAAGTTCTACTGCTATCTTTGCACCATCACCTGCCACAGTCAGGAAGTAGGTCAAACTTCACCTCACACTAAGTCAGCTGTTAGCCTGTCTTAAACCATCTCTTTGTGTGTGTGTGTTTTTGTTCCCCAAGAATTTCCGGAGTCATATGAATAGCGTTTCCCACCAGCAGAGGATGATGGAGATTCAGCACATGAGCAATGCCTGCCTGGTCACGCTGTTGCCGCGGCTGCATGAGACACTACAAGGGTCCAGTAAAGATAGGTGTGTTTACCCAATTTTTATGTTTACCCTCATATGTGTCATTGAAGTCTTCCTTAGTGTAATTAGTGGATTTGTTGTCACCCCGTTCCCCTAGTGAGAAAAAAGCAGACACACAGCGCTGGTGCGCAACCTGTTGCGCTCACTACACCACCAGCATCTTGGACCATCGACGCACAGAGGAGCACAAAGTAAACTTTACTGGTGGTGTTCATAATGAGTTATGGAAGGCCTTGATCAAAAATCAGAGGAATTGTTATGTATTATTGTCTTATTAATTCTTAATTGGGAAGTCAAATTTCAAAGATTTTTCACTATGTACCCCCACTCCTCTAAACACAACATTCTGATAATTATTGTGTTTGTGGAAATATGAATTATGTACCCGTTTTGATCAGTTTGCGAGAGCGGCCATTTTACCATTTGCTGTCAGCTGAAAATGACATCTCTGCACAAGTTGAGCTGTGATTGGTCACTATCTGATAACTAAGCAACTATGATGCCATTTTCAATAGACAGCAGGTAGCAAAATGGCTGCTTATTACATATTGCACAAACAGAATTTTAATCAAATTAATTAAAGAGCACTATGGGGTACTAAGGGGCGTGCCTAGAACATAATAAGAATTTACTTAATAAAGGAGTGTCAGCTTGAGCTAAACTGGCTGCCACAAGTCGGAAACGTGACTTTTCCCAACCAGTAAGCGAAAATGCTAAACCAATCTTGGCCTAGAAGGATTACTTGGGCTTACTTAGAACGATTACAAAAAAAATACTATATAGTCTATGCATTGTATACACTTCAGTATACACACACACACACACACACACACACACACACATATATATATATATATATATATATATATATATATATATATATATATATATATACTGCATATAAATTGACAGAAAATTTACACATAGGCGACAATATATTTGTCAGTGCCCATCCATTTTTGAAAGACCATTCAAAAGCTACTTTACAAGATGAAAAAAAAAATCATGATGTGTTTCCTGTCCTCTTGCTTTCAGCTTGCAAGCAGAGCGGCTGTGTCATCTTGCAGCCTCTGCAAGAAACACTTCAGGAGCTCCAAGCTATTCGTGGCACATTTGCGGTCCCAGGAGCACATTCAGAGATTGAAGAAGGTATCTGAGGGATGCCAAGTTGTAATAATTGTTTTAATAGTTTTATTTTCACTTTTTTAAGGGTCCTGTTTTTACTTCCACCCTAAGTCAAACGTTTCACGTGCTTAACTGCCACCATGTTTGTTGCCAGGACCAGAAAAAGGAGAGCTCTGACACCTCACCCACGCAGCCGGACAGCGACGGCTTTGAGATGGAGGAAGAGAAGGAAGGGGAGGATGACAGACTCACCTGGGATGAAGACGACAACCCTGAAGACCAGGTACTTTTTTTCCTCTGCTTTTCGTGATACACAGTATACCTCGAATCAAATCTTGTAAACCTAGCGTTGACGTTATGTGGCAGGATGGAATGAGCCCATGTCGAGAGGTGACTCTTAGGGGCATGGCCAGTGGTGAGCAACATGACCCTGACACCGTTTACGGTGAGCCACAAGTCGTTCCACTGCCAAATTTGGATCAAATGACACAGCTCGGAAAAGGAGCACACAAAACTGTATTTTTTGTCTCCTTGAAGGCTCTGTTTTTTTTCCACAGGATCCAGCTTCTTTGTGCCGGTGGCTGGTTTCATCTGCCGACTCTGCAACAAGTTCTACCATTTTGACTCGCCGGCTGTACACACTCACTGCAAGTCCCTCAAGCACTTTGACAATCTCAAAGTAAGATATTAGCAGTCGTCCTAAGGTGCTCTAACCTCTGCTGTAGTTATCTCTCTTTGGTCCACATGCAAAAATGTTAGCGTTTGTTGATGACTTTTCTCATTTCAGTGGGAGGAAACATGTTTGTGAATCCATTGGAATTTTTTCTGCTTAATTTAAATTGGGAGTTATGATTTTTGATACACACTCACACCTGATCACAGTCAGCGGTGGAATTTAATTATTAGGGATGGGACGAGAGACAATTTCCAACCAGACGGGATCTCTCATAAGATTGAGCCCAGATGGAGAACTGGTGCATGGATAAATAGCAGCTAATTTGTGCTATTTTTGACATGTTATTAAGACGAGAGAACTGGTGTAAATTGTGAAAACTTCTCTCTTCTTTATACTGCCCATTCTCAGAGACGCAAAGAATTGCACAGCGAAAAGTGTGACAACACTGACAACAACCAGAAGTCTTTAACAGGAGCACGCACAGACTCTGCCGAAGGAGATTGCCCCACCAGTACCGCCGAGTCAGTATCAAAACTCAGTACGCTCGGGACACAAATCCAAGTGGAGGAGCCCAGCACTAGCGCTCCAGCCAAGCTTTCCGCTGACAGCAAAGATCTGCCAGCCTCCGGTGACGGTGCCAATGTAGAAGAGAACGAGAATGTTTTGATTAAGCTTAACACTAGACGCAGGTCCGGAAGGGCCGCAAACAGACGCTGAAGTATGGATGAGAAACCTGTTTGTTTTGGTTTTGTTTTTTTCTCTCCATTATGTTCCAAATTGGATGGCGGGCTACTTGTCATCAGATGTGGGATGAGCCAAATTAGCACAAACTCAGAATTTAAAGAATAACTTTCTGAAGGCGGTGTTCCTTATATTGATAAGAATGTTGTATTTTAATGCTATTGTGGAACCTCCAAAGTCAACCCTGTTTTACAAATTGCAGTTCAACCAAAACAGACTAAAAAGCGACACTCATCATTTCCAACTCAAATTTTGTAACTCTAATAAATGAATGAGAAAAGTTTCGGCATGGCACGTAAAACTAATTTCAGCAATGACGTTTTACTTTGTGTTTCTTTTTTATATCTGTATAAAAAGAAAGAGCCAAAATTTTACAATGAACCTGATTAAATTCCTAATCCTTTTTATTTTCTTCAATGTGGAAAATTGGCCATGAAATGAGTACACCTTGAAAATAATCATATCACGCAATTGTTTTACACTCTGGAGGTTCCACTAGTATTTTGAAGACAAAAAACCCCTTCATTAAAAAAAAAAAAAAAGCCTCAGAGAAGCTAAATGCAACAAAATGACATTTGTTGTAAAACAAAGACCACTACAGCTTTATCATTTGACACTTCTTCATGAAGACCATTCATATGTCATTGTGTTTTCACTCATTGGACCATCAGTGTTTGTTCATGGTACTTTGGTTCGTACATTCTTGTGGACGTTTCTAGTGACAGGTTTGATGGAAGAAGAAAAAAAGGCATAACACGGCTTATTCAAGCAAACACATGGTTTATTTTGGCTTCACCTCTTGCATCAATCTCTGAAGTTGCTCAGCAGCACTTCCTCCTCCTTAACTGTTCCAGAAACATTTCATCTTCACTTGCGGTTATTTAGAGCCACTAAAGCTTGCTCACATGTAGCCAAGTTCGACATCACCATGGTGACCTAGCACATGATTAGCATAGGCTTTTTTTTTCCACTTCAATTTTTTTTCCCCTTGTCTTCCTTTTTTTCTTGTCTGCAGTAAGACTCTTCAATGTGTTGTAGCTCCACATGATGTGAGTTCAAAACACATCTTTGTTTATAACTGAATTTTCATCCGGCTACTTAAAAAAAAAAGGAAATCAAGACGTTTTATAAAATGTGGTTTGTTCAAAGGTATTTTCGGATGTCATTTAATTTATATTAAAATGCCCCAACAATTCCCTGTGTTGGTGTATACTGTTCCCCCTTTTCCAGACTGCTCGAACGTAGAAAATAAACATTACATCTTAAACCAACAGCAGACATGGGATTGCAAGCAAAACAGGGAGCTGACCTGTGTGTGCGCGTTTTTTTTTTTTTTTTTAACCAGGCATCACATATTCGGGGGAGTATCTACAACCAGTAACCATATAAATAAGGAGATTTTCTGAGACATTTCAAAGATAGTCCTAAAAGCATCTTGCTTTGGGAATGATTCTCCCGATAATAATCAGACTGGTATCAGTCGCAAGTCTCGCTTGTGTCTTTCTCGTTGTCCTCATCTGTGCATTCCGAGGAGTGATGGTCCCCGGGTCGCCGCTCTTCCCGCTGGGCTCTAAACTCCAGGCGGGCTTGGCGATTGGACTCGAGCAGTTCATGCATTTTACTATTGAGGGCATCATTTCTCTCCTCCAGGCCATCCAGGTACGAGTTGATCTGGTCCAGCATGGAGTTGATTGCTGCATACTCTTTGGAATAAGCATGTTACATAAGTGTAGGTATGCCTGCTCAAGAGGTGTGTGAACGGTTTAACGTTGGAATTGATCAAGTCTTTTAGTATGCGTGGATATGCCAAAATTCACGATAATGTCGCATGATCAGAGCTCCTTGTATGCAGAAAAAAAATGTCTTTGTAAAACTTTTTTTTGGATGACAAGAAATGAAAATAAACAAAAAGTAATAACACATTTGATCCATCAACTATGACAACACTTTTCCCTGACGTAATCTTGTACAATAAAGTAAAACGTTTTGTTACCTTCGTCATTGAATTCGTCGCCGTCCTCGATGATGCCATCATCAATGGAAATGTCAGGATCTCCATTTGGTCCAGACATTGTCCTACTGTTAGCTTGCGGAGGCAACAAATTATCAAGAGAAATACGTTTCAACTCGGAACATTAGATGAAACGTCGAACAGTACTGTAGCCTATTTATTTCTAGAGTAACGTAGAGGATTATGGGAGGTTTATAGGCTGGGCCTATTTTGCTCCATAGCTTTGAGGCAAAATGATGACTCACTCTCACATTTAAAAAAACAAAATAAAACTCAGTGGGCAATGAGTGACTGTAACGTAAAAATAAACATTTGCAAATTTGAAACTAAAGACAATGTTTAACAACAATTATTTATATTTTGAGTCTCCCTCATTTCATTGTTAATTGCTGCTCATAGTGTTTTTAAAATATGAACGAAGTAGTCAGGCTTTTGTTGTTTACCATCTTTGGTGATACCTTATCACATGACTGGGAAAACGGAAAGCGTTTGTTATTCAATCACGTTTGTTTTGTCACGTTAAGCCTCTGCAAGCTTGTTCATAAATATAACTGATACGAATAAATGTTAATCTATCAAAAATATACATATAACAATTCCATAAAAAAAGATGTTTCGACCATCAATGGTCACCCCGAACGTGGCCGTTCATTGTCGCATTTTTATTACGTCAGGAGCGAAGTAAGCACGAGGACGCGGCGCTTAAAGCTAAGGGGTTACCACTAAATCAAAATATTAGACTGATTTTCAGTTCGGGGACGTTTCACTGCTATGGAGGACTTACCTGTGGACGTGAAGGCTTTCCTGCACAGCCATCCTTTTCTCGAACTGACTGACAACAAAAAGGTGAGTGAGCACACCACGGAAAACAACATGAATGTGATGCTAGCAGTCGCTGCAGCGTTGCGAATATTTGGAGTGATTTTTAATGTAATTTGAAACTTATTGAAATGGTTGATTGGGTTGGACTCAAAAGAATGGCCAATTTCAGATAAAGTGCACGTTGAACGGTCATGAGTTTCCATGCAACCTGGAGGAGCTGCAGAACTTCACCAAAGGGAAAAAGTATCTGAAGCTGAGCTCACAAGCTGAGTTTAACTACAGCCAGTATGAACCCCACATTGTGAAAAGTTCCAAACAACCGTAAGGACACGCGCACACACTTGTTATTGTCAGATAATTTTTCCACTGCATCTCCATACATTGTTTAAAAAAAAAGTTTTGATGTGTTGTCTTGTGCAGCAATCAACTCTTCTGTAAGCTGACACTCAGACACCTGAACGGGCAGCCGCACCATGTTTTAAAACACGTCAACGGGAAGCGCTTCAAGAAAGCACTAGAAAAATGTGAGTGGGGTCTATTATGGATGGGACGAGAGACAAATCAAACGAGGCGTCTCACCAGATTGAGTCCACTAGATAGGACTACATTTTGTCAATATTTGTAATATAAAATATTACTCAATTTAAATATCACAGTTTTCCGTTATTGGACAGATTACAAGAAAATTACTAATCTAGTATGTACATGTAAACAAACAATAGAGGCACTTTTGTTACAGGCATGTTTTTCAGCTGCATCTGAGCTATTTCAACAAAAATGCACGCAGCTCGTGTTATATATATATATATATATATATATATATATATATATATATATATATATATATATATAACAGTCTCTTTTCTGATATGCCAATATTTTACCATTAATTTCTTCAACTGGAAAATGCCGCTCTATTGATTTGAATGAAATAAGAGCATCCTGCATTTCTATTTAGTACGCCGTTTTATGGATTAATTAATCAAATGTATTTGCTGTGAGGCCTCATTAGTTTCTAACACATGCCCATTGACATACTATTTTGATGATGTTTGTTTCTATTGTCCAAGATGAGGAATGCGTGAAACAGGGGATTGAGTTCATTCCAATCAGACTCCAGCACAAAAGGCCGAAGGAGACGAGCACAGACTTTCACCGGGGCAGGAAGCCCAAACATGGCAACGGCACGTGGGAGCCATCCTCTAGTGACGACGACAAGCGCAGCGATTCGGAAGACAGCATGAGCGACCTCTACCCCGGTCAGTACCTCGGATGTCATTACTGTTTACTCAGAGTTTTCAGCTGCTTGCTTATTTTTTTTTTTTCCCGTCACAGCATCTATGTTCCCCATGAAGAATTCGGCCGAGGAGAATATGGAGGCGCAACAGTGCGAGGATGAGGATGACTTCCAAACGGATGACGACGAGATGGAGGTGGAAACGCAAGCTGTTCAAAAACGGAAAAAGGTCGTGTTCAATTTCTTTGGCCAATGTTTTTCTTACATTTTAGTAACATGTATGAGTTGTTCCATAACTTTCACAAATAAAATATTTACTTGGTAGTTTACAGTTAAGGTCTCTATGATGTATACAATCTATATACACGTTAAATGTTCCTTTTATATTGTATTATTTCTGTATTATGAGACAAAACCATTTATGTTTTCTAGGGCCAAGGTGGTGGTGGTTTTCAGAAGAAATTCAAAAACAACAAGAAAGGCACTAAAAAAATGGGGAAAGTGCGGAATGGAAAATAAATGATCATAATGTATTACTTGTCTTAATATCGATTGCAATAATAAAGAAATGTCTTGCACAATAATGAATCTTGAACACAAGTAGCTTTGCAAATGGGGAAAAAAAATCTACCCCAAATCTACCCCAAATGACATTGAAAAATGAAAAATAATCACCAAGCGAACATGGTTAAACCTAACCAAAAACTGTATTTTCTCAATTATTGATCTTGTGATTTATCTTATAAAAGGACCTAAAATACAAATGTAGTTGAGCTGATTTTAAAAAGTTGCACTTATGGGTGTGAAAGCTTCTTTGTAATGAATATTTGAATAGAAACAAGCCACACTTTCCTCCAATGAATATTTCAGAAAAAAACCTTTTAGTCTGCTGAGAACGTCCATATCATGTGTACAGATAAAGTACTTTATTCAAAGCACAATTTAAAATATACTGAATGAGTATTCCCTCATTCCCTCACAGTTACATTACGGGAAAAACTTGCTATAACCAAAATAAACACAGCAGGGATTGAACCTTGTTTTTGTAGCCTTTGCCTAAACTGCTTTAAAAACAAAGTTGAAGGTAAATGCAGCATTGACTACGATCTTTCCTAAAATCGGTCAAAATTGTGTACACTCTCCTAATGTGTGAAGTTAAAGATGACCAATTTTAATTCTACTGTTGACTGTTTTCGTCATTTCGATCTAAGCAGCTTCGAAAGTCCGCCGATTACGACCAAGGAAGCAGCGACTCTTTAGTAATTTGCGTGGCTCTTAAAAGAGCCGTTTTGGGGTTGTGAAGGTTCCGTCTCCAACTTTACTTGGATTTGGCAGCCTTTTCGGTCTTCTTGGGCAGAAGCACGGCCTGGATGTTGGGCAACACACCACCCTGTGCGATGGTCACTCCGCCCAGGAGTTTGTTGAGCTCCTCATCGTTGCGGACGGCCAGCTGGAGATGGCGGGGGATGATTCTTGTCTTCTTGTTATCGCGGGCAGCGTTTCCGGCCAACTCCAGGATCTCAGCAGTCAGGTACTCGAGGACAGCCGCCAAGTAGACGGGGGCGCCGGCGCCTACGCGTTGGGCATAGTTGCCCTTGCGGAGCAGCCTGTGGACTCGACCGACTGGGAACTGCAGCCCAGCACGGGATGATCGGGTCTTAGCCTTTGCTCTGGCCTTGCCGCCGGTTTTGCCTCTGCCGCTCATCTTGGATTTTTCTTGTTCGGGAGTGTGAACTCGAAGGAGAATGTGCAGTTCAGCGGTGCAAGTCCTGCTTTAATAGCCGCAGAATGCGAGGGGGGCTTGTAACCGGACCAACCAGAAAAGAGGCTTTGAGCGCGGAGACAATTTTACATTTTTGGAGGGCAGTTTGAAAGTAACTCTCCCAATTGGCAGCGAGCCTTGTGGGGGGAGGTCTCTAGTCTAGGCGGGGCTGAGCTCCACAGCAGCGGCACACCAATCCGGATGCGTCGATCACTCATGCGCAGCTGAGCCCAAACGGTTAAAAGCAGCTCGCGTCTCAGTGCGGGACAAAAACCTCAGAAAATGGCTAGAACCAAGCAGACAGCTCGTAAATCCACTGGCGGGAAAGCCCCCAGAAAGCAGCTGGCCACCAAGGCAGCCCGCAAGAGCGCCCCGGCCACCGGCGGAGTGAAGAAACCTCATCGCTACAGGCCCGGTACCGTGGCTCTCCGTGAGATCCGTCGCTACCAGAAGTCCACCGAGCTCCTGATCCGTAAGCTGCCATTCCAGCGTCTGGTCAGGGAAATCGCTCAAGACTTCAAGACCGACCTGCGCTTCCAGAGCTCTGCCGTCATGGCTTTGCAGGAGGCCAGCGAGGCTTATTTGGTCGGCCTGTTTGAGGACACCAATCTGTGCGCTATTCATGCCAAGAGGGTCACCATCATGCCCAAAGACATCCAGCTGGCCCGCAGGATCCGCGGAGAGAGAGCTTAAGCTCCCTTTTCGTTCCACAAAGGCTCTTTTCAGAGCCACCACATTTGAATCTAAATGAAAATTCCTGCGCTTATACACGTATCAAACAAAAACTGCAATCGCACTGGTTTGAACTATAATAACCTGGATTTTACTTGTTCTTCCCATATCGTCAAAGTATCATAAAATAATTTAAGTTCTGCTCAATGGACTCCTTCAGAGCAATTTAACATTATTGCCTGAAAACCTTTACATACTTCTAAAACATTTCTTACTAATTAAAACTGGTAGTGTTAGCCTTACAATTTTTGCAACACTGGTGGTTCAAATTAATGGGAATTTTTTCAGGCTGTAAAAACATTTTGTACAAACTTGCATTTCGTTTCATCATATAAGTCACTAATTTTAGTGACGTAAAATGGTGGGTATCAGTATTTATAGCACGTGTCAAACACCAGTCCTTTTGAAAATTCTCAAACACCTGATTCAAGTGATGAGGATCATTTTCAAGATCCTTGATAAACTAATCATTTGAATCGGGTGTGTTGGTGAGAAAACCAGAAAATATGCAGATAGCGGCCCTCAAGGACTGGAGTTTGACACCTACAATTTAGTCTTATTTCTAGGTATCAATACTAGCAACAGCAGTAAATCCCAGTATCAACTGTCCAGTAATAGAAGTTTCAGAAACTACAAAATAGAAATTTAACAACCTTGCAGTGTTTATAGAAACTGCCACATCGGGATATATTGATTTTTATGTGTATTTATGTATATGCAGTTGGAGTAGCACTTTCAAGTACGTTGTATACAAGCTAAACAATGACAAAGGCTTATTTTAATCTAGGTGTCTCATTCATTTAACTGGAAAATTTTAAGTACCAAAATTACCAGCGGCCTTGATGCTTGGTATCAATGACTTTTTAAAGTAGACATTTTGGTATCTGCTGAAAAAAAGAGCTGTGCAGATCAATAAAAAAAGTATTGTAGCAGTACTACGGGTGATGTTGGTACGGATTTGCATAATGTATTCGTTTTATTCAGTTCATACATTAATTGTATTTCCCGTTCCAGGGATCCTGCTTTGTTTTCATCAAGCTACTCTTGAATGAAATTATACACCTTACTCAATTATGTATAAGAAGGCTTTTATTTTCAACGAAATGCCTTGAAATGTGTCAAACGTATTCACTATCATTGACGATAAGGTTGGAATACTAACTCGTTTGAGAAAGCGTGAGCGGTCCTTAAAAGGACCTTTTGGTTGTTTGTTGAGCTGGGCAAAAACGGTAAGACTTAACCGCCAAAACCATACAGAGTGCGTCCCTGCCTCTTGAGAGCATACACCACGTCCATGGCGGTCACGGTCTTCCTCTTGGCGTGCTCAGTGTAGGTGACGGCATCCCGGATAACATTTTCCAAGAAGACTTTGAGCACTCCGCGGGTCTCCTCGTAGATGAGACCGGAGATACGCTTAACACCGCCGCGGCGAGCCAGACGACGGATGGCGGGCTTGGTAATACCCTGGATGTTATCACGAAGGACTTTGCGATGGCGCTTGGCTCCCCCTTTTCCGAGTCCCTTGCCTCCTTTACCTCTGCCAGACATTATCGCTTATCAGACAGAAACGTTAGTCAAAACCAAGAAGTGCGATTCAATGTAACATTAACCGCCGTCAGCTCTCTAAATAAAACAGAGCTGCGGACCTGAAAGAGGACTGCTGACCTACTTCAGCTCAAGGAACGTCATTCAGCAGCCCTCCCACCCATGCATGGAGTAAAAACTAAATTGCCTAATTGTAATTTTCCTTTGTCTGGTACGCTAAAGCAAAGATTTTTATACATTAACATTTTGCCCATTGTTATATTTTACATTAGCATGTCAGAGTTATCTTTTGAGATTGCTTAAAATGTTATTAACTCGGTTTCACTTTATTCCTGCAGTGCCCCGGCACAAATAATAGGCAAGGATGGGTTATGTAGTTTTACTTTTAACAGTTTTTGCTCATCGGCTCCATGGAGAAAAAATGAATATTTGCGTACTTTACAGTCAGATTTAGTAGTTTTATTTTAGCCGTATTTTACATGTAAATGTTTTTTTTTTAATTTATTAAAGCTCGAAAGAAGCGAATACAACAGCGTTTGAAACAAAATTCTCTTCATTCCATATAATGTATTTTAATACCTACAATTGTAATCATCTTAAATGTGATTATATTTTTTTTCCTCAGAATTTAATCAATCCATATTTTTATCCTTTCGCCTGGTTGTAAAAGGTAACATCTTTATCCGATTTCTTTCTAAATGTTGCTTAAAGCTAAAAAGTTGCCATTTGAAATTATTTTAGTTTCGTGGTATGTCTATGATTCTATTTTTTTTTTTTTTTTTGCCGGGTTGTACACTACAGAGTGAGAAGGGAAGCGAGAAAACAAGACGACGCTGCTTCGTGACGTCACTGTCAAGTGACCATTCAATCTCGTCCACCCTCAAACAACTCTGCGGACCTGAGAGAAGACTGTAGACGAAATCCAGCGCGATGAATCGTCACTCGGACAACCACAATTACATGGTGGTGTGATTTTTTTTTCTTTTATTCAAGATTCAAAGAACAAGACGTTTAGGTGTTCTATGTAATACAAACGACAAGGGACATTGCAGTGTTATTGGTGAATGCAACAACCAAGACGAAATAAGCAGTAACATCAAACTTACATGTATGTCGCTCGAGAAATGAAATAACACTCTTCATGATTAAATGTGAGTGGCTCTTAAAAGAGCCGTTTGGAGTTAAAGTTCAGGATCCACAAGTTTACTTTGACTTTGCGGCCTTCTCGGTTTTCTTAGGCAGAAGGACGGCCTGGATGTTAGGTAGCACGCCGCCTTGTGCGATGGTCACCCCACCCAAAAGCTTATTGAGCTCCTCGTCATTACGTACTGCTAGTTGCAAGTGACGGGGGATGATTCTGGTCTTCTTGTTGTCACGGGCAGCGTTGCCGGCTAACTCCAGGATCTCAGCAGTCAGATACTCGAGCACGGCCGCCAAGTACACTGGCGCGCCAGCACCAATACGCTCACCATAATTGCCCTTGCGGAGAAGCCTGTGGACACGACCCACTGGAAATTGAAGCCCTGCGCGGGACGACCGGGTCTTGGCCTTAGCCCTAGCTTTGCCACCGGTTTTGCCTCTACCAGACATGATAATTCAAGCGTACAAGTCAATGTTGTAGTAACACAATGGCACCATCGAATAGGGCAGGATTTATATAAAGAGCAGTGCTGCACATTGATTGGTTAGCTAAAGCGGAAAATTGGTTGTCCAATCAGTAACAAGCTGTAGGCCATCTTTGTTACGAAATATTCGTCTTCGGTGTCATAAATACACATTTTCACTCGGGTGACTGTAAAACAGTGACGCTATTTTGAACAATCACAGTTTAATGTGTACGCTACATTTTGATAGCAATAAATTAAGATTCATTTCATGCGTATTTAACAGCAATTATTCTTACATTTTTGCAGTTGTGAACATGTGTTGCAAGACATGGTTTTAGTAGATACCTCCTATTTAATCACACAGTGTATCACTTTGTAAAATAAATTTTGAACAACTCCATTGATGAAAATCTATTTAAAAATATTCAATAGGCTTTGCCAACTTGGTTGTTGTTGACATGGAGGCACATTTGTACAATTTTAATTTGGCAGTTATTTGATTAATATAATTATTTTAATCATTGATAGTTGTCATCAAAGGGTAAATATAAAGATTTATTTCAGTGATGTAGTGATGACACACTTTTAACTTGAACTTGATATAAAATGTGATTGTGAATTGATGATTAACATAACTGCAGTGGCTTCAATTGTTAATTTAAATAATGTCATATTAAAGAAAAACGAGTTATACTCAATTTAATTGGAAAACGAAGACAATTGTGAATCAAATCAGGCCAACTGCGAAGCGGATCAAATCTGTTTTGGAAATCTGCATCGATACCAAATCCTACCTGTTTAAAAAATGATAATAATAATACAGGGTACACAATAAATTAGGTTTTTTTTTTTTATTTTGAAGAAAACAGAAAGCAAAGTACAGTACAGTATATCACCCCAACACAATTTCCTCACTGAAAAATCTCAGAAATGAAACCAATGTAGTATGTATGACTTCCATTGAGCCTTTCACAATATTCCTAACCTGTTAACTTTGTATCCCTATTACGATTATCGTAAATGAAATGTTTTCATGCTTTGCGACTTGATTTCTGAGAATGATACGCTGTCTTTTTAAACTCACATTTTGAAGGATTTCGTTTGTATATATTCTTTCCATTTATAGTTCTGGGGCATTTGACAGTGTAAAGGCAAACGAGAATGTGTTCAATATCCTACTCAACAGCTTACTGTATACAGGACGACACTAGTATCATGCCGATACCATCGTCCGTATCGTTCTCTTGTTCAATTTTTAATCGTGTGCGACACTTCCAGTGCATACGCAGAATTTTTTTCTCTTAGAATGTGGTATGTGGCTTTTAAAAGAGCCTTTTGTTAATTCGATCGCCGGAGATGAATTACTTGGAGCTGGTGTATTTGGTGACCGCCTTGGTGCCCTCAGAAACGGCATGCTTAGCCAGTTCACCAGGTAAGAGCAGACGGACGGCGGTTTGGATCTCCCGGGAAGTGATGGTGGAGCGTTTGTTATAAAGGGCCAGTCGAGAAGCCTCGGAAGCGATTCGTTCAAAAATGTCGTTGACGAACGAATTCATGATGCTCATCGCCTTGGAGGAGATGCCGGTATCAGGACGCACTTGTTTCAGCACCTTGTAAACGTAGATGGCATAACTCTCTTTCCTGGTCCTCTTTCTCTTCTTGCCAGCCTTTGCGGCGGATTTAGTGACTGCCTTCTTGGAGCCTTTCTTGGGGGCTGCCTTAGCGGGTTCGGGCATTGTCGCGATAAGGTTAGCGTTGACTACAATCAATGATGTTCAGTGCAGCTGGTTTATTTATAAACATCAAATGTAAATTTTCCTGCGCAATCGCATTTTTCTGATTGGCCGAGCACATTTTCTCCCTCTTGCTCTGATCCACCCGGTCACGCTTCATTTGGTTGACCTAAGTGCGGACCTAATAGAGGCCAGTTGACGTAGTTTTTGGCCGAATTCTCTGACCATCTTTTCTCTAAGTAAAACGTTCAAAAAAGAGATATTTTACGCATGGCAGTCAAGCAATATAGATTACTGTACGCCATTTTATTCTATTATCAAACCGTTAGAAATGTCTGTTTTCTCCCTTGTTCACACGAACAACAACTGAGTCAACGAGAAAATGAAACGGTTGAGAATTGTTTTATTGTCATAAAATCAGAGTGATGTGTCAGTGCATCACATAATATTGGAGGGCTTTCGTTTTTTCTTATTTTGCTCCACGCCCTGCTCCTGGCTGGCATTTCTTCAAATGTTTTATACAGTATACACACATTCAATTGAAATAATATCATTAATAATCTGCTACATCAAATCTGGTGTTCATTCTGGGATATCTACTGAGAGGTTGGGCAAGACGCTGGTCCAAAAATGTACATAACGCATCCTCATCTTCTGTCTTACATAGTTCTTATCCATGTTGTGATGGATCTCAATGTATTGATTTCCATTGGTAAATTTAGGCCAGGGGGTGGGTACGCTCAAGTCTCCTTGGTTGGGATCACTGTAGATGCACAAGAACATAAGCACATGAATATAAGAGATCTATTGAAGTCAACTTTTGATGAGTTTTGTTTGTATTTTTTGCATACCCAGTTTTTGCAAAGTTGGTCCAATAGGCAATCATGTAACGAGCAAGATCACGGTGGCGAGGCCAGTACCCCAGCGGTGAGGTGAGAGGCTTTCCAAAGACGTATTGTAGGTCATCAGCGTGGTCAGCACCCATCCAGCTGGGATACGGCCTACCAATGCCTCCCATACGATTTGGCTCAGAAAAGAGATACGAGTATGTGCTGCCAGACCTTTAATGGGGCAAAAAAACAAAACATTGATGCTGTGGTGTTACAACAAACAGCAGGTACTTTAACACAGACGGTGGAGCAACACACATAGACAGACAATGTATTGTTCATAAGTAAGACATGTTTATCTTTTAAGTACACAACTTTTTTTGTTTGGAATTATGAACAAGAAGCAGGGTTCACCCTAGACTAGGACTGGGGGCTAGATATTCAATCACAAAACACATATAGACAAACAAGCATTCACGCTCACAACCAACATAAAACATGTGTATGCTTACTTGGCATTAGCAGCATGAAGGTAAAGTGCAGCCTGTGTAGGAACCAAGAAAATATAATCTGTTCCAATATCAACAATTGTTCTCTTGATGTCCTCTTTGCTAGGACTCGATGCCCATGTTGAGGTGTATAAGGAGTATGCTTTTTCCAGACCGGCTTTGCCCTTGTCTTTAGTGTATGTAGCCAGCAGCCTCTTCATGTCATCACTTGCATTAGAAAAGACATAAGTGTAAAAATATAAGTTTTATATTTTTTTAAATCAATCACCTATAAACAAATAAGAACCTTATCATATATTCGAAAAAATGGAGGAACTACTTACATAGGCGTGTCTACAAGGTGGGAGTTGATCGAAGGAATATCGATTGCAGTGAAAAAATGTCCATCCATGTCATTGGCTCCAGCAATGTAATCAATATCAGCAGCGTTGTGGAACAATTTTGAAGGTATGTCGGGCAGGAAATCCCCATCAACGACAGCTGACAGGATCAAATTGTTTACGAGGGGGGCTGAAGGAGAGGGGAAAAAATATATTATGAGTTAGCAGTCTTCAAAATTTTGTCAAATCTAGATTCTTAACAACATTAAAACAATTGTATTCCCTCCATTCATCATGGCCTATTTTTGGGAAAAGGCATCAAGAAATACATAGTGTCTCTATTGGGCATTGGTTTGACTGGAATTCAGTAACTGAGACTTGAATTAACCAAGTTACAAAATGTGACTTAAATGACTTAAATCTAGTACAGTATTGCCTTCTAAAAGCTTGTAACTTTGGCTGACCCCTGGAGGCACCAAAAAGGGATAGCCTCAAGAAAAGTTTAAAGCTAGTAAACGGAAATCTTTCGAAATTAAAAGTGGCCTTAGGTCATGGAGACGGGTATGCACCAATACCACGTGTCAGCATTGGATCGATTCCTGGCCCAAATTGTTGGTATTGATCCTTGCAATGGAAGCCATTATGAGTATCGGCTGCTTTTTTTGTTCAATGAGATGAAAATGGGCAGCTGAAACAGCACATGTTTTGTGCAACTGTGATCAGTAGGAACGGCAACTGATCCAAGCTGTCAGCATTAAAGTGTTCAGAGTCATTTACGTCCAAGTAAATAAGGTGAGGGGAATTGTTTACCATCTGGTGAACTGGACATATTAAGAGAGCCTGCTTTCGTGAGGAGCACAGGATCAGTCATCTTCAAACAGGCGGCCATTTGGTCATCGGTGGGACAGTTGACCTTAACAGCAACCTGAACAGAGTAGAGGAAATAATCTGTCACTTTTAGATAACAGGAAAGAAATTCAGAATGTTACACTATGAAGTACAGAAAAATCAGAGGAATTTATATTTACCTCCTCTGCGATCTTGCGGGGGTTCTTGATGATACCCCAGGGGCAAAGAGCAACGCCACTTTGGGAGATTGCTCTCTTGATTATCCCCTTGTTGTGGGGGGTGAGGGTCTGTGAATAGAGGTACGTTAAAATACGTATATTAAATATGTTCTGTTAGGATGGCAATTGGAATTCAGCTGTTGGATGATGCTGTGCTGATGCATTGAGACAAACAAGCTAAGCATCCTACCTGGAAGCTCACACTAGCGCCACCTGCTGACTCTCCAAAGATAGTGATGTTGTCTGGGTCTCCACCAAACGAGCGAATGTTTCTGTGGACCCAGGCGATGGCAGCCTGCTGATCCCACAGACCGTAGTTCCCTATCAAAAGATAAACCGTTTAACGTTAATGGAGGTTTTGCTTTAAAGAGGGGAAAAAACAGGAGTTTACCTGGTAAACTAGAGTCTCCTGTGCTGAGGAAGCCCAGAGTTCCTACACGGTACCCGAGTGTCACAACAATGACGTTTCCTCTGGCTGCAATCTCTTGGCCGTCATAGAGATAGTTATTCAGGAAATTTGCACCCATGGACCCTCCAGCCAGGAAGCCGCCACCATAGATCCAGACCATGACGGGAAGATTTGTTGACACTAGGGAATAAAGATAGTTATTGCTTATTGGAACTGTGTATTAGAGCGGTCAAGCATTTAAAACATTAAGACAATTTTCACACAAAAAATCCATAATTAATCATGATTGCATTTTTCAACAATTATTTTCTACAAAGCCTGTACCAGATGTTTCACTAAAATTAACGTAAAATGATCACGTAAAAAATAATGGTCCACCAAATATCTACAAAAAAGAAATTGGATGGGTGGGATAAGATAATTGAACCTGGCTTCAGTTTGACCCGACCAAAATATATATTTTTAATTTTTTCGATAAGCTATCAAGCACTTTTAAGAGTAAAACTATGGTAAATGTTTATTCATCTCAGTCCCTGTGCTGGTGACTCTTTGAGTTTGATTGCAAAGTTAGTCAAATTCAGTTGCCACAGGAAGTAAATAGAGCGCCATTAACTGAGTTAAATTTCTGTACAGCTCCAAATATACTAAAAATGAGAAGAATTACATTGTTTTTCATTAAAAAAGGAGCAAATTAATTGATTCTCTCTTTCAAAAGCATGCAAATAAATGTATTATTAATGACCAACATTGTGTTTTAAACACAAGCGTAGGTCTAATTATCATTAAATTATATTGCATGGAGGGGTGGCACTCCTCCGGAGGCTGCCAACTCTTAGCTACGTTATAGCTACGGACAATGGTAAATTTTTTTTGAAAACGTCACTTGTATTAAGGCCGTCAACTACAATGAATTGGACTCAAGTACAGATTGTGTTTCTCTCATGACTTACCTGATCGGCCATGAGGAACCCAAATGTTAAGGTAGAGACAGTCCTCACTTCCCCTCGTGTCAGTCATGAGCACGTTCACCTGGAGGCACCTTTTCCTGTATTCAGTGGCCTTTAGAACACCTGATCATACAGTAGATATGTTCATGTTAGGAGAATTTGCCTTATATACCTTTCAACACAGTGTTACTCTGGAACAGCTTTAAATTAGTGGCAAGCTGTCCATATAATTGCATACATAAATTTAATCCACTCACCGTCCCAACCAGGATGACGCTTTGGTTTCTCGAACCTTTCCGGAATGTCGGCAAATGGAACCCCTTTGAAGACGTCCATGTGGTGACGGAACCCGAGGCGAATGTTCTCGCCCTCGACCATGCCGCCCTCAGTGTATACCACCCCCAGCTAAAGACACAAATGACATTTACGTATTATAGAAAAACTGTACGTCAACAGTTCTCTTCTTTTTATCCTGTCAGTTTGATTCAATTCAAATGGAAAAACATCAATGACAGGAATATGCTAAGGAAAATTGCTTGACCATTTTTCACTGATAGTCCCTATCTAGCAAACAGATTATTAGCACAACAATAATGCCTTTGTGAAAAAAAGATGGAGTCGCATATAACGACAACATATTGTGACACAGTTAAAATAAATATATAAAAGAAAGAAATATTCGAACTTACCGAGGTGGCAGACACTGCCTCCAGAAACACGGCAACGGTGACCAAGATCCCCAGCTTCTCCATCATGACCAAGCTCAGCTCCTTGATGATTGGCCACTGGACTTTTATAAAGCAGACACTCCCCCAGACCCACCTACGAATGTGATTTGTTTTCACTACATTCGTAGTGATGTGTGCAAAGGGAAATTGACTCAGCTGTGTTTTGAACTCAAAATCACACCGCCAAGTTAATCATCACACCTTAAAGCGTTAACAGAGATTAACACTATATCTCTTCCCACATACATTTTGTGTCAGATTATCCATCCATTATCTCAACTGCTTATAGGAAAAGAAAACAGACCCAAAATACCCGTTAAACTTTCCTTGTTTTTTTTCACCATGGATTCTGTATTTATTAATTGTGTACCTCAATTAAAAAATGTTGAGAGACGAACACATTTACTAATAATGCATTTTAAATACACTTGAAGAGTTTTCCCTAAAAGTATTTTATTTTTTTTACTTTCTAGCATAAATCACTTCACCTTGTGGAAAGCACCAGTTCCAGCTGAAGAAAAACAGCCTCTAAAATTGATGCTGCAACCACCTGTTTTCTGAGTTTGGTCATGTGACATTCGCAAACTGAGCCTTGATTGGTCGTTAACTGAGCCCTGAGCAACTCTAATGTTGTTTACAGTCAACAGCAAGTGACAAAATGGTCGCACCCTGAGATGCATGAAAAATTGTTTTTTACAAACCCAATATCAGTCTAACCCCAGGTTTGTGGGGGCAGCTAGAACATATTATTGTTATACAGAAATAAAAATCTAAGAAAATTAGACTTGGTTTCCAACTTTTTTTTACTTTTTTACACATTTATGCAATTAATTCATCCCCTGTTAAAAATCGTTTTATTCCAATTGAGTTGTACATTTTATAGTTTTATATTGTAATTTTGAAATGTGTTGTTTGTAGGGAAAAATGGCATTTATTAAGAAATGTATTCTTTTTATAGGCGTGTGTACTGTAATTGTTGGCTTTTGTTAAAAAAAAATAGCCCAAAATTATCTTGCCCCCCCCCCAAATAAAAAAAAAAATATATATATATATATATATATATATATTTTTTTTTTTCAATATGCGTTTGAGGCAATCATTGCAAATAAATTATTTCTGTAATCCAAGAATTATCATTTTTATTGACCTTTTCTGGTGACCTTCCTTGAACCTGATCTGAATTCTATTGAGCATCTGTGGAAGAATCTGGAGCACGCAGACGGGTGCAGCAGTTTGCTCAACACGACAGAACGAAAATACATGCAGTCGTGTCATTGAGTACGAGAAATCATTTGTTTGCATTGAATGCTTCAAAAACTTGCACAATGAATTATGAAGTGCAACCTTATTTTTGTGAAGGTCACAATGATTTGCCCTTATATGTCTTCGTTTGTCTTGTACAAAACAATTTGGTTTTATATATATATATATATATATATATATATATATATATATATATATATATATATATATATATATATATGAATAGAAATGCTTACTTTGAGTGAGTTTTCTTCATCTAAATCAAGCACTTCAAATACAAAAAAAAATCACAAACTGTATTCACACAGTGGTACAATATATAGTTTTTTTTTAATGTATTCTTTAATTTGTGTAGAAGAAAATCATTCAAAACGATACTTGATACATTATTGTCTTTTGTCACACATAATCCAGTATTTCTGTCTCCATCTCATTTTCGCTTCCCTCAGATGGTTGATATTCATCGTCCTCTTCATCCTCCTCATAAAAATCATCATCTTCATCTTCGTCATCCTCGCCGTCGACTTTTGAACTCCGGGCTGCGCGTCTAGGTCGCAAGGACACCTTCTGCAACGCTGGTGGATAGATTTTTTTTGTTTTTACAAAAAGAGCTACAAGGTCTTTTTTTTTTAAAAAGACAGTTGAGGAATGCACTATTCAAAAATATTTTTTTTAAAGTTATGAAAAGGTTTCCTCAGCTTCCTCAATTCAATTTAAGAACAACCGATGCATGTCAATGACGTATGCTTTCAATTTCGACTAATTTCCTTACGCGGTAGTTGTGCTTGGATAAACTTATCGATCATGGCTGAGATGATGTCCCTCAGCTTGTCCACGGTGCCGGGAGCACACCAGCCATCCCGCTCGATGCACACTTGATCCGGACTGTTGCTCTGCTTGATGACTTCCTGGATACTGAACATACGCAGCCAAATTTATTTATTGAATTAGGGTAAGATTCTGTAACGTGTGTGTGTGTGTGTGTGTGTGTGTGTGTGTGGGGGGGGGGGGGGGGGGGGGGGGCTCTTTCAGTGCCATGTACGAAATTCTTGTCTTTTAAAATACAAACAATAGAAGAAATAATAAAAAAATTCTATTCAAATACGTTTTTTATGGAGCAAATTAACAAATGCCTGAAGCAAAATATGTGAGTCCACTGTATAGTAAATATAAAGATGTGACAAAAAAAGGTAAGTTCAAGAGAAAATCACGCTCAACAGTTGCATGAAAAATATAAAGTGCACAAGCACTGCAGTATACCTTGGTACATCCAAGTCACACAGCTGGTAAAACATCTGCTGGTGAGGAGGTAGTATGTTTTCTCTGAAAATATAGGATGATTCCTGTAGACATCAAACATTGCAGCAGTTAAAATCAATTTTTCATTAAACACCTTATGGTGTTCAATTTAATCAGCAAAAACAAAAAACAAACAAAACAAAAAAAAATCTGGAAATGGTTTCAATACAATTTTTAATGCAAAGTCACGCCCTCCTTCGATGTCAACTGACCGTTAGCTGATAAGAGTTTTTGCTTGAAGGATCTTTACTGGCGCTTGTACCCTCCTGAGTTAGAAGTTCTGCCACACTGGCCGGAGCTGGCCCTTCACCAGAATGAAGGAATATTAAGCACGAGAAGCTCGGATGCAACCACGGCATCCACTTACCGGTTTTGTTGACCGTTATAGGTAGAGTGTAGTTCCGGGTACTCCTCTTGGGTTTCATCGCTAGTTTAGATACACTGGCTTAAAAAAAAAATATGCAAAACAAATATTGACAACAAGTAGACTCAAAAAATGAGGGCAAAATGAAGTCTGTAATCAACATTATCAATGAAGAGCTATTTACTTTAATACAGTATTAATTATATTAGATATAGTGGTGCATTGAGAAGTTGAATCTAGTGACCACACTTTTACCTCTAACCATATCTAAAATCAACTTTCCACAGTGAAATTACATCTACAATATTTACTTTGTAAAACAAAGTGTTAAAATTAAATAGAATGTGAAGAATTGAACAGTTTGTGCAATAAAATTCATTGCGCTATTACTTCTGGCCACAGGGAGGCAGTAGAATAAGGTACAGTCATGAAGACACAAAGGAACATACAATACAGTACTTCTACTCTTAATATAAGTAAAATCCTGCAAAATGTCATTTTTCATTGAGGATAGAGAAACATTTGAGAAATGTGTTGCCCCAACTATCGATGCTAACCATAAAGAAGTTAGCGGTATTTTGTTGGTTAGCATTAAGCCTAGTGAACTTTCGTTCCGTTAAAATATGTTGTTTCCATACATGGCATGTAATTCTCTTGTCACTGTATTCAATATTTAAATATAACACTAATCTAAAACAACGTAACGCTTCGAAATCTCTCTTAGTAGTTTCCTGCACTGGTCACATTGCAACTATTTTTTTTTTATTACCTCTTCTAGTGCTACAGCGCATTCTGAAGTCAAGCATCTGGTATATCTTGGCCTCGGTTGTCTTTCGGGGGTCATAACCAAACCTCACCCACAGAGTTCTCCATGGTCCAGTCACCTTAAAAAGAAATGGACCAACATGTTCCTCCGTCACACCACTTTCCTTCATGTTGCAATTTATTTGCTCTTAATAGGGAAAACAAATATATTGTTTCTGCCATTGCATTAAAAATGCTCTGTTAACATCTCATGTACCCTTTGAAGTGCCTTTTAGTAACCCTAGGGGTACATGTAACTCCGTTTCGAATTTAATCTTGAAAAATGGATATTAAGTTAGTAGTTCCTCAGATGTCCTGATTGGGCTGAATATTAGGAGTCGGAATGGTGTGAATAGGTAGTAAAAAACTGAAAGAAGGGAATTAAAGTATAATTGTAGAGAATTCATATTTTGATAACTCTGTGATTTCTAGATGTAAACAAAACCATTCCAAAGCGTTTCAGCCAAACATTTAGAAATTAAAATGGGAATAAGGCTGAATATTGGAATTGAGCATCTCATTTTAAATAAATTGATGGTTGGGGGGGGATTCTGATAAAATGGGAATTTTGGGGCGTGTGAAAAATAAAGGCCATCATATTTTGAATGCATTTTGTAACACGGAAGCAGTTAATTGTTGAAAAAGTGTTGCAGACGGAAAAAATAATGTGGTTTAAAGCTGGCACAACATGTCACATTTGTTGAAGAAAGTAATGCATTATTTGAAATGCAGAATAAATAACACATTGTGGCTAGAAGCGAATATGAAAAGGGTTCAACAGCAGTCATTTTGTTGTTTGTCTTTCACTCGTCTACCTTGGGGTTACTGGAGGTTAAAAAAAAATGCATAGAGTGATGTTTATTCTTTATCAAGCACACAGTGTCTGTTTAACTTACCATATAGTATGCCATGACAGGCAGGAGCATTTTCAATTTGTCCGGGTGGATATTAAGGTTGGCCTTGACAGCATTCCGTGACCAGATGGGCCGGCTCTCAAACATCTAAGAGCAAAATTTCACATTGAGATAAGATAAAAAGCCCAGGAGAATTATGGAAAGTGATGTCTGCTTGCATTATATAATATTGCTAAAGCAAGGTCACTGATGGCGGTGTGGTGCACTCGCCTGACTTTCATGCAGACGGTGCTAATGAGAACGTTAATGGTTATCTGTGCCTGGATGGGCCCTGTCATTGGCTGGCGACCTTTCTTGGTTATACCCAGCCTCTTGCCTAATGCCAGCCCACACAGGAACTTAATGAGGACAAGTGATACTAAAAAAATGTATAAAAGGTTTGTCGTGAAAGACCATCTCAGCAGGTTTTTTTTGCTCAGGGTCTCCATTTCAAGTTCTGTTCAAACCATTTGGGAGCACATATGGAACTAGATGCATTTCCTCAAATATGTCAGCTCATTTTTGAGGAAAAAAAAAAAAGGATTTAGGTCACTTTGTCTTACCTTTGAATATCTATTCCAAATATCTAACCACTTAAAATGCCAGTTAAAAAAAAACGTTTTATATGCTAACCCGCTTCACTGAATACTGTTGTTTAAACAAAAGATTTCCAATGAAATTGTTGATTATTAATGAGCAGATTCTATTTCTGCTGGGTAAAACCTTTCAAGGGATTGTCAACCCTCAAATTTCCTTGACCATATTCTGTTCTATGCGCCACACTGGTCTTAAGATGCTCGTTTTAAATAATGCAGTATTGTGTTTTGTAGCAGATGACTAAAGCAGCATAATCCATCTATTTTTATCCGTCTCAGAAGGTGGCTATTTTGCCACTTGCTTGACTAAAAATGACATGGTTGCTCAAGGCTCAGGTGTTTTCTGAGTTTGGTCCTTTGATCATGTCACAATTGCAAGCGAAGTTGTGAATAGCCATTATGTGCGCCATGAGAAACTGCAGTGTCATTTTCATTTGACAGTAAGTGGCAAAATAATGCTCCTTAATTCATATTTCACAAACAACATATTAATTATAATACTGTGTTTAGCCTTCCGCTGACTTCCCCTTTTAAGTGAATTATCTCAATGACTTAACTTTATCTAATACTTGTTCAATGAACATACACTCAATACCAGCATCTGGCTTTTTCTGTTGTTGATGTGCGGTCCTTTTTTTTTTTGGCTTGATTATTTTCCATTAAGTCCCTTCTTGCTCACTACTAAGATAAGTTTATTTTGCAGCAGTCTTCTTGAATCAAGTCTGGACATGTGTGGTAAGAAAAAGTCATTCGATCCTAAAAATGTATTTTTACGTGTCTTTTAAGAGTCTGAGGTATTTGTTTGTTTATTTATTAACTAATTTAAATGTATTAAAAAGGGTCATTCAATAGAGATTATCGTTGATAAAGTAATGTCAATTTTTAAAACTTTGTCCTTTTTTACCCCGATAACAGAACACATGGTCTTTTCACAGCCATTTTTGTTATGTGGATGCTTTATAACCTGCAACAACTTTCAGCTCAATAGCTTGAATTTCTTAACCTCTTAATGTGTTTAAAACTATTAGATTTTTAAACTTTTTTTTTCAAAACCTCTGTCTGGTACAGTGTACTTTATATCTAAGGACAAATTATGCCTTTTGGCATAATTTCACAGACAAAAGTTACAAAGTTGTCGATTAGTAGGCAGATGTCAATGTGATTTGAAACATACCGCAGCTAGTTTTTCTTCAGCCTGCTTGTCGTGCTCCTTCCCGCAGATTGTTTTCCATCGAGTCTTAGCCGCCTCTAATGCTTCAGTGGGAACAACAGGATCAGTGAAGTTGACAAAAATGGCGTTGTGGGGGCGGCGGGGTCTACTGAAACCACCAACACTGATTTTGGTCTGGGGATATGCAGGACTGCACAAACAAACACGGAAGAGTAGAATTGTAATTCGTTTTGATCATCTTTGGCTAAATAATGTTAGAGTCTCTGCAAAAGAAAACCAAAGACAACATAAAAGGGTCAACATATTAACTTAGGTAAATTTGACCACAAAAGCACTTACTGCCTTTGACAGCCATCAGGCCTGTAGAAATAATCAGATGGCATATCGCAACGTGAGAAGATGGTCGGGGGAAGAAAATACGGCATGGGCTGCTTAAAATACTCTTCCTTCTCTGGTTTCCGAAGGATGATTTTGTCATATAAAGACGTGTCTTTTCCATCTTGACGATGCACAGCGAGGCACTGATAGTCTGCCATCCCTGGAAGACAAAATGTGCACTTTCGTATGGTGTACAAAAGGACTGTAAATAATTAGCCCAAACTGTGTAGTTAAAGCCTCACACAAATTGATTTCTAAAATAGGCAATGATTTCTCATCACCTTGAAATTTGTATGTTGTGCCAATGACTCCAAGCATTTCCATATCGATCTCAACAACTTTGGAGTCTCTTTTCCGGACTCTCCTTCGCACACGAAGAAGAACGTTGTTGGTCGAGAAGCGGTTTCCACATACAGGATGACAGAAGGGGTCCTGAGGTCGGTAGCGCAGCTCGAGCCGCCGATTCGGTTGATTGAACGTCTATGAGAGAGAGAGAGAGAAAAAAAGAAAATGTTAAAAACGAACCACAGATTACAGATTTATTTGTTACAAGTACATCATATATTTTGTGTGTCCATCTTTTATGCATCAAAAATATATCGTGATTCTTGCGATGTGCACTTCACTTTTTCATTGGTTCTATTTCACTTACTTGAGACACAGTTTTTTCGCCCCCAAGAGTCTCTAGCATCTTGTCCACGCTGGAAACTAACCCTGGGTATTCTACGCAAATCAGTTTGTTGTCCCGAAGTGCCAAAGTAGATGAGCTGCCAGGCACATTGTCCTGCTCATTCGAACTGTTAAATGTCAATTCCTTAAGAGTAAACCCTAATTTAAAATCTTCAGGATCCTCCATTGATGCGAATCATTTATAAATAATGTGATCTATGTAGCCAGGCACAGTGCCACGAAGACCCAAAGGGATATGTACGGAAAACTACAGTTTGAAGATCGCCTGCATGTCAGGTGTGCACTGGCAAAATAACTCCGGGTAGAAACGACTACGGCAAAATTACTTCCAAGACTGACGATATTTTACGATAAACCACAATGGACATAATTTTTATTTTTAGGTAAAGCTTTTTGCCACAAATTATTTTTTCTTGTTTTTGTATATATTTCTTCAGTACATTTTTATTTCCCATGTAGTAAATGTTGATTTACAATACTATACAAAATTTTATAAACGTTATAAAACATACATACAGTATTTTTGTCTATACAGATTATGCCAACTCTCTCTTCATAAGGAGCCCATTAATATTAAAAAAAATATATTCAGAAAACATTAACAGTGTTTTACATTAAAGGAAAGAGTAGAACTGAAATAGGCGTCATTGTCATATCTGGCCACACGATGGGGTTGCAAACCGTATAAAAAAGTTAAAGACGCACGCTAATAGTTGACAGCCGCAATGACAGATATGATTATTTTTAATCAATTGTATTACACTGTTGTTAAATATTTATATAATTGTGATAAAGCCGCCGTGACATCAACAATAATGCAAGACAAGATTTATTGAAGTAACTATATTTTGTACGTGTCCTTTGAATTATGAAAATATACACAGTGAATAACCAAAATTAAACCAAAGAATAATAAACTATGCGGGAATGTTTCACTGACTATACTATACTAATGGCTATTCTCAAAATCAATGAACGTGTACCGTGTTGCCTGAGAGGTATCATCTGCTATTGACAGAAGAACTTCAGAAAAGAGGATTTGTGGTCTGTCCCTCCCAGAATTCGTAAAACACTCAAATCCCCTCAGAGAAGAAAGGGAACAGTCGTATTTACCAAGTTATTAAAGTGTTCCTGTTATATAGGCAATTATTTTAGTTGAGATCAGGAGTTTGCTTTTATTCAAGTTAGACTACTTTCAGTTGCCTGCAGCACTGTAAAGCATAACACTTTGGGAAAATCACTTGTTGAACAACATCACTTTTTCTGTTACCATCTTGCATGATTTTTACTTGTACACACGCACATTCACTCAAAGGCATTGGTGTCAAACTCAAAAACTGGAATATTATCCCTGCTCAAGAAAATCATATTGAATAGCTACTCCACTTGCTTACTAAAATCTAAACAAAATGTTTTCACATAAAGTAGGCCTAAATGACATTGAAGTTCACTGTAAATGTTTGTTGAAGATTGTAAAGTTGGTCAAAAAAAGAGGGCGAAAGACACTGACTGGACTGACAATCAGTTGTGGTGACATGTTGACATGATGATCTACTCTTTTAGTTTAGCCTACAAGGAAATGTTTGACACTCCTACGTCTTTTGGTGCTATCTCACTCAAAGCCTTGTTCACTCCTCCCTGCCTCTTGGCTGGCCTGGTTCAACCGTTGATGTGTGTAGAGAGCATGATAGCATTATCAGGTACAATTTGCTGCCGGCCTTTCGCTGGAACAGCCTGTTGCACCCAGATTTCATGTGTTTTTCTTGTTTTTTTTTTCTTACACTTGCTTCTCAAGTGGCACACACCCCAAAAACTTGTTAAAGCTTTTGCACAGCCAGCCTCTGAACCAGCTGCTGGCTGTTTGACAGTTTGGAAGGTAAAATGAGATAAAATCTTATTCGGTTCAAAGACTTATTCAGTGCAAAATCTGGGGCTTTTTTACAATGGACTTTCTCGCAGTAAGCAATGATATATTCTTTTGTGTGGTTGACATCATTGGATCGATATGCAGGTTTATTTTCCCTTCTTCCATCCAATTGAAGAGCACGTCATTTTTACTATACAGTTCTGGCATAGCTATAAATATTAGATGATCAAACTTATATGACTAATTAATTTCTGATGAATGACAAATTAGGTAAAAACTGTCATGGCACTCACATTTGGAGTCATTTTTTTTATTGGTCAAAATCAAGAAGTATAGCCAATTATATGTATATTCAACAAAATGGCTGCATACGTGGCTATAGAAAATGGATGGATGGAAAAAAATATGCATCGGACAAAAAAAATGGAAAACATCTTCTAATTAAAATGATTTCAAACACATTAAGAGGTAAAAAAAAAAAAAAGACATTTAAAATTACTTTTGAAAATGAATTGCTAAGAACTGAAATTCATTTAAGATCATAAAGCATCATCCATAATAATAAATCTGACAAAAAAAACACCAAAAATAAAAATGTATAAAGCTGTTATCTGAGCACAAAGTGTCAAAATCTTAAATTGTGTTCTGTTTTGACTCTCACGTTTTTGTTTCCTAAATAATTCCATAAATATGTCTTCATGACTTAAGGATCAATCTATAATTAAAGAAAATGTACACACGCAGTATTGAAACAACAGGAAGTTTGGATCTTCCCCTACCGTCACTCTTGTAATGACACTGCAAGAGAGTGTCATTGTTGCACTTATCTGTGGACATGCTACGCCACAACACAGTGACACTGGCAATCCAACAGTATCACATTTGCACATTGTGTATACAGCAGACGTGATCATACAGCAACTTCCGATGTCTAGTCATATGGCGGAAATCTCTTGACAGTTTGTCTTCTATTTTTATTTAGGAACACTGATGAATGCAAACCAATTTCTGTGTTAACACAAAACTGAAAAAGCAACAACAAAAAAACTTGGGAAATATGCAAGAGATTTCCAGCAAATTGGGATGTTTGTCTTTGAGATGATAACCTTTCTCTTGGATTTCCTGCTCTGCGTTCCATGAATTTGCCGCCCTTCACACGCATTGTTGCAAAAACCAGGCACAGCTCATTTGCATGGACAACATTTGCAAGACAAATTTGCATCAGTGCTTTATCTCCTGGGCTGATGTGTATTTTTTTTTGTGTGTTTTCGAAGGAGATTGGAGGGACAAAGTTTACATTTGACTTTATGTTTCTTGTCATTATGATTATTTCGATCTTTTTGAAGAAAATAGTACGTTCTTAAATCAACATAAAAAGTACTAAAACCTTCGAAAAAGCAAACCTTTTGGTGACCTGCAGTTGCACAGTTAGAAAGCAAATCAAGCGCAATACATTTGCAACTTTTACAACACCTGGAGAACATGCAAATGTTCAGGGGTGTACATCTATATTAAGAGAGTTCAAAAGTAACACAGGCATGACAAAAAAGAAAAAAACCCACCAGCAATCATGTTTCTAGTGCATGCCTTGCCCCTTTTTCTCCCGTTTTTCCTGAGGCTACCACACACACGACCCCTCCCCTTCTCACAACCTGTGTCCTGTTTGCAAGCTCCACCCACAATGACCCCCCCCCACCCCCTTTTTTTCTGTTGGTTACATGTGTTGTATTTTGATTAGCTCAGTCCCACTGAGACCAGGATGCCCCCACAGCCTTGTAACTGTTACACAGACACAGGGGGCCTTGTTTCCTCTGTGATATCCACAGGTTTTGCATAAAGACCTGAGATTTGTTTGCCAGACCGTAAGCCTCCACATAAGTTCTGTGGGCCATGCAGACACTGATTTCTGCAGAATCAGACACAAATTACAGTATTTTTCATTAAATTATTTGTTACACAACAATCTTTTATTTTCTGATTGGGCCTTAAAAGGCATTTTAGAGAAAAGTCAATCAAAATCTTTCGTTTACAGCAATATTTTCTATGCAGATCCACTTGTGTAAACATGATTTTCTGAATAATTTTGCATTTGAGGAATATTACCTACGCAACAAAATTCACTTTTTTTTTATAACCATCTCACTGGGTGGTCATTTTGTCACTTGCTGACAACTGAAAATGACATCAAATCTGCCCAGGCCTTAGGAAAAGTCTAGTCAGAGTTAGGCTTGGGATTTTCACATGACCAAACCCAGAAAAAAGATGAGCCATGATCGGTCATTTACTTTATGTTGCGTTTGAGGAAGGTTGGATGCCTGACGTTTCTGACCTCCAAAAGTCAATGATCCAAACAAAAAATAAATTCACCACTATCATCCAACATTATTGCTTATGTTAGTCTTGAATGCTTTGTGGTCAGAAAAGGGACAATAAGAGTGGGAAGACTTCACATCTTCCTCCAATGCAGCACAGGCCACTAACACAAAATTAATCAGAAGGATGTTTTTAGGCAAGTGGAGCTGCATAGAACTTAATTTTGCAAAGAAGATTTTTGGCCAAAAAAAAACAATTATTGTGTTTGCTATTGTTGAAATATTCATACATGAGGGATAAAAAAAATTGTAGTTGTATCTTCCATTGATACTGCATCCTGTTTTTTAGATGAAACAAACCCTGGTGATGATCAGATTTGCCCGAAGCACCTTAATGTGCTAACTGGTTTTGGTGTTTGAGGAAGGTGGTGAGTGTTCCTTCGAGACTGTTTGTTAAAGTAAATCCAATGTTCTGGTTGGGTGTGGTGACAGTTGACTAAGCAATCAATCCCTTTTTTCACAGTCTATTAGTTAATCCCTGTATCCCAGTCACCTCAGTGCACTTTTAAACCAAGGAGCAACAGTGGACGTAAGCAGGTGTGTGGTGTGTGTGTGTATGTGTGTGTGTGTGTGGCCAAACTTAGCCTCACCTGATGGTTTGTGTAATTTTGATTTCCAGCTGTGATTACAGTTCGAGTCTTCAAATTAAGAGACAGTCTGATTCTAACTTTTTTTGTTTTGTTTTGTTTACTGGGCTTGGGTATTTTTGTTTCATTTGACTGCATGATCAGATTTTTTTTTTTCAGCAGATACGGGAGTTTTATTTAAAAAAAATCTACTTACAAATGAGGATAACAATTCATAACATTTTAACAATATTTTTTCAATCTATCTGTGTTCGTGTAGTGTTGATCTTTCTTTCTGGTATTTTAATAATCTCATGAAGCTAAATCCAGTAACAACAAAAAAAGCAACAATATTATATCATAGACACACTTTATGAGATGAAAAACTCACAAGTGAACAAAAACACCTTCTCTAATGTATTCATTGTTGAGTAATTAAATCATGGGGAGAAAACGTTTTCAAGTACTACCAGAAAACTTAGAACCAAATTAATATTAGCTGGAAGAGGCGTATTGACAAGAGTTTATCACATCATTTTACTAGACTAACAGTCTCCATGTATTTTAGCCTGGAGGGAACAGGACAGAACAACCACAGCTTCAGGTCAATTTTTATTTTCTTAGACAGAACAAAACACCTCTCACATTACATTCACTATACACATTTTAAATATGACAGCATAGAAAAAAAAGTTTTAATTCTAAGACCTAAAAGAAAACAACATGATTCCCAGACATTGTTACAAGTGAAAGCAGAAATTTTCTAATATATTAAATCCATACAGTAGTAATAATTACAAGTGTATTTTATTATGATTGCTTTACATGATCTTCTAAAAATGAAAAACAAACAAGTACCCTGTACAATCAGTTTGACTGCAAAACATTATAAAGGAAATACTCAGTTGCCATTGTGACAAAGTATTTCACTCCTCTGCCAGCAGCAGTGGTTATTGTTTTTTGTATTATTTACTGTCTACAATAAGATTAAATTTCATGATTGTATTTTAAGAAAAACAACTGTATGCATTCTTTATTATTGTATGGATTATGATTCATATTTTTCATATTATGTGTGTTGTGTCGAAAACCAGAACTCAACAAAACAATTTTCAGAAATTTTAAATAATATATTTGTTTAAGAGTACACTCACCCAACTAACTGAATTGTGTAACTAAATGAATGTCCATCAAATGCCAATTACATTCTAACATTTGCCAAAAATGTCTACAACGTCATTTTTCACCCTGTCAATTAATTCCTTGCATGTACTGCAAGATGACGAGAGATAATAATTCATGAGGAAAAATGGGTGAGTCAGACCAATATTTTAACCACACATTATACAATTAATATGAAGTTTGACGGAAAATCTCAAATTTTCAGGTGTGAAATGGAAAAGTTGTAAAGGCACCTTATGGTGATAGTCCCTCAATAAATATATTTTTAGTTTGCCTCTGGTTTCATTAACTCTACTGAGCACACTAGGACTCAGTAGGGTAGTTTGATTGAGTCAAATACTTGTTAATAGACCAAAACCAAATGTGTCTCTTCAGTGTCTCTGAAGAAACTGCAAAATACTGTTTTGTTCTTTGTTTTTTTTTAATATATATATTTATTCTGATCAGGGGCTGATCACCAATAAAAATGTGAGTTTAGACCCGTTCCTGGAGATGGTATGCATTAATGAAGGCTTTTGACTTTTTTACTTGATGCTGTGCTGGCTCTCGTGGTGCCTGCGAAGGTCCACTTTGCGCTGGAATCCTTTGGAGCAAACATCACACCCAAATGGTTTGAAACCTGTGTGTTTCCTACTGTGGGTGATCAGGTTGGAACTCTGACTGAACGCTTTACCACACACTTGGCACTTATGGGGTTTTTCACCTGAAAAATATGATGAAACGTACACAATCGATAAAAAAATTGACGCAATCAAATCTTGGCTTATTTTCCAATTATTTGTTTAAAGGAGCAGCTGTCTGCTTTATACACATCTCCCTGCTTCTGGAAAATCAGGTTTTATCGCGACACATACGGTGGGAGCAACAGACCGTACCATAAAGCCATGTTTTGCATTTCTACCTATACTTTTCCTGAACTCCAATTAAATGCAGTTGGAAATGTTACTTTACAATTGCAACGGTTATAACAGTCACAATTTATTTATAACATTAAATCTATAAATATCTCATACCTGTATGAATATATGTATGTTTCTTCATGTCAGACTTCTGGTGAAACCTTTTCCCACAAAACTGACACGGGTACGGCCTTGTGTCAGAGTGGATGAGGAGGTGAGTGGACAGAGTGGAGGAGCGCTTGAAGGACTTCCCGCACATCTTACACTCAAAACTTTTCTCCTGAACAAAGGCGAAAAAAAAGTATATTGCGGGATGTGTTTCTATTGGCTTGTGTTATCGATATACTGTATGTGATCGCCCACATTACCGGCAAACTTTTTTTTCTGTATTTTACCATATGCGACATACTGTAGTATTTCAGGGATTGTACCTGGGAGTGGACATTCATGTGTTGCTCCAGACTGACTGCATGACCAAAGGTTTTCCTGCATATGCTGCAGCCAAAAGGTCTCGTTCCGCTGTGGGACCTCCTGACATGGACCTCCAGGCCGTGTGGCGTTGAGAACACCTGAATTGCAGGTGATATGTCAACAGACTTGGCTGAAAACCTTTAGACGTTGTAGTAGAGTTTTAAAGGTTAGATCAAAAGCTACAACACCATAACCCCTTAAATTATAAAGGGTTTACAATTTACAAAGTGATTAAAATTACAACTGTTAATGCTCTATAACTCATTCAGTGCGAGCAAAGTAAAATATACATCTTTGACATCTATAGTCATCAGTGGAAGTGAAGGAGTTAACAATCAGTTCTGAAAATGATATTTAGTGAATGAGATAAGAGCTAGCTATTTCAGATAGTTAAGAAGAGTGTGTGTTGTATTTGCTAAACTGTGCGACTTTTTTGGCCCCTTGTTTAAATGAGCATCTTAGTACCTACTACTACTACTACTACTACTACTACTACTACTACTACTACTACTACTACTACTACTACTACTACTACAACTACTATACTACTACTACTACTACTACTACTGCTACTACTACTACTACTGCTACTACTACTACGACTACTATACTACTACTACTACTACTACTACTACTACTACTACTACTACTACTACTTTACTACTACTACTACTACTACTACTACTACTACTACTACAACTACTACGACTACTACGACTACTATACTACTACTACTACTACTACTACTACTACTACTACTACTACTACTACTACTACTACGACTACTATACTACTACTACTACTACTACTACTACGACTACTATACTACTACTACTGCTACTACTACTACTACTACTACTACTACTACTACTACTACTACTACTGCTACTACCACTACAACCACTATACTACTACTACTACTACTACTACTACTACTCCTACTACTTCTTTTTCTACCAAGGGCGTAGTCTGAAAAAATTCATTTTAGTGGCCAGGGCAACACAACATCATAATTTGCTAAATTTTCCTTGAGGTGTAGAGATGGCAATGGCTCCGCCTCCAACTACTACTACTGCTGCTACTGTTGCTGCAGCTTTAACTATCATACTACTAATAATAAAAGTAATAATAATAATCATCATCATAAATGTTCATCACACTCAACAAGAAAATTCCCCTTACTGTCATTAAGTGCATGCTGCATCACGTGTTTGGTTTCCATTTTAAAAAAAGAATGAGAAAAACAAATTTGAGAAACAGTTCAGGCTTTAAATGGTAATAGCAATTTAATATTAAAGTCTACTTACAACATTTGAGGAACTTTAGCATTGCAGTCTACTTATTCAGACATTTTCGGCAGTAAATTGTTAATGTTTGTCCAGAATTTACAGTATTTGATCACTAAATTATTTAATGTCAAATTAATACATTTAAAAACATTTTACACTTACTGCTTACTAAAAATGATACCACTTGTGCTTATATCTAAGGTGGAGGAGTTTAACTGATTTCTGGATTTGGTCATTTGATATTTGCAAACTGACCAGTGAATGGGTTGTTACTTGAGTCTTGAGCACATGTGATGTCATTTTTAGTCAAAGTGGCAAGATGTGTTTTACCTAAATCTAAACAGTTTTTGATGGAGGATGAGTTTCACACTTAACATACCTTATCACAGGTGATACAGTGGTAGGTGTTAGAACTTGGGGAGTAGTGTGTGCTACAATCCATAGGCTGCTGGTGGTGTGGGCTGCGGCTGATGTGCGTGTTGTACAAACTGGTGGCATGCTGGAGCACCGTAGTGCTGAAGCCCAACTGATAAGGTGAGGGAATCTGCTCCCAGGAATATGTTGTCTTATAATAAGAAGAGAAGTCTGCCATTTCTGGATCTGGGGAGCCAATAAAAATACGGGCAGCAAGTTAGTCCACCACTACACTGAACAAACAAAATTCAACATAAGCTTGGACCTAATTGAAGTAGGAATCTTGCAATTTCACTTAATCCTGGAACCTTTCTGACACATGTGTAATATACCCTCTGCAATTGTTTTAATGCCTGCAGAAAAATGTGGTGCCTACCTGTTGGGAAGTATGGCTTTGTAGGAGACAAAGGGTGTCTGGTAGACTCTGCATGCACAGGTAAAGGACTCTCATGTTCTTCCACCTTTTTTTCTAATCGCCTTGGTTCCATTTGGGAATGCAGGTCCTCAGATTGAGGCCTGTCTGAAGAGTCCGTACTCTGAATTGAGACACCTTCAAATCCAAACAATGCAGTTTGGTGCACTGGAGTTCATAAATTACGTCAAATTAGTATTTGTTTGTCATTTATTCCTCTCGTATTTAAACTAAATTTGTCCAAATGTCAGGCACTGGGGAATATTGATAAAAGCAGTTCACAGTACTGTACGGCCCCAATAATTGCTTGGCTATTGAATTTTTTTTATCCTATTTCATTTAAAAAAAAAAAAAAAAAAATAGTAGCCTATGTCAAGCTTACCTGTCTCATCTTCATACAATCTATGCACATTAAACGACGTGCTTCGTTTGCTTTTCACCAGGAAGGATCTAGGCATGCTGACTCTCTCTATAAGCACAAAAAGAACACGTCACTTCATCTTTAAAATTATTTCTAATCATTCAGTTTCCGAAAAAAGCTAATTTTTCGTCAAAACAAAACTTACAAGCTTTTCTAATGAGCTACGTACATTGCATAAATTAAACTATGTTTTTGAGCGATGTAAAAATAATTTAAAAACGTTATAGCACTATTTGTCCATCCTATACTCCAGATCTTAAAGTGCCAAATTTTGTACTGTAAAATCAAAATCAAAATAAAAGTGTTAACCTTTCATCGACGGAGGCATCAACTCACCTCAACAAGATCCAATAAAATAAAAAAAAAAAATCAATCTTTTTCGTCGTTCAGACCCTAAGCGTGTCTCAAAAAAATCCTTTCCTTCAAGTCCCTAAAGCAAACCAGCGTAAAAGCATCACACTTGTTGCTCTTTCTTTTTCTCCCCTCCCTGATTTCCAATCAGATAATTTCGCCGGAGAATCTGACTGTGGTTTCAACCAATGGTAGAGGCAACCTGCAAAAGGCAATTTGCGTACAAGACGCACGGGGCCTCCTGCTTGTACAGTTACACTTAACACACAGCTGCGGGGGGAAATGCAAAAGGAAAACTGCTAAAGTTATTCAAACTTGGCAAAATTTATTGCAGTGGTTCATCAGTTTCGTTTCGGGCGCCAGCTATTTGTTTTTTATTTGTTTGTTTTGGTGGTGGTGTTTCATGTAGACCCATTGCCATTTTAACTTTTTTTAAATTTTAATTTTTTAATACAAAAACATGAACGATCAAACAAAAGTTGTATTTTCATCCAAATCACTTGTTTAAATGTGTGATTGACAATTTTGAAACTATCTTGCGCATGTGATTTAAATGACAAGGTCACATGAGACCAAGCACCTCCAAAGATACACACACCAAACCAGTCTTGGGAGAATATGTTGACTTTTTATTACTCTATTTACTGTATGTAGCCTATAGGCTACACGATAATAATCAGCGGTGACAGATTTCCTTGCACTTCAATGCGCTTAGTCTATACGACGAACGTAACGTTTCAATCAAAATGTGGCATGCCCTTTAAAAAAATAAAAATGACGAGATGGTGATGACGCCTTACTTGTCACATGCAAAGACAAATCAAATAGTTATTTGGGAAATGTGTACAGATGATCCGCTACTGTAATTGCTCACTAATTTTAGGACTGAGAGGAGTGTAAGTGCGACATCTTGTGGATAAAATTGATATTGTGCCTTTTAAATCTGCATCATTTCTCAATAGTATGCAGGATTTTGTACACATATTTCTTGTTTACTCAATTTTATTCCCTCAGGTGTGTGCACAAAATAAAATAACTTGATCCGGTCATAATTTTAAGTAGATGTACAGACTTTAAAATGCATCGTTATTCAGACTCGCATAAAGTTGCACATATATATTCCAGAAGGTTTCCACGATATAAGTTTATTTAGGCCACTTAATGATCAGCAAAAGACGTGATAGGTGAAGTGTACGCGCGTGCGCTGTTAAAATGTGGGTCACGCGAAACCGCATCACACAAACTTTTTAGACATCCGCCAAATGAGCCGACGGGCCGAACGCCGCGCATATCAACATGAACCTTGAACTAATCTTTGCATAATCACGTTCTTGATTCATAATTTGGCCGACTGAACGAGTTTAGCAGTTGAAGAAGCGATGGTTTTCGTGGCGCTAACTTGCGGGATTAGTTTGCCTGCAGCCTTTCAGCGGAAGCCGATTCTGGTGGGATGGGCTGTGAGGTGTTCAAGATGGCGGCGCCCTGTGGAGTGAAGCTACTCTAACAGGTAAACAGCTACTGTTATTTTGATTTTGACTCTTTTTTATAGCAAGAATCGCAACGCGTTTATAGTGCTTCATGAACGGCTGATTACATGGCTCGCTTTCCTGTGATTTACTGCGTGTGACAGGCAAGATTAAATTCCGACCGAGTCCGGGTCGCTGTTGCCTGCTAACGTTAGCTCTTAACGGTGGGACTGACTTGTTTTTGCAAAGACGCGCCGTAATGGATTTTCCTCTAGAACGGGACCCTTCAAATATTTTGTGTGCTCTTCCACTGCGTGTGCTGTTGGTTTTTGGTTGTGTCAGCTTTGCAGAGCAGCGGCGCATACATATTTGGATAATCGGATGAAGTAAACCCAACCCTGGCTATTGTTCTCTCCGAGTTGTTTACGCCAAGCAGCAGAAGCAGCAGGCAGTGGTCAACGCACACATACTTGCACACATATCGCGATCGAAATGGTTATGCAAATAATGTTTTTCTCCGATTTTTATAAATAGTCATTATATATCATTTAGCATCATCTTGTCATCCTCTAATAGATAATAGTGTGAATGTTTTTAAGCAAGCCTCCTGATGATAATCGTATTTTTTCTTCTTTTTCTCGCACTGTTTCGATGTTTCAAGATTTTATTGTTTGTAAAAAAAATAAATAAAAACAGTTATTTGTTGATTTTGGAGGATTAGGAGGTTGTATTTGCTAAAATCAAACGTTATTTAAACCAAAAGTCAACCAACTGGTCAAGTTGCTTTGAAACACAAGACCTCTTATTTGATATTTGCTATACAATGGCTGCATCCGGTCAACTAGTTAGTTTCTTTTTGTGGATTCTTTGTCCAAATATATTTGCATAAAATCTGAATAACCACCTGAAGCAGCTGTTTGGATGTGTACTGCACCCTAAAATTAAGAACAGAACTCTGCCAAACAAAGTCATCTTTATGCATGACAATGCACCATCTTATTCTATGAGAAATTTCCCTGCGTCATGGGAGAGAAGGGAATGCAACTTGTGTGTGGGGCCCCATCCTTTCTCGGCCATCAACCTTATTGAGAAACTTTTAAGAAACCCAAGGCAAAAGGTATACTACGCTAGATAGCAATAGCAAAGATTTATGAGGTTGAGACACAAATCACAGTTGGACCGTGAATTATCAATAATGACAATTTTTAACCTGTTGAAGAAAAGTTTGTGTTTTTGAACATCGTTTGCTAAAACACCTCTTCATCGTAATTGGAGGAGGCTTTATTAAGTGTCTGTATTTGGTAGACACAAAGTACTCATATTTAAGTAGTTCTACCAAAACCATAAAAAGTATGATGTATTTTTCCTAAATCATTTCAATCTGCAGCCTTGCAACACAATGAAATACGCTCACATTCCTGTCCTAGATTTTTTGTAGGTGAAAAACTATTGCCATCACATGGGCTTCCTTTCGTTACACTGTAACATACAGTATGTGACTGACTTGTTTTTCTCTTAGTTATCCAAGTCTATTCCTGTTTGCATATTCGGCATCGACTTCTGCAGCCCTTGTCTTCTGAAACATTTTTTTTTTTTTTCTGTGTACAATGTGTTTAATAAAAGTGGAGAAAATATAAGAGAAAATTTACATTCATTTTAAATTGCTTTACAATAATATAGTCTATGTACCCTTGATAGTCTAAAAATGACATTCAGATAAATATTTTTTTTACACATCTCAGAGGGCATCATAGTTTTATCAGGGCTTCGGTAACGACCAATCACAGCTCACCCGTTTTCTGGATTTGTTCACGTGGCAATCGCCAGCTAAACAGTAATAGGTGGTTAACTGAAACTGAACCCTGAGCATCTGTGATTTCATTTTCGTTCGACAAGCACGTGGCAAAATGGCCATTCCCCGAAGTGGATAAAACGAGGTTAGTGTTGCTACTTAATTCATATTTTAAATACAGTACACAATATAAAACAGAATGCTGTGTTTAGATTAATGAGGCTCAACATATTTTTGCAAAAAAATAAATATAAAATTGGCTCCTCATTTGAGGAACATTACATCGGGGTTATATAGTACCAGTCAAAACTTGTAGATCAACCTTCTTGGAGAAGAAAAAACTTCATCAAAATAAACGATTTGCTCATTTAGATTCTTCAAAGTAAGTACACTAGCTAAATAATCTATTTTGCACTTTTTGGTATTTTTTTTTCAGTCAGCTTTATGACGTAGATGATGCTTTACTTTGCTATTACTTGAAGACGGCATTTAGGTCACATTCATACAAGAAGCATCATGTTTGTGTGGGAGCAAAGGTTGTTTGTAACGGCTTGCACCCAGCCAAATATAATCTGGAAGCGCTGGTGCAGCATAAAGGACCTTTGTGTATTTCCGAGCATTCCCAGGCTGTTCAATATCACAGCCAGGGTGTCTCTTGTTGGCTCTACTGACCTGTTTCTGCCAGTGGCTCGCTCACACGTTCCAAAATGACTGCGACGGTCAATTCCTCTCTCAGTTTCCTAGAAGGCAACCCATGACCGAGCTCTAAATTGGTAACCACGGCACGGCTTCACTGCAACATCTTTGAATTAAATTAAATGTTTCTTATCAGATTTGATTTGTGGGAATGAAAATTTATGATTTTTCCCTAAAGGGAGTTTATTTTATTATTATTATTATTATTATTATTATTTTTGCCTGACATATGACAACCCCCCTCCACCGCCCAAAAAAAAAAAAAAAGATATGTGTAAATTCAGAGTTTAACTGATTTTTTAAAAATAAAAAAACATATGACAATGACTTTTGTCAAAACTAGGAGAGTGTAGCTTTTTACTGAATTCTTGTCAATTCATCAATGAAAATATTTGAGACAATAATAATTTTTTTAAGTATTTTATTTGCAACCCAAATATTAATTAAACATTTCCAACAATTTTTTATTACTAAATAACACAATGCATTTTAAATAGAGGTGGAATCATTCATGCATCAATGGACAACTAATATATTTATAATAATTATTTTTGATGAGTAAGTAATGGTTCGAATATATTTTAAAAGTTTCATTTTCATATCAATAAACATTATCCACCTCAGTTATTTATATTTTTGGATAATCAAAATGAAACATTTGTGTTCACTTTGGGAAAGATTATGGTTTGTCTCAGTTAAAGGTCAAATAATAAACTGAAAATTAATTCGGTTTGTGCACTGTTCATTTGAAATAATGCCCCGTATTTTGAATGCAGTGGTGGAAATTTGAATGTTTTTTTTTTTTAATTCAAATTTTTTGATTCATTGACAGTAACCAATTGTCCAAAAATCCTCCGTGCATTACATGCACCCTATAGGTACTTGAGCGGATTTTGATGGCCCACTTTCTTGACTCAATCGTGGTATTTTTTCCATCATTGGTTGTGACCCAGAGGTGCCTGGAGACTGAATTGGTGGGTGGCCCCAAGAGAGTCCTCCAGGCAGGAAGGAAAGTCAAGACACGGTGTGAGAAGGACACAACCTCCACCAAAAGCACTGCCACCATGGCGAGGGAGCAGCCGAGCATGGGGGATCTCCTCCCGCTCTTGGAGACCTCCGACCTCCACCAGCTAGAAGAGATCAGAGGCCTTATTAATGATCAACTCAGCACTGGTATTGTTATTTTTTTTAAGTGTTTATCTGCTTGTATGCATGTGCAAAATGTGCCACTACTGTGTTATAAATCTTTAGAACGAGGGTCCGTGCTGCTCAACGGGCTGGTGGACTACTTTTTAGAAACAAACTCTTCGGAGGCCATGCATATCCTCTGCTCAGTCAGAGAGCCTCATGACAAGGTGACACAAGTTAAATATTCATTCACACCATTTCAAGTGCTGGCGTTATCAGTTAAACCCTTCGTCTGTCGCTATTTGTCCCCACAGCACCTTCTTGACAAGATGAACGACTGTATGACCAAACAGGCCTGTCGGCTGCCCACCCTCACCATGCTCGGCCATGTCATCCGCAAGCAGCCGTCCTGGATCCACAAGATTGCCCGATACCCTCTTTTGCTGTCTCTGCTCAAATGCCTAAAGGTAAACTGTGTAAGAAGATGGATTTATTGTCCTTTGGATGTTGTAGGGCTGCACAATTAATTGAATTTTAATCTCAATCACTATATTGGCTGCCACGAAAATTAAGCTTATCCTCTGCGATATCAACATTTAAAAAGCCAGCTACACTCCATGTCAAATCAAGCAATTTGTCATCCTACCGCTAGGGGGCAATGTTTCCCACGTTTGCGTGACAAAAACTTCAGATTTTCTCACCCTAATATATTATTTACCTGTGTGAATTGGCGTCGTGTTTCTCTCCTGATTCCTAATATATACAATCTTAGCTGTCAATTGAGACCCATTTTGAAAAATTTGCTTAAAAATAAATGATGGCCTCGGTTCTAAGTAGGCTTCATTTTGAATTTGTTTTAAGTATTATTTACTTTATTTATTTTAGTTTCATATATATATATATATATATATATATATATATATATATATATATATATATATATATATATATATATATATATATATATATATATATATATATATATATATATATATAATTAAATAACTCTCATATCTGCATTTCAATCCCTTGGCACAGACTGATACGGATGTCGTGGTGCTGATAACTGGGGTGCTGGTGCTGATCACACTGCTTCCCATGATTCCTCAAGCAGGAAAACAACACCTGTGGGAGTACTTTGACATTTTTGGGCGCTTGGCATCCTGGAACCTGAAGAATCCAGGTGAGATATGCATTCCATTTTCTGTCAACATGTTCAGTTGTGGCCACCATTATTTGCACCCACAATTATTACCACAAGAAATATTTTGTATCTTAAAAATCCTATATATAATATTATGTACACTAGTTCTGCTAGGACAAAATCTTGAGACTTAAAATTGGATGAGTCCTGCTTGCCTTGTTGCTCAAGATTTTCTGTTTTTGATCAATTTAGGTCACGTTTCCGAGGTTTACTTAATTCACCTTCACGCCAGTGTCTATTCGCTCTTCCACCGTCTATATGGCATGTACCCTTGCAACTTTGTGTCCTACCTGCGCTCTCACTATAGCATGAAGGAAAACATGGAAACATTTGAGGAGGTGGTCAAGGTGAGGCATTACCGTGCTTTAATTGTCTTTACAGCATTCCTTTTTTTTTTGCATTAGTTGAAATTGCTTAAAATCTTTTTACTCAGCCTATGCTTGAACATGTCCGTATCCACCCGGAACTGGTGACGGGAACCAAGGATCATGAGCTAGACCCCACCAGGCAAGTCTCACTCTATCATTCGATGTGTTCCAGGTATGTCCGCTGTTTCTTAGGGAATCATGATGTTATTTATTTTTTTTTTTTCAGGTGGAAAAAGTATGAAATCCACGATATCGTCATTGAATGTGCCAAAGTGTCTCTTGACCCGAAAGAAGCCTCCTGCGAGGAGGGATATGCCACCATGCCTGAGAACTTTTACCCTCAAATCCATCTGCGACCACAAGACTGCACTTCCAGCCCCTATACAGACCTCTACAGCAGCTATGGTTAGTTCCATAAAAAAGTGAAGGGGGAAAAAAAAAATATGTACATATACAGTTCTTAACAAATGTATTGAACCAACGTTATAAGACTATTATCTGACTCTTTCTTCTGCAATTCTTATCAGTCATTTACAATTAAGTCATCTAAGGCTGTCAGTTTTAAAATACATGTATGCACATTTAATATGTTTGGACTTGTCCACTCATTGACAATGTTTTACGTAATTTTTTCTGAGTACTCGATTACAATGAAAATTTTTACAGTAATGCCTTTACATTTTTAGTTCATAAACACTGCATCCTAAAATATCATGCCAACCATCTCTTAGATGCTTTTCAAAACCATTTTGTCTTCTCGACAACAGGAAGCTCTTCATCAACTCCATTCTCCACTCCACGGCAGCCACTGCCTCCGCCCCTGTCCTTGCCCCCCTTCTCAGGGACGCAGTCAACCAACCGTAGCCCACAGACCACCAAACGACAGGTAAGGACAAAATGTACTTTGGAAGCTTTATTGTCTAATTGGAAACCATTTTTGGAAGCTCATAATCCTCAAGTGTGGAGGGGTTGGGGTATGTGTCTTAAAAAATGTTTTTTTTTTTTTTTTATTCTTTTACAGAACTCCACCTGTGAAACAAACTCCTCCTATGGCGGGAAGGACCCACTGTGGAGCCCCTCCTCTTTGTGTGGAATGGCTACGCCACCTTCATCCAGGGGCATGTCGCCCAACTTTGAGCTCTCCCACAGTGCCTCACACCTTCCCAGTCGCTTCCACTGCACTTCAGGTGACTTTTTATCCAACACACTTAACCACCCTTGCTTAACACATCTTATTCATGAATTACTTTTGAAGTATTTCTTCCCAAGTTACCCTGTTAATTATGTCAATTGTTGTTATGATACAATCACTGGATAATATGCAAGATTCACAACATGTCCTTTTGGAGTATACTTAGTGATGAAGTTCTGTTTTTTCTGATGTTATTTTTATGTTTAATGTGAGCAGGGGGGAAAGGAACATCTGCCTCCAGTACTCCAGCCACTTCATCACCTCCACCCACCCTATCAGATGATTTTCCCATTATCTCCTTACCAGCCAACACAGTTCAATCCAGTCCACCTAGAAAAGTAAGCTAAAGTACACATGCACATACAGACTGACTTTTCATAATTTTTCTTGAATCAAGTCTATCAAAAATAAAACTTGCAGTTCATCGTTCTTAAATTATTTGTGAACCTTTTTATGTCTCATGTGTTGTGGGTTTGTTAAGGCCATTGAGGATAATTTTATTTTTGTGTTTTGGATCAAAGTAAAATTAATTGACTTAGAGTCTAAGTCAATAGTCTAAGTCTTAGACTATATTGTACTCAAAAACAAACTGTGGTACTTTTCAGGAACGCAGACATGTAGACAGTGGTAAACCCGCCCTGGTGAGACAGGAACCTGTGAAAGACTCAGAGAAAAGCAGCAGCACAAACAGAGGTTAGTTATGATGTAATCTACACAAGTACATTCGTAAATTAACATCCTAGATTGTTTCTTATCATACAGTAAATGCCAGATCTTGAAGACTAATACATTAGGGTTTTTTTTAATGGTTCTAAAAAGATTTTGTGATTGTCGATCACCAACCTTTTTGAAACTGAGAGATACTTTTTAGTGACTGAGTAATACAAAGAGCTACCAGTTTGTTTGAAGACACCGATCATGTTAATGATTTTTCACAATATTTAAGGAACAGTGGTAGTAAATATGTAACTCAAGTGTAATATGTGATGTAAATGCAATACATGTATAATTGTTTGGGAAATTAATAGAAAATCAGCCCGCGGGCACCACGTTGGTGTCCCCTTGCAGTAGATGAATCAGCAATGGCAGCACAGTGATGTAGAGTAGATTCTGGGCCCAAAATCAGCTGGGATAGCTTCCAGCTCATCCACACCCAAATGATGACTAATGTTGGAGAAAATAGATGGATGGGTGACTAAGCAATTTTAGAAAGCTTTGGGAGTCATCTGTCATACACAGGTAATTTCCTTGCTGACACCTGGCACAATCAGAGAGTTGATCTGCAGTAGACTGAAATATTAAATCATGCCTGGCTCATAGTCAAGTGCTAGTTAACTGCTGCCAAATATGTTTTCATTCAGTCAGCTTTTAGGTTTTGACCACTGTTCATAAAAATAATCATTTTTCGAAACACTTTTCATTCTTGAATTTATTTCAACTGCATTTTATTAGATGCCGCAGATGCCGCAAACGTGTCCATGACTTTGACTGAGCTCTCAGTTTTCATGAAGAAACAGGAGTTGGAGCTTCAGCTGAGAACGGAAAAAGAAAAAGAGGAGGGTGAGAGGAGATTTTCTTTTTGGTGCTTTTTAGAACTTTTTCCAATTTTGTGAGTTACATGGGTATACTTTTTGAACAATTACATTGAACATCGTGTACCAAAAATGCTCAGTATGGAAATATACCAGCCACCTAACTTTCTGTTTTTGCTCAAAATTCTCCTGTTATTAATTGCAGCGGCTATCACAGAGGAGCTGCTCAAGATCACAGAGGACAAGCAGGAGCTATCAGGCCTGAGGGGTTTCGACTCTCCTTTTTACCGCACCACTGAGACTCTGACTGGCTGTCAGACACAAGACAAGATTGTCACCAACAGCCAACTAGGAGGGTACATCCTGGACACACGCCATACAGTGTTTACGCCAGACAAAGTGGAAAATACCGCATCCACCAATGATGTCGGGACTGAACGAGGAGTGGGAGTGGGAGACAGCCGCGGTTCAGCGATCGGCCTCGATCAGTCCTGGCCCTTCATGTCAGGTTTCACCCCGATTGATCACCACCTCCACCGGAGCCCCTCTGCCCCAGAAGAGGATGTTGGCAAATTTGGGATGTTCTCGCCAAGTCCGTGCAGCAAGACGCCTGCGCCGGTGCCATACGAGGTGTTCTTTGACCTGGCTTTGCCCAGGGCGGCCTCGCTTTATGTAGGCCAGAAGACATCCGAGGCCGTCCACAAAGCGGCACTGGAGAGACTCTCAAGACGCGAAGAGGGACTGGAGGATGGGGAAGAGGATGTGGTTATGACTGCTTCACCACTGGAGGTGCTGGATCGCCTTGTTCAGCAGGGAAGCGACGCCCATGATAAAGTTCTTAAGAGGTGAGATGGTTCGCAGGTCTTTGTGTTCTACCTCCTCTTTGCGACCATGCTTCCATTTTCTTTTTGTTTTTAATGACTATATGCAGTATATACATGAAAAATATAAATTCTGATTTCATGAAGGATGACAGAGATTGGAGAATATTTACTGTAGAATATTCATTCTTCGGATTTGGACAATTTGAAATCAATGCAGTACATATTTCTAAATGACGATCATTTATTGTTGCGCTTCCATTTACAACTATAGGAACATTCTAGTTCTAAAGAATGTTTCCAAAAATGGTTAGTCTCATCAATTTCAAAGTTGGAGTCCAAGTTAACTTTTAACACTCATACCTTTTACAATGCTTCTCTTAAGAGGTAGCGTTCTTGAGTAAATGAAACAAAAGGGTGTGACCAGCTTAGCGTGAAAATGCATTTTCTGTTTTTATTTGGCAAGAACTATCAAAACTATCTCAGCTGGTTATGATGATTCATAACTCATAATTTGAATTCCACAGAGGAAAAACATCTGAGGAAATGTTTTTGTCTTCTCTTCATCTACAGATTACCTTTGCCAAGTAAGTCAGCTGACTGGACGCACTTTGGAGGTAATTCGCTCATTCTTCTACACTGCTGCCTACCAATAAAAGAAGCTATTCTGATTGCTGAGCACACTGAGCATTATTCAGCATGACTAGCGATGCGTCACGGCTGTGGGGGAGAATATTTTTTCAAATGCTCCCACAGTGATTGAGTTGAACTACACATGTTGGAAATTCAAAGGCTGGTATTTTAGTTTCATAATTCACTAAGAGGAAAAAATGGTGCTTCACAGTGAAGATGGACAATGACCCTGAAAATGATGCAGAAGCAAGACAAAACTTTTTGAAGGCAAATGAGGAGACTATTCTTTAGAGATAATGTACTATATGGCATGATTCCAACCAAGTAATGGTTAAATGTCAGTTGGCAGTGAGCACCAACCTACAGGCCATCGTTGACTACTATAGTTTTTTCAAAGTACATGAAACGTTATTGTATTTTGAGTAATTCCAATTGTCTAAATACTAAAATCCAAAAAGTAAATTAAAGCCAGTCACCCTGTAGAAAATGACTAATTTCGAGCAGAAACCGACAGATTAATCGGAACGCCGATTAAAGCAATTGATTATGGCCCTTGAAGTACTGGTCAAAAATAATTGGTAAAATGGTAGAAATTTGCTGGTTATTTTAACTTTTTTACCTTTATGTAACCTTTTACAGAACTTCTATACAAATAACATTAGCACCGATATTTATTTTCCGATAAATCAATACCATAGTCTAATATCCTTAAATACTGCTTATATCATGAAATGTATTGATATGCTCCTCGTGCGGACATGTTGTTCAAATTGAAGCAAATCTTATTCTTTTTTTGAAAAAACAAAAAAAAACTGATCTGTGGAAATCCTAAAATACCATGATACCCTTAGGCCCTTTAAAATTAATCTGTCGATTAATCCTTTATCAGCTCTAGTTCTTATTTAGTAAACAATATTTTTGTGATTTTCAAAGCTGTGTTTGCACTCTAATCGCATGATAGCATGATAAAATCCCATTCAGTACACCAAAGCCCACTTACACACATCAATGCAGAGACAAATAGACAATATATAAATGTGAGTAAAACAACACAGTACAAAACCTCCGCAACTGTTGTCTCTTTGTGTAAAGTTTTCATATTCCCCTTTGTATCCTCTTCTACTATTATGAAGTGATATACCTGAAATATGACAAATTGGTGTTTGTCAGTGATATGTCCATGTTTTTGTCGCACAATTATTCTCGTGATCTCTGCAGGCTCGGCTCCATCTGACGAGCTTCACACGCTGCGGAGCCAGCTGCTCCTGCTGCACAACCAGCTGCTTTACGAGCGCTACAAGAGAGAACAGCACGCCGTCCGCAACAGACGCCTCCTGCGACGCATCATCAACGCCACTGCGCTCGAAGAACAGAACAATGCCATGGTGAGTGAGCATGTGTCAGGACTTTATTTCCCGAAAACATGAGCCCCCGATAAGCACTGTGCCTCTTTTAGTCTCTTGTGTGTTTTGTCCATTGAATCAATAAATCGCATAACAAGGGAGTCATTTTACCTCTAAATTGCGCAAATCTCCGCAGAAGGACCAGCTGAACCTACAGAGTGTGGACATCTTGTCTCTGAGGGAGAGTTTGCAGGTTGAGCAGCAGCGCTACAGGCAGCTGTGGGACGACCGGGAAACTGTGGTGACCCGCCTGCACAGTCAAATCCGGCAGCTGCAGCAGGGACGAGACGACTATTACACCAAGAACCAGGAGCTTCAGGTTATTATCGAGATTCTGGCCATCGATCTTCGAGCTTTACAATAGTTTTCCAAATCTTCTTTTTCTTTGTCTGCAGAGCAAGTTACAAGAGTGCCAGAAAAGGATGAGCGAATTGGAGGCAGAGCTTCAGGGGGCAAATAACAGAGTCTGTCACACTGGGCACCTGCTCAAACAGATAACTATCAAGGTAAACAAATAGACTTCTGGTCAGCGTCAGCACTATCACTTTCAGTGTTATTTTATAAGTACGTTTTTAAGGGTTCAGGCAACAAAACCATCATAACTAGATGACAAAAAAAATGTCTGTTTCTTTTGGATAAACAAAAGCAATGGGTGGTACAAAAATGAGGCAAGCAGGCATTTTGGTTCATATTTTTCCCTGTCACCCAGCTGATCTTCAGACAGCAGTGTGTCTCTAATGCGCTCAGTTGCCTTGGTGATGCCTCTTATTTTGTGATTTGGGGTCAGCCTCGCAGAGGGTGTTTGAGAATCCTTTTTTTTTGTTTCTTTTGGTTTCTGAGGTTTTGAATGTTCCCGCACACTCTAAATAACGTTATCATCTATAAGAGTTGTATAAGTATAGCTAAAATTGTATCCTGCAATATAAATTAACTTTCAAAAACTGTTAACCACACTTTAGAATGTATATACTGGTTGATCTAAATCTGAAAATAAAATAAAAAGTGTATTAAAGTGCTTGAAAAGATAGCAATACTTATTTTATTGCAATTACATTTCACATCGCAAAAACAAAGCCGTTTTCCTGGGGTCTAATTCATGCTAGGCGCAGCTATAATGGAGCCAGAGTTACCAGTAAAAACTGGCATCGGGTGCTGTATGTCGATGTCTGCGTGACTAAGTTGGTTGTTCGTTAGCGTTCTGATTTGACGATTGAATGTAATATCAGAACAAAATTGTGATGTTTATATGGAAAGTTTGGAAAAGTAGGAAGACTATATGTGTCAAGGTGTTATGCTGTGGCACACTGCCTTGAAAAATAAAAAATTTCCAAGGCACTTGTGTCCATATGTTATTCGGTAAACTAAGGTTTATTTGTTCCTGTTGTTTATTTTACATTGGCCGTCCCACAGATTTTTTCGTGTATTTTACTCTCATGCAGAGCACTGAAAATTGTTGCTGCGATTGTGTTAATAATAATAGGCAAGAATTTAATGCCTCAAGCATTTTTTGAACAGAGGTATTTGACTACTGAAGGACTCATTTCACAGCTGTGCATTTTCAAGAGTTTAAAACCTCTTAATGTGTTTTAAGAACATTTGAATATGTTTGGTGCTTAACGTCTAGTTCTTGATACTTGGGTTGGTTTGTGACAAAGGATGTGCCAGACATACAGTATTATTAAGACACCCGATAGCTTTTTTAAATAGCAGAAGAAATGAATTGTCTTGTTTTTATAATTCAGCTTCCCTAAACTCGCACGAACCCAACATTTCATGTCATTATAGCACTCAAGGCCCAGTTGCTTTTGCCAGAATGTAGTCTTTTGATGCATTTGTATTTTTCCCCTCATGCATCCCTCAGCTAAATAACTGCGAGAGCACTCAGCAGCAAATGAGCTTCCTGAACAAACAGCTGCTGCTCCTTGGGGAGGCTCACAAACTGTCCATGCAGGAACGGCAGTATGTAGGCACAGATAACACCAAGGTATGGTGCAAACATGGCTTGATAAATTGATGGATTGTATTAAAAGGCACTGATGTTCCTGTAATGTGTAGCGACCCACCACCCATGAGGCCCAGATGCTGCAAGTGTCCTACAGGAAGGAGGTGGAGGCTGTGAGACAGAACCTGCTGGTTCAGGGACAAAAACTTGAGGCGGCACACCAAAGAGCTGCCGAGCTGGAAACCCTCCTCTCCAAAAAGGAACACCTCATTGCAGAACAGAAGAAGTTTCTCGAGGATGTCAAATGTCAAGCTAAGTGAGTTGTCAGTTTACGAAAGGCTGCATCTCCCCCGTCTTAAAATCCATCACATAACTCCGTTTTTGTTTTGTTTTTTCTTTTCATCAGGGCAGAGCTACACGCCTCTGACAGCAGGTACCAAGCTCAGAAGAGAATCACTCAGTTGCTGCAGACTGAAATCCTGCAGCTGTACAGCAAAGTGGAGATGGAGGCTCCAGGAGGCCGTGCCGGCTTGCCACAAGGGGTCAAAGCTGACCGACACACGCTTGCCGATTCAAGGTTAGGGATTGTAGCTCAGTAAGAAGATTTCAAATTAATATTGAGTTTGTGGGATATGAATCAAGACACCTAGTATTTTTTTTTTAATCAGTCTCGGAGAGTGGCCATTTTGCCGCTTACTGTCCACTAAAAATGACTTTACAAGTGCTCGTGGCTCAGATGACATCCAGTTCCTCTGTTTTCTCAGTTTTGTCATGGAAGATTTTCAAGCCGTGCCGTGATTGGTCACCACATGAGACCTAAGCAACTGTTATGCCATTTTCAACAGCATGTGAAGGCGAAATGGCCCCGCTCTGAGTGGATTTTGACGCTTAATTCATATTCCACATAACCAATATTAAACCTAGTGATAATGCAACCAGTGCTCTCACTAAAATCCTGAGCTGTGTTTTTGTATTCCTTTTGAGACTCTGTAAAACAGGGGTGGGCAAACGTTTTGACTCGAGGGCTGCTAAGTGTTGTAAAATTTGACCTCATGCCAAATGGGGATATCTAGAAAACGTGGCTTAATAGAACATTAACAAAAGCATTACAAGTGTTATTCAAGTCCCATGTTTTTAACTATTTATCGAAAGGACTCTCCTGCTGATTGATAATTTCTTCAAGTTTGCTGGCAGCATTCAAAAGCTTAACATAGGATACACATTTACCTCCTCTAAGATGTGTTTAATAGGAAAGTACAGTATTACTTTTGTGACAGCAATAATCAAATCAACTAAGCACTTAGTTTTAAGCATAATGTAATAAGATGAGTTTGAAACAATATGGAACTGTTTGGATATGAAAGTATGTGGTATATTTAAGGTTAATTGCCGCAATTCTAAACTTATTTAGGGAATCAATCAACAGTTAACAATAGGCTGACATTTATTAAGGCTTTTATTCTTATTAATTATTTAAAATTCTGTGGTTTAATGTCTATTTTTCTTTTTTGTTTTTGTTTACCAGCATTATGGGGCCAGATGGACCAAGTAAAACTTTCATCAGTGAGGAGATGGACAGTAGACCACCACATGACTCACACTGCGGCAATGGCAGCACTTTATTACCAAGGCAACTAAAGTCAAGCATATCTTCCAAGACCACTGTTAACTCGGTCAACGGCAGCAAAGAGTCAGGCCCGTCCCTAATAGAAAAACTCCCCCTGTCCTGCCCCCGCGCCAACCCGCTCGCTGCGCTGACACCATCCGACACACCACTTACTGTGGGCTCCTACCCCAGCGCCAAGAGCTTCCTCGGCATGAGGGCACGCGAGCTCTTTCGCAACAAAAGCGAGTCTCAGTGCAGCAACGAGGAGGACGAGGATGAGCATCTCGCCGGCCTAGCCCACAGCCTGAAGACTGAGCAGTACGCGGAGCCGCTGTGCCCGAGTTCCATTGCCACTCCAACCATCCCGACTTCTACCCCTATCCTGGCTGTTCCGCGCACCGCGCCCGTCAAGAATTCCTCGGAGTCCAAACAGCAGGCGCCCGGTCAGGAAAGCCCCCGTAGGAAGATAGGGAGGGGCTCTATGGGGACCGGGCGACCCCGGCAGCAGCAGCTGAAGATCATGGACTACAATGAAACGCATCATGAGCACAGTTAAGAGACACAACTGAGCCAGGACGTCCAAAGTGAAAGGTTTAGATGATTTACAACTCAGTCAAAGAGTGTTACGTCAGCAACTCTTTGAAAGTCAGTATTATTTGCGCCATTCCTCTGAGTGGACAACAGGATTTCCCCCACCCCCATTTTGCTTTTGTTCCAAAATGCCATTTTTTCTTGAAACATTTAGACAAAGCCATTTATCAGCACTGTAGATACTGAACATCAACCTGATTATGAAAGATGCTTTAAAATAACAAGTGGAAATGTGAGCAGAAATTTTAACTTAAATTCAAGACTTGGGAACTTGGATTCGTTTTAAAGGAACCACTCAACAATTAATTAATGTTTATGCATTTCTACTTTGCTTCATCCAAACAAAGTATTTCATGCCTTACACCTTGATCATATAGTCGATAGTGAAAATAATTTTGCCTCAGTATTTTATCTAGTGAAGTAAAGATAAGTTTGGCAAAAATAATTAATTGAAATAACTTGATATTTTTACTTCCCTTGCTGGATGTCTCATTCCTATCAGTTAAAATGGGTAAAATCTGATCAGCTCTACTTGGGAAAAAATGATTAAAAATATGAGCGGAGCAAAGTATTTTGAATGTGTCATTTTGTTAGGATAGTTTGACAACAAGGGTTGTTACCGGTATTTTCTTTTCCAAGAAAAACTTAACCATTGTTGGCAATTATTAAGTAACATTCCCAATAATAATTACAATACATTTTTGTTGAGTCTGTATGAAGGAGTGTCTTTACATTTTTGTGAAGGACAGCATGATTTAGAAACAGATGATTATTTATGCATTTTAGATACGCAGGAGCACGTTCTCACATGTATTAACTGTTTTTATCCATCCTATTGCATAGGATTCTCACATAAATATGATTTGAACTGACAGTGACCAAGCGCCGTAATATTCTTCAAGACTCAAGTTTTTTTTTTTTTTTTTTTTTAATTTTACAAGATGCACACTCTTCTCAACTTCTTTCTTGCCCCTCGCGTTGTCACCTCCCCCTTCACCAAAAGTCAATAATGTTTTCTTGTCTACTCTAAATCCTGTTGTCCACCAGGATCTCCTGCTGTTATGTTCTTCTGCCGCGCTATCTACAGCATGTTCAACGAGCCACTTTAAATGCCAACCGTAGTAATTTACAGCAACCTAAGACGGAAGGTACAATCTGCACAAACTGAAGAAACCAGGACTCTTGAATGGATGACATGGCAAAAAAAAAAAAGGAAGTTCCTAAAGCAGTGGCTTGTGTTTAACTGTGAACAATAAAGGTCGTCTTCAATGTTTTGCACTACAATATTGAGTGCTTTGTCATTATGCCCAGCAAATGTGTAAACTGTATTTCCTTCTTCCATCGGGTGCAAATTGAGTAAAGCATCCATCCAATCTTTGCTATCTAGGTCAAGAGGCGGGGTACAATTTGGATTGATTGCTAGAACCACACCTATGGCCAATTAGTCTAAAGTACATAGAGGCTATGCGTTTTGAAGGGAGCTTAAAAATAGGCGTGCAATAACCACGACTTGCTAATTTGATATAAATGGTAAATAAAACAATGTCCAACTGGACTTTGCCCCTTAATACAAACCATGATTCCATCAAGTGCAGGTATGTTCTGTGAACATTTCTGACGTACAAATACTATGAGCAAGGCTAGCATTGCTAGGATAGCTGTGTTTTTGTGCTAAGCAATGCTGATGACGACAATATCTAAATCAGATTTGTTAAATTGGCTTTAAACCCGTATTTGACCGCTCGAGAGAACATTTGTCGTGGCGTTTTATTTTTCCAGTGCAATTCAAAACCGCACTAATATTCCTTAAATTCTTGTTGTTTTCGTATTTTCCAGCAGAGGGCAGTGTAGCTTCAATAACTAACGCCAAACCTTGGACATTATGGACTGGATCGGCGGGTTAGGTCAAGTAAGTACTGCACTGTGTTGATCACTTTAATTGTTGATAGTTATATATATATCAAAAAGTCAATAGATTTTAAAATATATTTGACTAATTGTTCAACATGCATTATTTATACGAAGATAATCTACGACCCACTCTGACTTTTTCTCGTTGGGCATAAAATAATGGTCAAACATCAGCAATAGGTCAGAAAAAATATACCCGTTAAAAAAGCAGCGATATTCAAATTATAATACAAAATTTTAAACATATTGTAATATTTGTACACTCCCTTTCTTTTTCCATTTCCTTTTCTAACCAGCTCCCGAACCCACATTAGAACTCGTTGGTACACTCATTCTGCTATTGAGATGAAATATAAATTATTTTTTGTGAGCACAACCAAGTATGATTATCAAACGCCTGCATATGTGTTTTATGAGAGTCCAAAAAAGTGCTATGATTAATTTACCAGCATTCCACCAGGTCAAGAAAATTGATGCAGGATAATTGGGCACATAGGGAATCCGTGGCAATTTGTGCTTTCAGACACTACTTGAGAAATTAGATGTCAGTGCAAATGTGAAATTGCTCCTCAATGTTCTCAAAGATTCCATGAAAATTTAAATATAAATCTTAAGTACTTCCAGCAAAGGGATTTTTTTTCCTTTTTAGTGTGTGCCAACTTGAAATGAAGCCCTGTGAAAATGATCTGAATGAAATGAAAATACAGTATAGGAGGTGTTGAAAAAGACATCCGACTTGTGTAAAGTTGGAGCTGTGCTACATGGAAGGCGTCAGTGCTCATGCTCTTGGTAAAACTCTCATGCAAGAATTCATTAGATTCTTTTTGACAGGGAGTAAAGTTTTGAATTCATCTGAAGACGTGTAATTATAATATCGAATATTCTCTATATACACCTATGCTGCAAAATATAAACTATGCTCCACTATGTAACCTACTTTTTCCACAAGTTACAAATGTACTACACGTTTGTTCATATGAATAAGAATTAGTTACACTTGTTTAAATAATTAATATGACGCCGAATATATTTAAGTTCAGGAGGTTACTCATTCTTAAAGTTGCTTTGTTTTATAATATTAATGTAGAAGTTAGAGCATTACCAACAATGGCTGTGGATAATTTAACGCAGTGGTCAACAGTTAAAAGTATCATAATTTAGCTTAATCACACGTATTAATGGCAATTAATAAATCATCAGCATCATCTCATTAAAAGTTCTATAGGATTTTATATTAATGTCAGCTCGAGATAAACTGATCTCCTCTAAAATGCTGCTTTCTGTGTACTTAAATGTTAGTGTTTATTCCTCACGGACACCCAGTGCAAAAGAAAATGCTAAACAAGAATATTTTTGGTAAGCATACTACATACTGACACGCTGGAAAACGGCTTCATTTGTCCTCATTAAAAGCTTAAAAGTTCATGAATAAATAATCATTAGAGCAGAGCATAACTTCGCCCATTTTTAATCTTCAGGCTCATACAAAACACGCAGACTGAAAAAAAAAATATCTACCCCGTAAATGCTGTTTAGTAATACAGTGTGCCCAACCCCATCTATTTCTATATTGAAATGACTGCCCTGAACCTATAAGATCACGTCCTACATTGGACAGTGGCACTGAAAGGCAGGGGAAAAAAACAAACAAACAAAAAAAAAAAAAACAATTGGACCTCAGAGAGTCAACTGAATGCATTTAAGTGAGGATGATGAGTGTGCCTCACTCTTGAGTGAGTAAGCCAAGCAGAATTCAAAGTTAAAGGGAGAAGAAAAGAAAGCTGGAGACTAGCATGCACAGTCCGGTCCCAGCGGTTTAATTATTTTAATTATCTCTCCTCTTTCAGCTTTCCTTTAAAAAAAGAGGCCATTAAAGGATGCCCGTTTGGGTTAATCTGATTAAAAAACAAGATGGAGAGAGAGATGAAAGGATGCAGATGTCAGTGCTAATCAGGGAGTTAAAACTGCTATTTGTGAACTGGGCCGGTTGTTAAAGTGTGCAGAAAGTGGATGCAGTGTCAATGATTTTTTTTTTTTTTTTCAAAAATGCTGTTTCCTAACTTCAAAACATCTCATTTCAGCAGAATGTATTGATAAACTCACTCATGCTGCAGCCATGTTAGATTCTCTTTATAGCTGCTGGCCAGCAGACTAAAAAGAAAGACACTATTTTGAAATGTAGTCAATGCCGTTTTCTTGAGGAAGAGGCAGCTGGTGAAAGTGCATTTATTATTCTACATACATTAACTAAAAGTGATGATAGTGTGTATTCAGTCACAGGTTTATATTGGAAAAAAAAATCCACTAATGTTTGCAGTGGGCGTGGAGCAAACAAAGCAAAACATGTCACTTTTCTTTGCTCAAATAATTGGGGGGGAGGGAGGGGGGCGCAAAATATGATAGCAACACCTTTGGTCATTTTTCATGAGCTGAACTCAAAGGTTAAAGACTTTTCAACAACATGTCTGAAATAATGATAATCAGCAAAGGAAAACTACTCACTTACAGATTCAAGCAATTTTGTGAATAACATTTGAGACTTTAACTTTGTGTTCAAATGTTAGAAGATGGAAGCAAAGACAAGTGTTGTGCTTGTATTTTTTTTTAGTGTAGAATCGAATCGAATAAATGTATCGTCACTAAGTACTGTAACTTTGAATTGAAATGAGCTCAACACTCTAAATGTGAAAGTATTAACTGTTATATGTAAAAACTGCCCAATGAGCAGTTTAAACAATCTAAATTCTAAAACATATTTTCTTCTGATTAACATTCATAATTTTTAAGCAATGAAAAAAAAAAGAAACACAGGAAAAGATGGGTGTTTTGGAACTTTTGATTTGTATGGCATAAAAAGAAAAATGATGCTTATGATGATAAACTAGTTTTGAAATGACAACCGAATAAACATTGTTTGTTTCAATATTACATTTATTTTAAAACGGGGATTGGAAAAAAACATGCTTGCAATATCCCACAATTTTGAAAAGTGAAGACAATTGGTAATGTTGGTACTTTAGCAAGAAACTTGAATTTGATGCACATAAATTACATTTGCGAGCCATTTAAAATAACGTGGCAGCCAGTTCTGGCCCCTGGGCCTTGTTTTTGACACCTGTGACATAACCAAACAGTGTGTACTTTGGCAAAGAGTATGAGACTATCCTCTTGAGACCCAGTCCATTCATTTGTGTCCACTATAGTGGACTTTTGTTTTTGGTTTTTTGACTGATTTGAACTGTCTTACTTAGTTCATGTTAACGTGTTTGGGTGTGGGGCAATTAACTGTCTTGCTGAGACAAGATGGACACCACAGTGGACATAAATGAATAGGTCTCAGGAGGACATTAGGATAGTCTACCGTGATACTGCGGTGTCTTTATTTTTGTCTTTTTGCCCGGTTCAGAGCAGCCACCATTCCAGTGAGGAGGCTTTCTAAGTCCGGTACTATATACTTGAACACAAACTGCAGGGGTAGGAAGAACCTTTGTTATTGACTTAAGTAGCCATGTGCCAGGCCAAACGCGGCACTGTCAGCTGCCATAATGCAGCCGCTTGCTCGAGTTGGTTTGACTGCAGAGCTTGACATTTGCTCGGGCAAGAATGAGCACAAAACCAGCACAGGTGTTGCGCTTCTCCATGGTGAGAGGAGGGGCTAGGAAAAAAAAAAATCCCAACAACAACAAAGATCTACTTTCAAACTAAATCAAGCAGAAGGAATGTCCTAAGTGTGTAGCGAGATGGACGGGAGCCCATGCAATATTAAAGCGGCGTGTCTGGCGATGCCAAGCATGCCACTCCTCACCGCAGCTCCCGCCCTCCTGGCTTCCCGGCCATCGGTTCTTCCCTCAAGGTGACACTTCAAAGCGGGCACGCAGACGCGGCAGGCCTAGCTGTCGGCATGAAGCCAGCATCCCCCTCTTGTTCCCATCACCCCTCCCCCCACCCCTCCTATCAATACCACCTCAAAGCCGCACGGTCCCTATCCCTGCTGGGCCGGGTCAGCGCCGAGATCGCCTCGGGAGCCCCTGTCAAAAAAACTGCGCCCCGCCAGCTTAATTAATAAGCGGCCATTGCTAATGCAAACCTTTTGAATTCTTTCCATCCTGTTGATGACTTGCGAGGCCTCGGCAGAAGGCAGGCGTTGAAATCATTTGAATTCCGATGATTGGATTCCACATGCATTATTCCGTGTTGTGTATATTCTGTGCTCCTGCCTGTCTGCCTGGGTGTTTCTTCAGAGATGTCTCTCTTCCGCGGATGATTGGAGAGACTTGAACTAAACAATGCGGGTCTGCTTTCCTCGGCCCGTCTGACAGGCGGCTTCTGAAAACCCCCGACGTACACACACACCTACGCGGTCTGCATCAACCGGGTCCCGAGGCTTCTAATCACCTCTCAAACCCGGTGGGAGGATTTTACGCGCCGTGATCGATATTTGCCGATCTGTCCGCCCGCATCAACCTCAAATAAAAGCAGAGAGCAGGAGACAAGGTGGCGCTGGCAGGTCATAGGGGGGTCTGCGCCGCCGACGTTTGATGTCTGCCAAAGCGCTCATCAGTGTAGAGGAGAAGCCTCATCCCGGCACGCCGGGTCACCGCAGCCTCACCTTGAGTAGCACGCGGCTGATTGTCTCTCTGTCAGGGTGAGCGGGGTTGTTGTTTTTCCCCAGGTGAGACGATGGATCTTGTCCGACTAGCTGGGCTTCACTTTTTTAATAGGGCCTCAGCTCTGGCACCTGGCAGGCCCGCTCACTTTTCACCCCACCGCTCCTCATCCCCGCAGTCCTGAACTCGTGTTGTTATGGTATTTTTTATTCAATACATAAAATCCTCTGCCTCGTCTTTTGCATCCTAAATAGACAGAGTGAAGTTGAACAACTTTAGCCATATTTCCAAAGTGGTGAATTTATTTTCAACCCTGATCCTCCTTGTGTTCGATGTGTGTGTGTGTGTGTGTGTGTGTGTGTGTGTGTATGCTGCGTAGTGAAACAATGGGACAAGTTAGCGCCGCTAAACAGTTTCAGCAGGGACGGTTTTCACGGTTAGAACTAGCAATGTTTGAATGTAGCCTCGCTCATCCGCCTAGTCTCTGACTAGGCACCATTCACAAAACTGTATGCCTGAGGCGTGCGCTGCGATTGTAAACAAGTTGATGTTAGCCACATTTGCTAGCCTGCTAGCGTTGGAAGCATGACTTATTCATAGTAATTTTACTAAGGGTGGCCAGATTTTCAGAAATGAAAATGTGGACACTTCAAGTTCACGGAAAATTAAAAAGGCGATAAATCCTCATCTGGATTTATACTATTCATAACAAATTTAATTTGGTCAATGCAGTGACCAGTGTTTGTGGTATTAGTATAGCTAATGCTAAATACTATCTTGGATGGCAGTTCAACTGCACTAAATTGGTTAATGCACTCATCATGATCCAACTGTTTTGTTTGTAATTGCTTAGTCCCAATGTTGTTGCCAATGTAGTAAAAATTTATATCTCCTGCAAATGGAGTTCACATGCAACTGTTCTGCTTTTAGTCTGACATGTTTCCACGTACCCTCTCACAGACTGGTCATTGCGGTTTGGTGCAGGAAATCAGTATTTCGACTGACATGTGAGATACCATGCTGCGTGAGTGGTCATCGAACACATCTCATGACAACTGCGTAACTGAGCTCAGTACTCACTCTATTTTGCTTCTCCGCGTAGCTATCGATGGAATTGTGTTTTTTTTTTTTTTTTTTTGAATGTCCAATCAGTCAGATATCAGAGATCCTAAACTTACTTTTGTCATTAGATATTCTAAGATCGTTCCAGCAAAGCTCCTGAAGCCCAGGGAAAACAAATCAATGTGACACTGTGCGTATCAAAAATTGTCATCATGTCGGTCACATTGTCTTTGGTTGTTTTTACTCCAAGTGGTTTCTTAAAAATCTAATTTAAGCTACAAAATGGGGTCACATATTTTATTACACTTACTGACTTCCTTCTGACAGTTTTAAGAAGTATTGTAGATCAACAAGTGTTGTTTTTTTTATTAAGTCTTTTTAATTTTATCACAGAAAAACATAACAGTGATTAGAAAGCAGCAGTGATGGCTGTCTGAAATTTTTGTTGTTTGTATTCTTTTTTCTCAGGAAAATATAACCTTTTGAGTTCCCCCTCCCCCAGATCTTCCCTTAAAGTGGTGATTCGCTTCCATAAAATTGCAACGTAATATATAACTTTTGGATAGAGTAGACAAGGTACCAGTCAAAAGTTTGAAAACACCTTATTCAATGATTATTTACAGATTTTGCAAATTGTTGACTCACACTTGAGTCAACAGAATTATGACAAATATTGATTGAACTATTTGAGAAGCAAAATTCTTCACAGCACCCATTGCAATAATTCTAGTAATCATCATAATTCTCAGTCAGATTGATATGAATGATACTTTATTCATGACTTTCGCTTCACAACTGTGCATTTTCAAGTTTGATGAAACTTTCAAGTTTCTAGTTTGATTTTCTTGACCTGCAAATGTTTTTGAAACCATTGGAATTTGAAGGCATACCCATACTTTTGACTGGTACTGTATTTTAGCCCACAATAATTGGTAGTCCTACAGAAAGGGGCTAAAAAGTACCATGGGACCTCTGGAGTCAAATTTTGCCCCTAAAATTATGTCTCTAAAGAACCAGTCCAAGTGCATACCCTGACCTTGATCCAAAGTCATCTTGGGCTGGACTTCTAACAGGTGACACACGAAGGTCAAAATTTGGTCTGACCAGGCAAACCTCTTCTTTTATAAAATACATATTGACTCAGTTTGTGTTCTTTGCTTCCACTCTCTCCATTTGATAAGTCTGACACACATTTCCAGAGTTCTGAACTTTTAACGTCAAACTTATTTCCAAATCTGGCATAGACATCTATGATTGTACTGTATTCACCTGAGCCCTTCAACGGTAATATGGTAGGGTTGCAATTTTTGACAAAGAAACCCAACCAAATGTGACCTCCGTACAACTTGGTGGATACAATGTTCCTTCCAGTGTACGGTTAAACTTTACACGGCACGGAAAATAGTATATCAGCCATGAGAACATTATGGCATTTAGGGCAAGGAGCTGGTTAGCTGACACACTGATATAATTAGGTCGTAATAAATAAAAAAGTCGATGGGGAGCGAGGGTGCCTCCCAACTATGGCCATTAGAGAAACCACATAGGATGCTTATAATGAAAAAAGTCACCTGTCTTCCTGGAAATACTCGCTTTCTCTTTTTCCAGCTCAGCCTCATGCACATTTATCTAGTGTCCTACTTACAAAGTCATTCTTTGTGCTAAAGTCTAGAAACCTGACCCTTAAAAATATAAAGATTACCAGGTTGGTTGTTGACTCAAGCCAGCCGTAGTACATTTGCTCAGCAAGGGCAGAAAACTCACCTCCCACAATGCTACAGTTATTTATGGCATTAACATTTCACTTTTTTGTTGCAAAGAATCTGTTCAGACGATATCTTTTCCTTGTCAAAATCGGTAAAGCCGTCTGTTTCGTCGCCACAAACGTTGCCGCGATTCGCCCTACCTGCTGTTCATCTTGGCGACAGGCAATGTGCATGAGCGGGTCGTAATGAGTCAGGCATCGGGGTTTTAATAAGCCGAGCTTTACCCGCAGATCCCTCTGTGATTTGCATCCATGTCGGACACGAGGCGTAAAGCGGCGTGATTGATTCATGGCTCGTCCCGTATCGCGGCGAGGGAGGGGAGCGAAAGCTCGAGGAGGGCCGCAGATTTATTATGGAGCTCGGCGACAAAAGGAAGGAAGAGAGTGTGCATATGTTAATCCGCTGGCTGAACGATGATCAAAGACTGGAACAAGCTGAGCCCTGCTGATCGCCTCGGGGCAAATGATGCTCTCCAAGCAGCTGGGAAAGCGTGCAGATAAAGAGTAAACAGATACCTCGAAAAATCAATAGCTAAGGCTCGGGTCGTGGCTCGGTGTGGAGTTTAAAGACAGCCCGAGAACCGCCGGATGCTTTTTGGGGGGCGGTTTGAGCAGAATTCGGCCCTCGCAGTAGTGTTGTATCCAAGCTTGAGAGGTTCAATTCAAGGTTAAAAAAGACATCATGGAAAAATCCATTTTAGTTCTAACATGTGATTCATGGGCAGTTGCATGGAGAGAGGATGTGGCGTGTGCTCATTTGGATTTCAAAGCAAGTGGGGTTTTCTTTTCAAGTGTCAAAAACACGCTGCGTTGGTCCCCATTGTTCTTTATACATTATCCCACCTTTTTCTGCAGACTGACCCACAGTATTCCCCAAAGATGTCTTACCTGGGGTACCAGCCACTGATGGCAGCTGCGGGAATATGTGGCTTCCTAGTGATCTGGTCCCAGTGGCTCATTTGTCGCTGGGAAATTCAAAATGTATATCTTGGTGAACATGTGATTCACCCACATGTCAACATGTAAAAATGCGGAAAAACAAGCACTTTCCCTTTGATCAAAACAGTCAGCCCTCCTTGTCATAATGCGAAATATCTAAAAAAAAAAATAAAAAAAATCTGTCACTATTCTGTTGATTATGAATTCATGTCTTTGTTTTCCACTAGCTAAATAATTACAATTACTTAGCTCTTTACCCTCAGGCTTTGGCATCTTTTGACTTCCTCTACTTCAGTAGCGGATTGTTTTTCTGATTAGTCACTTTGTTTAATCTACTAACGATGGCATCCCCTCAGGCTAAATGCCTGATTCGGCTTACCAGTTTATTTATTCATTTGTGCTTTTGACGTGTTAATCTGCATAAATGGCGCAGCGCTCCATCAGGACCCCAGTAGGTCTCGCCGCACCTGTCAATTACAACAAATCCGAGACTGCCTGAATCAGCCACCCTGGACTCTGCACCTTGATCGAGGTAGAAGTCAGCCTGTCAATCCGCTCGGATGTGCTCTGTATTGTCAGGGAGACGTTGATATTCCGCCTTTTATCACCGCCCACAGTCTGCAAATGTAATTGAGTACAACTGCTGCTAATTGAGATTGATTGAGAATATTCATCGCTGTATATAAATAGACAACACAGGGTGGTTCAGTCACACTTTTTAGTCGCGGCGCCTGGGAAAAATAAAATCATAACTTGTGCCCCTTTCTTTTTCTTGCATGACGTACCGTAACATATTTTAGTGGGAGAACAAAAAATCTTATAAACCCTAAAAACATTTGGCCTAAAAATAACATAATCACGGGGAAAAAATATGGGCAGACTCAATATTTAGGTCAATTTGCCGACATTTTCTGGGTTATTTCACACTAAACAACTCCCTAAAAATGGGTCCTTTTTTTTTATTTTTTTTAATACAAAACTACTTCAAAATCTGGGTTACAAAAACCAACCCAGAATATGTGGTCAATTTATATTATATATTTATTAAAAATTGGACTGGTCATTTTTTGGTCCATAAATGGGTATAGTTTTGACCCAGCTCTTTCAGGAATGTGTACATTTTTTTTGTATGCACACTTTAAAAAATGTTGAGTTAAAAATACCCAAATAATGGGCCAATGCATTATATGCACTTTCAAAAACAGTTGGAAAAATAACACAATTTTGGGTCAAAATTGACCAACCCAATATTTGGGAGAATTCGACCCAATGTTCTGGGTTGTTTTCAGGAAAACAACCCCTACCATGTGTCGTTTTTTGTCAGGTTCAGTCAAGCCTAGAACATTTAATAAACTAAACACAAGGAAGGAAGACAAAAGGCTCGGGCTCTTTTTACTCACGAGGAGAGTGACAGATGTCTTCAGCTACAGATCTACCATTTTGATACACATCCATTTTTTAATTCATTAGGATTGGCCCTAGTTACAAAGCCATTTGCTGTACTCAAGGGTCATGGGAGACATATACAGACACATACATGGAATTAATTTTTTAAATCTGCACCAAGCTGGAGTCTCCCAAGTAAGAGGATCACCTGTAGCATTTGCCGAGGTCTTGTGTGATGTCATGAATGATCACAGTTTGGATTTTGATTATTTTTGTGCAAGCATACGATGTTTACTCGGGCAATATTGGTCTAAATCATATGTCAAGCTCCGGTCCTTGAGGGCCTTATTCCTTCCTGTTTTCCAGGTTTCTCTCCTCAGAACACCTGCTTCAAATGATTAGCTTTTACTTTTTAGATTTTACTTATATGTACTTTGTTTCCCATTTGTCTTTGTCATGCAGTGCACCATTTATTTCAGGGTCTTTCACAATTTTTCTTCCTGTAAAATTGCTTGCATCGCCACCGAGACATTTTTTGCTTGGGTCGACCAGCTCAGCACAAAGGACCATTGTTATGTCGCTGTATATGCGTGTGGAAAAAAAGTAAAGCATTATTTTAGGTCCAATGTGGGGTTACATCATTTGTTCAAATATGCGCCAATGTTGAAACAATCGTTACGTGATACTTAGTTTCAAATTTTAAAATGTAAAAGTTCTGTTTTTTTTTTTTTTTTTTTTTAGTGAAGATGTAGCTTTTTGTTTTGTTACCAAAGTTTTGACACAAAATCATTACCCGCCGTGGTCATAGAAGTGAGTCGTCAACAGACAGATGTCAAAAGAGTCCAGCTGATCCCTGATAGTGGAGCCTGCCAATTAGCTTTATCCTAAATAAAAATAAAAATAACTGGACAGTTGTAGCTTTATCATTTAAAGTAGCACAGAGCATTTAGCCCTGCAGACGCACTGATGCAAATCCTCCCAAATGAAACGAATGGGGAAATATCAACAAGCTGTGAGTAATTGCGCTTGATAAAAAATGCATGGCGGATGTTGTACAGCATTCGCTTCCCACAGATGCTAGCAAGTTAACTCTCATTATTTGCGCCGTGATAAAGTGCGGAGACTTTGCTGTCAAAGAAAGCAATGCATTCGGTTCATCTAATAAAGTCTACTGCCTACTACGCACTTGCTGGTGATTCATTTGCAGTGCTTTGTTACAGAAGAAATATTGTTACTGGCTGCAGCAATTAATTGTCTCTATTTCTGCTTTGACACTTGTCTTTGTCGTTAAAAATCCCTGACACCTAGTTTGAATGTTTTATTCATTCTCAGATTCAATTTATATACAAGTATGGACGTGCTTTTTCAGAATGTTTCACACTGATAGCTCCCATTGCACACTTAAAAAGAAGAATTTGTTTAGTTCTTCAATGGTATACTGTGGATTATATTATTAGTTTTAGGCAGTAATAGTTTACTCTTTCACTCATAATTCAAGCCTATCTCTTTTTTTTTTCTGTCACCTGCGTACCAGCGGTGTGGATGAGCTAGTGATTCGATGTGACATGCAAAACAGCTGTTTGGCTCCCAGAAATCTGAATAATAAAGATGACGACACGGCAGCTGTCAAGTGGCGAGCGCAGCGAGGGAGTCAAATCCCACAAACCAAAAACACTAAATTATGAGGGTGGTTTCATGGCGAACAACAGAGTTTCTCTTTTGCTGCAGCTGAGGTTTTTCAGGCACTTTTTAGGAATAATAAAAACATGGATGGAAGACTGTCATGTCTAGTTTAGGGATCATATTTAATAATGAACTATGAATCCACTATAAATGTGTTTTGTTTAGTTCAAGGAAGCATTCAATTATTTGTACATGCAGATTTTTTCAAAAAAAATACAATTTTTATCATAATAAAGTATATAAAAATAAGGTATATACAGGCAGCTGGATGGAACAGTGGTTAGCACATCTGCCTCACAGTTAAGGGACCTGAGTTTGAATCCAGCTGGCTCCGGCCTTTCTGTGTGGAGTTTGCATGTTCTCCCTTAGCCCGGTGGGTTCTCTCCAGCACTCTGGCTTCCTTCCACACTCTAAAAACATGAATGGGAGGTGTACTGGACACACTAAATGGTCCGTCTCTGTGTGCACTGCAATTGGCTGGCAAGCAGTTCAGGATATCCCCCGCCTACTGCCCCAAGTCAGCTGGGATAGGCACCAGCAAGCCTGTGAGGATAGGCAGGTCTAGACAATGAATGGTGTTTATACAATATTGCAAGATCAAATACTAATTATTTGTTTTATTTTAATCTCTTAACCTTGTGTATTTTTTCTAATTTTTTTTGAGTATATGAGATCAGAAAGATTACACAGCTGTATGGGCAGACTCTATGCCGGACTGAAAGAATGCCATGACTACATGTTCCTGTAAGATCTGCTCACCATCTTGGATTGTTCTTGAAATAATTACTGCAACAAGAGAAAAGCCACCTTGTTATGACAGAGATATTTAGGACAGGAGACTTTGGAAATGTGCGTGTTGTCCATGCAGATGTAAGGATCATTAGCAATTCAGGACGACAAAACCCCTCCCTCACTTTTCAATACGGGTTAATGCTTGTGGCAGTGAACTGACGTCAACAGCTGTTCTCAAACAAGCCCTTTGATGACTCATTGACAGCGGGAGCTCCCGATTACCACATTCACTAACTGGGGGAATGTCAGCATCTGTGCTCGGCTCAGGCTGATCACACTCCCTCCGTAGCTACCAGAAGGAGCTCGTGATGAAATACCTCCGGTGTTAATGGATGTGAGAGCAATGGTGACCCTTCTCCAAAGCGTGGGTTCTCTCTCGCCATTAAAAAAAAAAAAAAGTCTTCGCTTTGCTCTGGATTGGAGCCTTGGTTCCCTTCATGCCACTGGGACTTGCCAGTCCAAGGTAATTGTTCACCTCGCCTGCCCCTCCGTCTCAGAGGAGCGCCTGTAGAGGACACTGATTTGGGAATGGAAGGAAAACACACAGACAAGTAATGATTAGGTTATTAGCACCAAGCTAATTATCTTGGTGTTCTGTCAAAGCAGGAAGTGCATGGAAGCCATGTTGCAAGGTGAGCAGCGGTGGAGTGTTTCTCTCCTCCTTCCCCAGGCTGGGCCGCAGGGGTGGCTCCCTCGCTTGGGCTCTTTCCCTGCGGCTCCCCCCCCAAGCCTGCTGTTCAGGTCCTGGTGACATCTGCTCGTAGCATGCCTCGTCCTCCCCGCACACCCCCCTCTGAGGCCAAAGTCCCCCCACGCATACATAGGCATACCCCCGCACGTCTCCCTGTGCAGATGTTGCGGTCCCCGGGTCCTGCCCGCGCGGAGAGCATCAGGCGTGTTTGATGTGTGATGAAACAGAATCGGGCGAGCCACTCTGGGGCTCTGGGAGCAGAGGAGGTGAGGGAAGGATATCAGGAAAGATGGGCGGAAAGAGGGAGGGGGGGGTACAGAAAGGAAAGGGGTGTTGGGACGGGTCTCATTACAATATTAACCAGAGGCCAAACACAGAGCGCAAGGTTACACACTGTCCCTCCACTGGAGGTCGGAAACCTCAAGAGGAAGAAGAAAGGGCGAGATAGCTACTGCATATGAACTCATTCATACTTCAAATGGATGTTTGACTTGTTTTGCTGTCATTGGCAGTCACTGATGAATTTATTTTGCACTAGTAACGTAAAAATACTTTGTTGAGTTCTATAGCTGTCAATGGTATTGAATGAGTTAAGAGGAAACAAGTGGTGACATATATTGGATATAAGTTAAATTAGTTAATGACAGACCAGTCAACATTGGTAAAATATTATACGTTTATTTTAAAAAGGAGTTTAACCCTCAGAGAGGAAAGGTTAGACCAAACTAGACAAAATAATGTCTTTGGGCATCTCGAAGAGAACCCAAAAAGTTTTCTTCGCAACAATAAGCCCTGTGTGCTCACACTAATATTTACCTGGAATTCAGATTAATATTGAATTGTCAGTATATGAAATAAGACGATGAATCCACCTGTTTTAAATACTCTCAGGGGGCGGTCATTTAGTCAAAATAATGTCACAGTTGCTCAGGGAATGCCCAATCATGGCTCACCTGTTTTCAGAGTTTGGTCATTTGCAAGCCGAGCCGTGATTGGTTGTTACCCGAGCCAAAGATTAATTCTGAGGACAGCAAAACCTAAGTTAAAAGACAAGAATTGGGGGGAAATTTGGAAAGGAAGCAGTATTTAAATACAAGCAGATTAGTGTAAAAGACTGCCAATAAAAGGATGGAAAAAAAAGTACAGTTGATGAGCCGGCGTGCGTTTTCTCTCTTCTTCCTTTCTTCCTCCAAGATGTCTTCCTTGCGTCTATTCCCTCATTTACTCTTGCATCCTTCCGCCTCAGCTCGCCCCCTGTGCGGTATGTTAATTCTTGTTGTGAAAGAACAGCAAATGACTAACAATGCAGAGGAGGGTGATGATGATGCGATTATGATTACCACTTAGAGCGGGCAGTGCTCGGCGCACCTCAAGCGAGGAAGTTTGAAAAAGAGGAAGTGGGTGAGGGAGCGCTAACGGGGGATCAGGTGAAGTGATGGATAGGTTAGCAGTTAAAGATCAAAGTGAAAAACAAAGGCGGATTTCAAACGGGCCCAGAGAGCTTGGCAACAGACCCGCGGCTCCTCTGATAATACTTAGATCTATAAATGTTTCGTCTTTTATTTATTTATTTTCTTATTTATTTTTAAAATTATTCATCGCCATAATAATTTGGGCCTAACAAGCACTTGAGGGAGACGGCTTCCTTTTGCATCTCTCTCCCCCCGTTTCTTTAGTTCCCCGCTCTGTGGTGCACAGAGCTTGGGGATTTGGGGGCACTATTAGAGAGAATTTCTTTTATTTGCTGCTAATGAATGATATGCATAAGACTATTTTTCTTTTTTCTTGTGTACTTTGTGGGGGTAACAGCGAGGATTGGGGCAGGAGCTTGAGAATTGTACTCTTTTTCAAGGCTTTGTTCATTTAACCCTCTTCTTGCCTTCCGAATGAGACTACTCGGTTGTTATTGTCGCTTTGCCCGATTTCCAATTCAAATATGCTATCGTACTTCGCTTGCCACCCGCAATATGGCAAAGTTTGACTTTGTTTTGCAGTCTTTGGTGCCCTCTGTGTCGAAGAAATACGGGGTAATTGGATCGTAAATATATGAGCTGCACAGCAGGTCTGTAAACATCTCTGAGAAACAACCGCACAGTCATTGTTCTTTATCGTTCTTATCGGCCCCTTTCTTTAACGGCCACATGCTGCAAATCAAACCAGTTTACAGCAGCATTGTTTTATTCAGCCTGCACAGCCAAAACGGGATTTTCGCTGCACTCTACTCCCGATTCACGTACGACTAACGTTAAATCCAAACATCCCCATTTGGCTATGATTATAAATGCCATTGTGACTGCACCGTTCCCTTGTTTTTCATGGTTAATTAGGACCGGAACCCCACCCCTGTAAATGAATTCCATGAAATAGGATTTGCCCCCTAACAGACATTATACATGCATAAATACTGTATGAAATGTGTTTAATAAAACCTAGCCTACCTTTCTTACTCCATTCCCAGTGATTTCCCAACCGTAATATGGAGGATGAACAGGCATACATGTGTGTCTTTTTGGGTGCAAAAGATTCTCTCCAGAGCTGAAGTTGTCATGGTGTAGCGGCCATAGCACATTGATTAGGAGGACAGACAGGCGCAGTTTACAATGCAGCATTTGTATGATCCTAATTCATTTTATTTGAGTTTACAAGCTAATTCAACACATGTGCACCACTTAATTCCCTTGTACTCCTTCCCACACAGTGACAGTTGAGTCAGGTCAAACAAAAATAACTCATGCATACAGCAACTTTTACTGTAATAGAATATCACAATCAAGCCGATGAGCTCAGCATAAAGTCTAGTAAATGTACTCTAGAAAGTTACCAGGTTCTCACATGGATATGAAGGATCAGCAACTGAGGCTGTTTTCAAGTGCACAGTTCGCAGATCTGTGATAGTCCTACACTTCCTTTTAACTGCTCCTTTCATACACCAATTGTTAAAGGAAATAAGAGGAGGGCCCACTTTGAATGACGTTGAATCAAGTCAGCTGTTTTCACGGTCTGGCCCTCCCCAGTGCAGATTTAGACCACACCTTGCTCAAGACTTGCACTGGGAACGAAAATATAGCCCATAAACTCTAGTTTGAGTCATTCGTGCGTACGTGTTGAGAAGCAGGACACATACTTTAAGTGTGCTCTTTGCCGGTGTAAACATGGCCTTATAATGACCTCCCTCCTGACTGAAAAGAGCTTCTCCTCCTCGTCCGTCCCTCCTGTCTGCTTTTTTTCTTTCTCGGTGTGATGTGCGCATCAGCTCAGGACCCCGGAAACTTTGAAGTTTCCTCCCTGCCACCTTCGGCCTAAACCAGCGGCTTCAGATGGGAGTTGGCGGCGGCGTGATTGTCTCCCTTTGGAATGTGTTGCAGGGGAGCTTGCGTGATGAATGTTTAAGTAGTGGCGATAAAGCTGAGCTTCACACGCTGAGAGTCATGCCAGAGGCTTCCCGCATCGCCGGCCAGGAGGGGGCCAGTTCAGCGCTGGCCATAATCTTCCAGTGGGCTATTTTGAATCAAGCATCAGGCAAACGTAGGTCTCAAGGTTGACTGAAGACTTTTGATGCAAAGAATCACACTGATTCTTGTGTTGTTTACTAATTGACTTTTCTTTACGCACATGGCGCAAAACCTACTCGCGCGCTGAGGATCTGCGGTGATATTTAATTAAATATGATAAATGACCATTAATTAGTAAACGGCACAATTCCTTCATCTACATATTACATGAGTGTTTAACTTTTCATCTCATGGCAGTGATGTCTACACATGCTCAAGGCTGAATTAAAAACTACTGCAGACGACTCAATTAGACCAACACGGGCGCCGATCGCTCTCAGGTGTAACTTATAATATGGAATCGGTGTGTTTGTGTGCTGCCGCACAGCTTGTTAACCGTCCCCTCCAACCTACCCTCAAACCCGGAACATCTGTGCCGAGGGTGGGGCTGATGGCACGCCACATGGGGAGGCCCTCCTCACCCTCAGTCTGCCAGCCCACCTGACTGCTGCTGTGGCAGCCCAGCCCAAGGCAAGACCACAGGCTAAGGCCTCTTGTGACCACCCAGCAGGGCCTGCCATTCTCCCAAAGCCCATTAGAACACCCTGCTCCCACCCCCAAACCAACGCAGTGACTCTGCTCCCAAGACGTCATCGCTCAGTTGTTTTCTGCGGTTTGATTTTCTTTTGTTTAATTCCATTACTGCCTTTCTGCAGTGGCTCTAAATCCCCCTCAGATTTGTGGCTGCTTCTTGGAATGTCGGCGGGATGATAACATCTGGGTGGGTTTACATAAATCAGAGGTGTCAGTTTAACAGATTAATTGTGATTATTTATATATTTTTTTTAATGACGTTGATCTAATTTTTTAATCTCTAACTTTATGATGCTGATTAGAGAAGTTTTCATGCATAGGGATTTTTGTGCTTGAGTCGTTAGGGTTTGAAAAACCAAGGTCAATCACATCCTGAGGTGGATGCTGATTGGCTGTCATTGTGTTTGGCATAACATGATAGGGTTCTTTTGTGGCAGGGAGGGCAAATTCGGGACCAGAAGAAAGAACCAAAAAAGACATGCCATGGCGGGCACTTTTGTTAAAGGTAGAGTGATATGTATTCTTCATAAAAAGGACTTTGTTTGCCACAGAAGCAGCTCGAGTTTAGCTTACCACATAAAAGCAAAGCACTCAGTCTCAACAACAGCCACAGCTAACAATAACAACAAAGACACAAATGTGAACAACAGCAACATTCTTTGCCAACATAAACTCAAAATTCAATTAATTAAAATTTAACAAAAAACTCTCGCTGGTTGAGAGGTTTTTGTTTTAAAACATTATAGGTCAGATTAAAATGAGATTAATCAAATCAATTAATTACAGATTTTAGATAATCTTTTCAATCCCTTGATAGCACAAACATGAACACTAAAATGTCACAACAGTATTATGAGACTCGCTGTTAAATTTGTCACGGAAGAAAAGGTAAATATTTAAACTGGCAACAACAAAAAGTATCTTCTATAGGCCGTAGTCAACAAATGAGTCTCAGGAGTGTCGGAGCTCGTCAGAGGCGAGGTGAAACAGTCTCGGCGCGTTCTGTGATCTCACATTCGAAAAACTTCCTTGATTCATTGGTAATTTAAATGAAAAATGGCTGAGCGGCCCTACACTACATTTGCAATCATTCGCTGATTTAACATATGAGATACAGAAATATCAGGAGAGCAATCTGTTGAACCGCAGTCGCCGATGCAATTTGTGAACGTGAGTTTGCGAAGCGTGTTGTAATGATTCAATTTATAATTAATCATATTTGATTCGCCAGATTGCTATAAAATTGCCGAGTGAAATTCCTTGGGCGTTGGGAATTTTTTTAAAGCATTAACAATTTATGATCCTTGATGCATATGTAAACTGTAGTAAATCCATTGCCTTGAATATTGATTATCCCTAAATTAAAAATGCGGTTTGATAAGAGAGTTTGTAGCTATTTCTCTCCAATCTCCCACTGTGCAACAATTTTATTTCTTAAATTTGGGACCTGCGTGCGGTTTTTCTCAGCATGCTCCTCAGACTACTAATTAGAGGGCTGTGGAGCCCTTTAATGAGCAGGTCATTAGCTCTGATTAGGATGTGCTTAATCAGGAGGAATTAAAAGGCAAAACCCATCATGTTGTAAAAGGGCGATGTTAAGCCTCAATGAAAACAGCTAGTTACTCTCCTGAGAGGGTCATACTGTAAACAAACAATCCTAAGAGCACACTTCCACGCACACGTACACAAAAATCGCCTTAGGCACAGAGATCAGTATCTGTTCACAGTTTTTATCCAGGATTATGCCTATAGAATGCTTACCTAGTAAGTTTTTTTGTCATCTGAGCCGCTAAATATGCCTTTGTAAACATGGAGGTATCATTTTATGACTGTAGTACATGCAATCATATTTGGGTGAAGGTTGGGTTATTGTCAAAATTCTGATTTTGAAACAATCAGAATACTTCCATTTATTCGTTGTAGCAAAGGCCGCAATGTGAATTTTCGTAACTTGATTGAAACCTTCAGACGCATAGACGTGATTTCCGCTTCTTGTGTTCTACTGTAAATAAAACTCATTATATAAAAGTCATCACTTTCTCTCTCAGTCCAAAAGTGTGGCTGAGTTTTGCTCAGGGTATTACGCTTGTTTACTTGCCATTCATAAACCTGCATTTTTAAAATGTATTGACTGCATGTCTACACGGTTATTCGCAGCCATTGACAACATTACAAGTCAAAAATCTACTTTGACTAGGTTGGCAGTGAATGAGGTAATGTAGGCAAAATCAGCTCAACTAATTAGTAGGTTTAACAATTCTGTTTTACATATTTTATAATACAGGTCTGTTTTTGGAAATTTCAATATATATATATTCTATAGGTATATAGGTTGTATAGGTTTGTATTGCATTTATATGTAAACACACCCAAAATGGTTCTTCAGTTTTCGCTTGGCATCTGTGAAAACATCCTGGTTTGACTGCGCATAAAGTCCATTTTTAGCCTGCTGAGCCATTTATTTATTCATTGTACATTTCGAGCAAATGCCGGGGAAGCAGTTGAGATAAAACCCTCTCTTCCACACAGTTTGACATGCGCCTTTTTTTAACCCGTTTTCCAAGCGCTTTAGCGAAAGTCTCGTCTTTTAACAGCTGTTAAACTGTTGAACTAAAACATAGTTTTCAGCCATTTATCTTGACGCCGTTCGACGTTTTCTTTGTAGGAGAAGTTGTTCAGTGCAAATAGAAGATCTGAATCTCCATTTCCCTCAAGTTGAAATAGTTGTCAGAAAGCATTTTTTTTTTTTTTTTGCTAATGTGTGCGCTGGGATAAAGGAGCAGGAGGAAAGAAGATGGCAGGGCGGCGGGGTGTTGCGCAGGTGTACGGTGAACGTGACAGAAAGGTACACAGATGGAAACGGAGCGGTATGAAAGGAAATCACGGAGAGAGACTTGGGGTTGCGGGCCTCACTATAAATCATTGTAGATTACGAAGCCTGTGGAGATCTTTTGAGTTGTGTTCCTCCTCTCTCTGCTTTTTGTTTGACATGAGAGCGAAGGAGGTAATCCACAACGTTCAGGGGTACACAAGCGCTGCTCCCATCTGGGCTTTGAACCTTTTGCTCACCTTTCGCTCCGTCTCCCGCGTGGAGCCGAATATCGGAGCACGTCAGACAAAGAAATTAAAGATGGCAGTTTACAGGGAAACACTCGGCGCTTTTGGTACCTGACAAATTGATTTAAAAGGATGAAATACGTTCCCCGTCCCACCAAAGTATTCCCTGTCACCTTTTAAAACATATTTACCTCTCCGTCTGTTCCGTTTGTCACTTTGGGAACGTTTGCATACCCCGCACTTCTATCTGTTTGCATATTGTAGTCAGACTCATTCATTTTTTATGGCTGCATTAGAGATTCTTTGCCGCTATCGCTATCAGTGAGGGGTAATTTTTTTTTTCCTTGTTTGCATGAGCCATTACGCAGAGCCGCATGGAATACGAGCGTGTTTTGAAAGTGCTCTGCCTGCCGTGTGTGTTTTCAAAAGCAAGGCTCGCGACTGTTCTTTTGTTGCTTCACAGCTGTCCCACATTTGGGATCAGCCACAATTCCCCAGGCGCTAAAGGGTTTTCACAAGGACTGCTAATTGGCTATAATCTCCCTTTTAAACTTGAAAGCCAGCAAGCTTCCACCCTGGCAGTTTAAAAGCAATTAATGCAAGAAACACCAATATTTCTGGTCACAAGAAATTTGCGGCGTCTTCCTGTGGTTTCCTCTTGTCTGAGCTCTCATCCTTGACTCCTCCTGCATGCTAGGCCCTGGTGTAAACAGCTACTCAGTATAGCGCGGCCTTCTGGGGACCGGGCGTAACGGAGGGATTTGGTCTGAATCTTGAAGTGTCCGTGGGGATGATGGCGGGGTTCGGGGAACCAAGGGCTTTGCTTCTTAGGCGCTGATGAAATAATAATGCTCCGAGTTGGCGAGGCTAAAATTTGCACATGAAAATCCTCTCCCTTCGCACTCCTTGCATCTAATGCGCCGCCGATGACAATCCCTGCCTCTCACAGTTTATATGCAAATAAGTTCTCTCAGCTCGCGCCTCCTCAGAGAGTCGCCCAGCCGAGGCGAGCGATAGAGAAAGAAAGTAGAAGACACAGAGTGGGGCTTTTTTGTTATGTTTTGTTTGTGTTTGTCTTGTTTATTTTTAAAAGGATTTTTAAAAGATGATAATATATTTTAATTTTTCCCTTTCATTTTTTTTCCCTGAAAGTCACTATGCAGATTTCTCAGAAGAGTTTGAAAAGCTAGACTTTTCTATTGACTTTAATTGGAACATAATAACAGTAGTCTAAGTGTTTGTGTGAAGTCAGAAATGGTTGTATAATGGCGAACAAAAGTGACTCATCTTTCCCACAAGAGTCTCCTCCGCTCATGCCTGATTAATATTCTTTTTCGTTATGAATCTTCTCTCGTCTGCATATTTCATCCTTTCTCGACAAATTTGGGAATTTACTTGAAAAGCTTTTTGTTTGTGAAACAAAGTGAATTGAAAATACTTTTCTCTAGCGTTCTGAGTACTTTGAAAGAATGGTGGAATGTAACATTTTGCGTCCGAATAAGCACGTCGCCATCTTTGTGTCAAAAATTGCCCGCTAGAACAGTGGTTTTCAATTATGTGAAATATTTCCCAGCCATCCAGCTCAAAGCATTTTTGGATGGGGGGAAAAAAAAAAAGAATACTTAAAGGAATGCCTTGCCATCCAAGTTTGATTTATTAAACTTTGGAACTCCACTTATAGTGGTATCTTATCTATCTCTATATGGGTGTATTTTATTCAACAACTCGAGAAGACAGATCGTTTAACGTCATTCATTTTAGTTCTCGCTTCTCTATTGGAAAATCGTCATTGGTGACGATGCACATTCATAAAAAATTACGAACGAATGACTGAATGAATCTGTGTAAAATGTAACAAAATAAAGACATACAACAATTTGCAAAGAAGACACTGTAACACAACTTAGAAATAAGGTGTTTCATGTTCCAATTATTTCGCTCTTAATTTGAAAAACCTTGTACTGTTCCTCTAAGGTAGTTGTGCCAAACTCATTTTTTGCCACGGGCCAATTTATAGTTATGGTGTTCCCTGAGCTTTTATGAACTATAACAAATGTTATGTTCTTCCCATCGTATTATTACATATAAGCAACAAACTAATGGATCATTAGCTTTCAAATTAGTAGTCGAGAATAATAGTTTGTTCAAATATTGTTCCTTAGTTAAGTTACAATAAAGTTGTAACTTTAAAATGGATAACAAAATAAAATCATGCAAGATATTAGCCTTATTATTTCTTACACTACATTTTGAAATGTTGGTTCTAATTGACCAAAAACCATGTAAATTAATTAATCGATTAATTAATTAATCGGTTCTTTTTCACAATTTAGCACTGAGACCTGAAATGGTCCAGATCCTCAGAATTTCAGCCTCTTTAGAAAAAAGTCTAATTCTCTGAAATTCTCTAAAAGGGAGATTGACGATCATTTATAGAATTGAGATGATATGAATATTTACAAACATCATGTTTTAATTTGGAAAACACTGATCAAGAATAAAACCTATCTGCATGCTCCTTTTCTCATGTCTGCAAATTTAAACTTTTTTAAAAAATACAATTAATCGACAAATTGATTATTAAAATCATTGCAGCCCAACATAGAAGGATTTGGGGCTAGGCCTCTGAGTCACGGCCAGTTAGTTATAGCAAATGCATGCGGGACCCATGAGAGAACACAGCACAGAGGAACATGCCAATCACTTCCAAGCCCTGGGCATTTGTTTGTACAGCTCCACTTAAGCAACTTTTAGTTCATTTAATGATTATCTCACAGAATGAAATTGAAATTGAAATTTAAGTCGGTTAAATCGACTTTAAAAATGGGTCAACTAAAAATCACCATTTTCCACACTGAAAGTTTTTGCAGCCGTACACAGTGACTTTGAGGACACTATTACTAGTGTAATGTACATAATAGTATGTGAGAACTAAATGGGAGTTAATATTTGTTGACCTTAAATGTAATTGCTAGCATGCTAATGCTGATCACCATTGCTAAATGGTTAACAGGCAGATTTTGATGGTCTGGTATTTCATATGCATAGAAGATATTGCATATTGATTACTTCTAGTCACTTCAATCACGTTCAATCTTAGTAGATGGTTTGAAAAAAATAATAACTAGGGGGCAGTGGGAGTGTCGCTTGCCTCGTGAGACGTTAACTCATGAATTAACGAAATGTTAAGAATTTGACTTGTATGCTTACGCAAATCGTAAAGAAGGTGGTGGGGCACATTGGCTAGTGCCGACCCTGGGCATCAGTGTCAACGATAGTCACGAGGCAGGCCGTGCTTTTCTCTGGACCGGAGGAAGAAAGACTGAAGCATGCTAACAAACATGATCATCACCGTGGCCATGTATACGAATGTACTGCTCAGGGGAAATGCTGCCTCCTGTCAAACAGTAGAAAAGTGACGCGCGTGTGCGTCTGCATACCCCCCTCCCCTCCCCCCCGCCCCCGACCTCCCTCCAGTCTCGGCTTACGGTTTCTCTTCCTTCACCCCAGCCTCCATCTTCCCCTTGCTCCGTTCCTCAGTTACACTCCATATATTCATGAATGCCTGTTTATCATGAAAACTTATGCATTAAAATAGAGGGAGGAATAGGGGAAAACAACAACAACAAAACAAACAGGGTGAATGCTGATGGGGGTTTTGTCTCGTCTGGGTGCAGCCCGGTCCTCGGGGGACGTGCGCAGGAAGGCCCCGATTCCGCCTCGCTTTACTTTTCATTTGTTTGTTTTCTCTTTTAGTCCTTCTTCTCACCCACCTTCCTTCCTTGGTTTCCATCATTCATCTCCCCTTTGCTTGAGCCTTCACTTCCCCCTCACCCGCTTGCCTTTCTCTTCTGTCTCCCCTTCACAGTGTCAAAACCAGTTACAGGCAGAGGAGCTTTCCTTCTTAAATAATTCACAAGTTGATTAATAGACTCACAAGGGTATAATTAGGCAGGGGAGAGACAGTGGCTAGTGTAACCAGTACAGTGCTTAGGGGAATTAGAGAGCAGGGTTATTGAGGAAATGGAGAGTACCAGTTTAAAAAAGAAAGAAGAAAGAAGGGGGAAAAAGTGGAGGCAGTGGTGGACTCATGGAAGGATGAAGCAGCAGGGGGAGGATGAGGAGGCAGAAGAGGTGGTGGTTATGGGGGGGGGGGGTGTAGAGTGGGCGGGTGGAGTGGGGGGGGGGGTACCTCTTTCTGAAGCTATGTGTTGGAAATGAGGCAGCCTCTCCAGGAGCACGGAGCCCGGCGTTTGTTTGATGTGGAAATTGGACAGTTTGAATCCGTCTCCTTTAATTTTTCACAACTAACACGGACCCCATGGGCACCTCACATTCTTCTTATAGGATATAAATTAGATTTGTGTGTGCCTGTGCGCACGAGTGTGTACGCGTGTGTTCTGTCAGTTTTTAAACCTCCTTTTTGTCTTTAACTTTTACAAATAAACCAGGTACCCCGCTGAAAGGAGTTGCAGTTTTTCACCCGATGTTTGTCACGCAGTCAGTCATCAGCATAAAACTTCACTTATGTTGCCTCTAAGGCATCTTTTGTATTCTGAAAGGGATGTGCTAGGCGCTGGCAGGCCGGTCTTCAAAACAAACAAACAGAACAATGGATCAACAGATCTCTCCTCTCAGTTCAGACAACATATTTCTGTTGTGGTGATCTCTGTCTGCCTCGCTTTTGCTGTTAAAATAAAATGAAAAGAGCCAAGAGAAACGCACCTCGACAGGTACAACGCTCTTGCTTCTCGGGCTTGTGTTTTGCTTTGCCGTTCCTTTCCTGGTGAGCTAAAGCAGTCGGATTGGGTACACAGTGCTGCTTCTTTGGCTTTGCTCTATTTATTTCACTGTTGATGCCTCAGATTGCTTCCCATGGTCCTCCATCTGCTGTGTGTTTTATCACACATTGGATTCCCCGGTATTCAAACATACTTATGTCAGTAATGAGTCCATCCATGTGCCCCATATATTGTATCTGCTCGGATGTCATTGCCTCAATTGGAGATGGACTGATCGGAAATCGAGGAAGCTGATAAACCATTCAGTTTCATTAAAAGGGGAAATATTGATTAAAAAAAATGCATGTGCTTTTCAGATTTGCATATTGATGCTTTATTTTAAACAAATGCTTTTTTTACTTGATTGCATATGGTTTGTGTGTGTGTTTATAGAGATTGTTTTTTTATTTCAGACATTTTCCTGTGGTGTAAAATTATAATAAAAAGGCCCATTTTTAGGTGTCAGAGGTTTTTCTGGACGCCGTCATCAGCGTGTCTCAAAAAGAAAGTTGAACGAAAACTCAAGTAAATAATTTCCTATATTTTTCATAGTTAATGAAGTTGTCCAAAATTTCAAATGTTAACATTTCATGAAAAAAAAAGTTGTCTAGTGTTTTCCGGGTCAGCAGGATTTCATACAATTAACAGGAAATAGAAAGGCGCCGAACCTATTTCAGCAGTAAAAAAATGAAAAGTAGGCCTCATTGCGCCAGCCATACTATTTTTAACGTACAATGAATATTTTTTAAAACACATTTTTCCACTCGCTGCGCAATGACATCCCATGTGCTCAAGGCTCAGGTAACGACCAATTGTGATTCAGTTTGCAACATTGCATGACCAAGCTGAAAAACAAGGTGAGCTATGATTGGTTGCTACCTGAGCCCTGAGCATGTGATATAATTTTCAGTGGACAGAATAATATTGCTGTACTGAGGCTAAAGAAAACAATCATAAGAGTTAGTTAGCAGATTTATGTGCAAAAAAGACTCTGAAATATCCAGATAATTATACTTGGCCCTGGATGTTATTGCTCCTCCAGAAAAACAATTGTAACACACAGGTATAAAATTAAGTGTTGCCTTTGTTACTTTGTGAGTGACTTTCTATTAAGAGTTTTTGATTCTTTGGTATAAATACACATAGTTTCGGGTCATATTAATCCAGAGATGTCATTTCTGTTTTTGAGAAATTAACATAAATTAGTGGTTAAAACAAAATATTGGATTTGGATGATACATCTTTTGGACACGTTTGGATGACTAAATACGCTCTGGGTCAAACTGACCGAGGGGCATGTTTCTTGCAAACAAACATAACAGGAGGATAAAAAAAAGAAAAAGCAAGCCATTTGTCAAAAGGCCAAATATCGGCACCAATCATTAGTCTATCCATAGCCTCTTTTGTCTCTATCAATCTCCGCTCCCCACAAATCTGACTGATGAAAAAAATCACTTCAGACATGCTGGATGATTTTCAGCTCAAACAAAAGTGTGTGTGTGTGTATATTGGCTAAATCACTTCTTTTCTCATCTGTATTTTGTATTAATGATCCTCTCCGTACCATGCAATTGTCCTCCCTTTGTTGTCCCTTGCAGATGACTAATGACTTCTTGAGATCTTTTTCTGCATCTCTTGGCTATGCGGATACCCCGCCACCAGGAGGTGCTGAAAAGAGCGGGACCCCTCTGTGTTGATTTATTTATCTGTGTCTGGATTAAAGCCCGTATACCTGATGAAGGGGATGTCAGAGGAGCTTTGACAGCCACAGAGGCAGCAGAGTGTGTGCGATTTGGTTGCTGCACCGGCAGAAACAAGGAGTGTCGATGGCATCTTTGAAGTCTTGACAGACGAGAGCCTCTGAACATCCCCTTAATCTTGCCTTCCCTCAGAAAGGCGCGCTAGCAAGGAAGGTTCTGAGCGTGCTCGGCTCCCTGTTTGCCTTATTCTCTTAATGACACAAACCATTCATCGACCACGCATGATAGCATTTCATCTGGTATAATGTGCGCTGGCTGCTGACTTCAAACACCCCAGCACCTCCCCGCATTAAGCTAGCTGGAGACGGCAAGAGTTGGGACATGAACACGGCAGGCTTTTGCGATAGCGGCTTGATGGGATGTCTGTGTAGTGCGCGCTGTTTGATTGTGCTGATTGTTTTCGTGAGCCCACCAAAAGCAAATACAAAGAATCTGCCGTGTATGATTGTCTGGAAATCAGATCACTGGCGAGCCAGATATGTTTCGCACCCGAATGCACTGTCTGCCTCAAGTTCTTCGCGGTGCTTTTAATGACCCTTGAACTTTGAACTGTTGCCGTTAGTCCATGCTGCGAAATGGGTTTCAAAAAAGACCACAATGATGGAGAAATAAAACAAAATTGTTCAATTTCTATAACATCATCAACATGTCATGTGTCACACAGAATGTCAGTAACTAATAAGGCACTACAAGGAAGCATGGAACTGTATATACTGTAAATGAATTCATGGCCTTTTAAATGCTGTACCTGAATTTTCTAATCGCGTTTTCCCTTTATGATCAGATTACTTATTTCATATATATATATATATATATATATATATATATATATATATATATATACACACACACACACACATTGGTTGGAATACACTGTAAGAGAACGTACATAAGCGATCTGGTGGGATGTGGTTTTTAAACAAAAATTTCTTGCTGTACACATCGCGGCAAGAAAACAAAGCAGTAGTGAAGGAGTATAATATGGACGGCCTTGATGGTTAAGAGCAGAGCTGCTGGGCAGGAGAGGGCGCTAGGGTTAATTACTCTATTACTGAGCGGCTCAGTCAGGAGCTGTTTAAACAAGCCCCAGTCAGCAGGGGATTAGGCCTCATTACTCCAGCTAAAGTTGCGCCCACGACCCTTCCCCACTGCATTTCACTGTGGGTATGGTAGGCATTCCGGGGAATATTCATATGTAGTAAGGGAAGGATATAGGAGAGGAAAAGCGATTAATAATAAGCAGCGGGGGCAGGACGTGTGCGGAAGAAGAGCAAACCGACGTGAACGACGGGGCTTATCTCCCGAGATCGCCTGCATCTCACCTGAGCTCAGCCGACGCTACAATTATCCCCCAAAATGTCAGCGCGTAGTCAGATTAGCATCAGGGCTCAGGTTGCGCTCCGTCCCATCAAAGCGAGCGTCCCTCCTTCAGACATCTTCGGCCAGCGCCTCGTCACCGTGCTCGTCCTCTGGGTGTCTGATGGCACTCTGATAATGGTGGCGCTCTCATTTGCAGCAATCATGGGATGATTGAAAATTAGGTTGATGTTAGTATGTGCACAGTGGCATGGGTCAATTTACCAGGTCTGCAGGGCATGAAATACTTGAGGTTACAATGACATGCAGTCAGTCAAGCTGTCAGAGATAAGGTTATCCGCTTTAAATGGACTTGGGGGTAACGATCCCAAATTTACACTAGGTAAACATTTATAGTCCTGTTTTTTCAAGCATATACATTTTTCGTACAATATTGTTTGTCAGATTGTCTTCACGTTTTCTCAGGTCCACCTTCTTTTCACTTTCTAAGTGGATTTCAAACATCTCACCCGCGATCAGCCCATTACTGCTTCTTGCCAACGGTGTGAAAGTACATGAAAATTGCCTTTCTGTCTCTCGCTCCTAACGTGAGGACGAGACATATGGTGAATTCAAATGTCCGTCGGATATTTCAAACTATTTCAAACTGGAAGAAGGTCAAGTATGCACTATACTTAAACGACTATAATAATAATCGTTGATCATTTTATATTATTTTGTTTGATTAAAAAAACTGTGTTCTATATATATCAAAAACTCTGCTATATCTGTGTTCAGAGCAAAGCACTAGCAGGTTTATCCTTTAGACACATTTATGCCCGCTTGAGCTCTACACGCGCAGAAATGCAGGTATTTCTGTCCGTACCACTTTTTTTAGGGTCAATCACCCGGAACAATAAAAGATAAAACACACACTTTGAGCATGTTGTCGTAACGCGCATCTCTCTAGAGAAGCTGCCAAAGCAGTCGATGAAACCTCGATTTCATATGAGTCCAAATGTTTTCTTTATTTATAGAGCGTGCTCACAAAACTGTGATTTGAGTTCAAATCCAGAACAGTGATTCTATTATATAATTGAGGGCAAGAAGAAAAAAAAAAATCAATGAAAGCAGCAGGATGTGGCCGACACAGCCCGCATCCATATTGAGAGTGGACCTTCTTCGATCTGTGTCTGGGTTGTGCTCGGCTTCCGCAGCCTAATCACACAAGGAGCAGGTCGATCGCAAGACTTAGCCAGTGGCGTTCCAGGACCTATCACGTGGCAAATGTTTACACAAGCCTGATTTTTGCTTGGGGATGAAAAAAAAGAAGACGCGCACCTGAGATCCTTGGTCGTTCAGAGCTTTAAAAAGGGTGGGGGTGGATTATTTTAAACATAGCCTGAGGTGAGAGCGAGATTCTCCGCTCTGGTTACCAGAGCAAGCTGGAGGTGCCGCTAAGTACAAGAGAGGCAAACAGGATATTTATCCTATTGATTTTCTCAAGTTGAAACAAGAAGATTTAGAGGGGCTTGACTCTTAAAATTCCCAAGGAGCTGCCCACTCTTCAGCTCCATGGCCACGAACACACATTACACATAGACACAGACAGTTGAAAATATCCTGCCAATGAGGTTTAGGGGCTCTGAGCTGCCGCAAAGTTGTGCTGTGCGGAGGAATAATGTGCCCCAATGTGTGTCAGAGGGATCATTAAAGCTCATGCAGGCTTGCCTATGGTGAATGTGTGCGAAGGTGTGAATCACGAAGCTAGAGGTGTGGGCAGACACCAGACAGGAAGCATCGGTGTATTGTGGCGCTAGGGCTTTTGTGAGTGGGGAGAAAAACTTCAAATCAACAACAAATGAAGTGTGACAGAAAATGTGTGGGACTGTGACTCAGCATCGATAAAAAGTCTCCTGGAAATCTAGATGCCGGGCTCAATGTGTAAAACTGTGCAATGTCTTTTATTGTTGTCCTGTCACTGTGCAACTGTTTAATTCCTTGTTCAATTCATTGTTTTTTTTTTTTTGTTTGTTTGTTTTATTTTACTTCAGTAAAAATTAACGAACTACAGTGAAAAGCTGTATTTTTAAATATAGTATTATCTGGATGGACTATCAAATTATCAAACTAAAAATTTATAGGTGCAGCCAAGGCATTGAAGGGGTCGAAGATGGTGGCCCTGTGATCTCCAATTCTCGTTGGAGCAGTTCACAGCCGGTGGTTAGATAAAAGGCAGTATCACCAAAAGTGGTCTACGAGTATAGTCTGAGACCATGGTCCTTGGTCTGAAAAGGGCAGACTGCCCTCTCCAGCTCTGGAATGGGGAAACTCACTACTACTACTACTAGTTTATTTCCATTCCTACCCTTCATCTACGGTCGGTCACAAGCTGTTGTTCGTAACCGAAAGAAGAAAATGACGGCCAAAATGAGTTTTCTCTGCAGGGTGTCCGGGCTATTCCTTAGAGATAGGGTGTTAAGCTCGGTCAGCCGGGAGGGACTTAGAGTCGATCCGCTGCTCCTCCACGTCGAGAGGAGCCAGCTGAGGTGACTTGGACATCTGATTAGGATGACCCAGGGCAAGTTGGAGAGGCTTTGTGTCCCGACTGGCTTGAATACCTTAGAATCCTCCTGGAAACGTTGGAAAAAGTGGCCTGGGAGAGGGAAATCTGGGATCCCTGCGACCGGACCTCGGATCTGTAGTTATGGATGGATGGATGGATGGATAGATGGATGGTCTGATTGACGGACAGGTGACTGATGATAATACACCACACCGACTGTATATCAAGCAATTCGGAAGAACAAAAGACATTTTGCTATCCGCGCCTCCAATGTTAATTGGTGTTTCCGCCAAACAGGATACAGGGAGCAGACCTGGCTGCTGTCACATCTGAGCACCCCAGCTGCTGCTATGCCACCTCCAGGGTCAACATGCAGGCCCAACGCACTGTTTGACCATCCCACCCTGTGACTTCTCAGTCATGCCCGCACCGATTACTCATCAGTCGGGAGGAGATGCCACAGTAATTGTTCTTGGAGTGGGCCGATTACTCCATTAAAAGCCCCTCTTGATGAGGCTAATGGCGAGAGACCTCGTTTGCATGGCATTATCTTAATTGAGCTCGAGGCCTGGCATGAAAACAAGCCCGAGATTATGTTACTGATGGATGGTGGCAATGGTCCGGCAGCAACCATTTACCCGACAGCTATATTAATTAACAGCTATCCCCTTACATGAGCTTTAACAGGGATGAATAAGTTAACATGGTGACGATGCCGGTGACAGAGCATCTGGTTTATGTGTGCGCTTTTAATGGAAGCGTGCCTAGGTAGGAATGCAAAAGAAGGCCTGGCATAGGATATTATTACCTATTTCCTAAAAGGAGGAAACTGAGCCAGCCTTTCCTCGTACACACCTTTAAATAAATCACCGCACAAAGCCATGTGCTAATACTTTTAACTGGGAATTAATTACACGCTCGTGGAAGGGAGACGATCCATACATGCCACCGATATGTCCTAATAGGAATTCTTTATCAGATACTTTTTTTTCCCCCCAGATATGACAATTTAACTGAAGTTGGGCCAAACTCACAAAAAGAATAGGCCTCCTCCAATGCAGTGTCTGCGGATCACAAATGATGTTTTAGATAAAGCGGGTCAGCTAGGTTGCTCTTTTGTTATGTAAAGATCTGCCACACGATCCAGCGGGATAAAAAGGGGAGAGAAAAAGAAACCATTCAGATAAGCTTCCCTTCATCAGATAATTAAGGATCCCTTTGCTCCAGTTTCCCCTTCATAGTGTGAGTGTCTGATCATCTTTCAAATAGCTCATCAGTCAGAGATGCTCTGGGATCTGGGTGCTTGTGAGGGGGCACACCCTGTGACCAAAAAAGATTTGTCAGTTTTTCAACTCCATGTAACCAACTAAAGTATTATACGATCTAGAGTTGCTTTTTATTTATTTATTTATTTTTTTTTGAAGGGGCGCATAACCATTATTAACATCAAGATTACTTCATCTTAATTAAACCCCATCACTCAAGATGTGAATGAAGTGCATGAAGGCAAAAAAATACATACGCAGCTTGAAATTGTTTTACCTTTGTAGATATCTACAGTACGAAGGTGTACAGTCTGTCTTCTGAAGCCCGTCAATCCATTTCTCCAATTACATTTAAAACATGGTAGAGGTAAAACGATCAATATTTCAACAAATTGATAATCAAATTAATAGAACGTTATTTTTGTAAATCAATTCCTTGATTGTCAAAATCTTTTAGAGCATTTCAGCCAGTAAAATGTGTCTAATTTCACTTCATGTTGTTCTCTATGAAAGCAGATTACAGTGTCGTTAAAGTCGCATTGTGTTGAATTAAGTATTGCCCTTTACCTTTAGTTAGGTAAATTCTTGTTTCGTGACGTATTTGCTGGTGTTTTCTTTTGTGTTTAGTGGGCGAACTCAAAAGCGGAGAATAACTAGTCATCTTAACTCCCAAACCGATCTAGCATCGATTGGCCACTAGCCAGCAGCACTAGACTGCTCTATATAGGCTGGCGTGGTGAATGAGTCTGCACCATTTGACACTGACAACCTGACACAAGTTGCTGTTCCTACTGATCACTTTTTCACCAACCACGCTGACTTAAATGTGCAGTTAGGTCTCTTCAACCAAAATGTATGTGGAGAGGTTTATCTAAAATATGTTTCTACTAGAGAGGAGAGTAGTGTGCTGCTTAGCACATTTTATTTTTAAGTATGAAAAATGCTGATCATCAAAAGTAATAAAAGTTAGTTATTCATAATTATGAGGAAATGTGTTATGTCCTGATATCTCCTGTGTTTATACCGGGTACTTATTTTTCACCTAACCAAAAAAAAAGTAAAAATAAAAGTTGATCCGAATACTCAATAGACAATTAGAATTTTCTTTAGGATATCCGAATACCCAAAATACCTGATAGCTGCAACCCCAATAGGCTGTTCGGAGTCATACATAGTCTGGCTTTGGATCCGCTGACCCCGGGTGACCCTAATTACCCCCCCCAAAATTGTGACCAGCCGGTGTTTCTTAACAGACAGATTGTTTGCGTATGAAGGTCTTCCTGTACTTTGGCACAGGGTGCTGCAAATAAGAATTTCGAACATGCACTAGGCCAGAGACAGTATAATTAATTGTTGTTCGAGCTGCCTTCCAATCGCGGCGTCTGTATGAGAAACCTTCTTGTTTTCGGCTGTATTTTTCCCACCTCGACACACCTTTGCTCTTTGTCAAAACTTTTCCGGCACCTGTCACCGTGTGTGAGTTTCAAGCCCCCCCACCCCTCGGCGCCACCACCCTGCACCCTCTCCCTGTATCCCCTGCTGCCAGTTTTTAACTACACTCCACTCTGGCCTCTGCTCTACTTGTTACAGCCCCAACACGAGTGCAAACAATCAAAGTGTTTGGGAACGCTAAAATATGCATGGCTATCCATGACAGACAGATAAAGCAGGGCAATTAGCCACGTAATCCTAGAGCAATGTGCGGAATAGGCCGCCTCAGCTGTCCTCCCACCCCTCCTTCCCTTTACTCTCTTGGTCTCCATTAGTTAAATGTACACTGTGTGTCGTCTCCCCATCAAATCAAGTAACACTTCGCCTAATTGGCTTATAAATAATACAGGAGGGCCGACATTATAATTTCATCAGTGGTAAACATTGCAGGGGCAGTTGGTAAAGAACCTATCTCTCATTAATTTCTTAATTCGGGAAGTGAGGCAATGAAATGGTGTGAAGAATGGAAAGAGATACTTTTTTTTTAAGGTGAGACGAGAGAAAATTAACAAGGGATGGAAGGGAACAAAACAAGGCATGTCAGGATTTTTGTCAGCACCCCTTGTGCAAGAGGTGATGAATGCCCCATCGCCCTCATTTTACACAAACACGCAAATAAACACACATTTTCCTTCCGCAGCCCCAATTGGCTGTTCTTTTTTTACACCAACTTAATGAATATTTCATAACAAGCAACATAAATATGCATTCTAATGGTTTTGCACATAGTTATTACCGGTATTTTCTTCTTCTTCTTCCTCGTCTAACAAAAATACTCATTTCAAATTCTGCGCAAGCGGGCCCTGAAATAATTTCTCCTCCCCAAGACGATTTATGCAGATCAAGTGTTTAAACAGTCAGTAGAACTCCACTGCAAAATAATACAGTTGCTTTTTAGCAGCGTTAACTTGTTCAAATGCATTTATCCACGAGAGAGGCACATTCATATCTAATTTCAGTCAACAGCGACAACTGAGGTCTCCTGCCTGATGAAATCCTTTTAGCAAATGGCAGCAGGTACCCCCCTCCTTGGCAGGTAAATGTCACTCAAAACCGCTATTATATTGCATAATGCACTTTTAAGGGAATTTTACACGGCCTGTGATCGACGTTTTGAAATATGAGGTGTGAGAATATGACTCTGATCTCCGAAAGACAGATATTAAAGCAAACTCTCAAATGAGCCATTTCCCCACCCCCGCTCTCACTTTTTCTTCCTTCCTGCTGAAATGTGGCATATAAGGAGGAAGGG